>NC_059173.1:18140169-18453978 GCF_019923935.1 Bubalus bubalis | reverse complement strand
AGAGGGAATGGCATGAGCAGAGAAGTACAGAGTGTGTTTGAGGAATGACATTTAGACCTGTTTGAGTGGAGTAGGTAGGAGTTAAAACTTTTAGAACAAAGGAGACCTCAGACGGTCTTCTTAAGTTTTTGTTTGTAGTAAGTTAGGTATATTTGTCTTTCCCCAAGCTGACTTGATTTTTGATGTAATCTGAATCCATGGTCATTTGCTTCCCTTTTCCACCCTCTGTACTATATAAATATTCCTTTTGATAGTTTGGGTTGGTGGGCGGCAGGGGAGGCTCTTTAAGTGATTTTAATTGGCATCTTCATCCTTGGGGTCTGAGATAGTTTATCTTTTAAGTTTATGCTTCTAATTTAAATGTGCCTTTGCTGATTTTTAATAGAAGCAAAATATAGTGCTCCTGGACATCTTAACCTTGATCAGTCCAGTTAAACTTTACCTGACATGACCTTGAGGAAGGAGGAAAAAGTAAAACTGCCGTAATTCATACATTCATGGGGGGAAATCCTGAGGAAAAAGTGATTTCAAATTTGACTAATTGAATAGCAGCAGTGCTCAGAATTTATTTTTTCTGCAATATCAGTAATGTTTGAACTTAGCCTTAAGTAGATATGATAGGGATTTAAATTATGTTTGTCATGAACTTCCCAAATTTAAGGTTTCTTATACTTTTTCAGGGATGCATATGTAAAAAGTGAGACACGCATGCCAATAGCTTTGTTTTCTGTCATCTGAATTCTCTTTTAAGCAGGTTTGGGGACTTAATTTTTACCACAAGGTGAAAAATGAGATTACATGGTATTGAGTGTAAATTTTATCTAAGTAAAAGTTAAATTGAAAATGTTTAGTTTAGAGGGCAAAGATGTGAAAGAAGTGAAAGAAATTTTTCCTTTGTCCATTGAATTGAGTAACCTCATTTGGGCACTTGCTTTGTAGATTGCTTATTTTCTAAGAGAATAAAAGGAAAATTTGGCATATAAACTTCTGCCTCCCCTTAAAGGCACTTTGCCTTAGCATTTTTTCAGCATGACTCATTTTAATTGTACATCTTTCATCTTGAAATTAGGGAAGAAAAATTGTGTGTGACTAAGTCTTGACATGTTCATATATAATATTATGGTGAATATGGTTTGTGACTGGCAGTGCTTCCAGCCATTTATTGGTCTCTGCCACTGGAGAGAGATTTAGAATTTGTGAGGAGACGTAAAACTTGGTTTTCTTAATTCATCACTCAAAGCATTTACTATGTGCCAAAGCACAACCTAAGCATTTTACAGATAGCTTGTAAATTCTCAAACCCGTTGAGAGTGGGTGGGTACCGTTAGTGTCCTGGTTTTGTAGGCAGTAAACCTTGTCGGTCATGTCACTTACCAACAGTCAACATAGCTTTTGAGTGGAAAAGCCTGGGATGAGCCTGGGCAGTCCAGACCCAGACCATCAGCTTTCATGGGAGACAAGATTGATTTAATGGTGTGAGTGTGTGAGGTTAAAGGTGAGGGCCATGTTGCATGGTGTGCTTAGGGACAGCAGGTTCTAATAATTGCTCTTCTCCGTTGATTTTATCCTTACTCTTAGGGTGCTTTAGTTTTTTCATTTTTAATATAAAATCAAAAGGTCCTAGTGTTTATTATCTTAAGATGTGAATCATTTACTATAAATGTTATTAATGTGTGTCTCTTGTGGGTTTTTTTTTTTTTTTTAATTTTAGGTTAGAACGCTAAAATTTGATTCCTAGGGCTAGAAACATTTAGCCGTGGCAGGCTGTGTTTACTAATTTCTTTTGTTTTCTTTTTTACAGGAAAGAAATGCTGAAAATGCAATCGAAGCCCTTAAGGAATATGAGCCTGAAATGGGCAAAGTGTATCGACAAGATAGGAAGAGTGTACAGCGGATTAAAGCTAAAGACATAGTTCCTGGTGATATTGTAGAAATTGCTGGTGAGTTGAATTGGTCATTTTTTATTTTAAGGTTGTATATTTGAATGCAGTCCTTTCCTCAGGGTTCATACTTAGAGGCTTTAGAAGTTAGGCTCACGTGTATCGATTAGATTAACAGATTTTTAGTGCTATCCAAACAAATTACGGTTTTTTTGTAAAATTTCAAAGTGTTTTAGGACCTCCCTTCATGTTGAGAAGATTTTTCTGTTTTTAAAAAAACAAAGGTGAATTACTGTGCTTATTATTTTCAGTACATTTTAGAAATCTAGTGCTAGTGAGATGAACTTAATCTTGATTTGACAGTTGTAGTGAGCAGTTTGTTAGAATACTAGTTAATGAGTACATGGTTTTTCCTGTTTTGGTTCTTGGCACAAATAATAAGTCAGACTTGAAACGATCAAACCAAATTGATGGTTAAGGGTAATTTCATGACTTTAAAAGCTCTACTTAAAAATATTTTGACATAACACTGAGCCAGGGATGTTAGCCAGAGATCCGAGTTTGGGCTTTTAAAGAGTGAATCCTCTGCCATGCCAGAGCTCTTCACAGATCTCAGAGGTCCTCCTTGCTGTAGGTCAGTGCCAAGTTTTCAGACAGCCCAGAATGCCCCTGGAGCCAGTCAGAACAGCTAATCTTTTTGCAGGCGAATCATTACATTGGGTTCTTCAAATCATTGTGGTTTTTCACACCCTTCTGAGCTCAGCATACTTGTTTTCTTTTTGTGAATGGTCTTATAGTAACACTTTCACATTGACTTGTGGGGAAAGTGTACTTGTCTCTATTGTCTTACCCACTCTAGTGAGAATTCAGAGTGCTGCATTTCTTGGCTTGTGTTCTGCCGTTTTGACCTTTGAAAGTAAATTTCCAGGACTTCCAGTGGTTAGGACTCCACACTCTCAATACAGGGGATGGGGAACTAAGATCCTGCATGCTGCTTGCTCTGGCTAACAACAAAAACCTGTTACCTTGTCATAGGTCTTCCAGAAAAAGAATAGTGTTGTCTGTCTACCCACACGTTGATCACTTGGGACAGCAAAGTTTGTGTAAATGACCTAACACTTGCTAGGTTATTAATGTTAACAGAAGTACAACTCTGAATGAAATATTTTGGCCAGTGGGTTTTTTAAAACTTATTTTTGACATAATTTCAGACTTAAAAGTTGCAAGACTAGTCTGAGTTCCCATTTAGCTTTTACCCAGATTCTGAAAATGTTTGTTATCACGATAACTTGCATTATCACCTTTCAGTCTATATACATTCACACACTTGCTGAATTGAGAGTAAATCGAGAAATGATGCCTCTTTGCTCCTAAATACTTAGTATTTATTTTATAAATCTGTAGACCTTAGTCAGATTTAACCATTTGTCACTATGGATTTTACAGCAAAAACACGAGTTAGAGGGGGCTTCTGGTGCTGATGTAGGAATTAGGGCACAGTGGGAAGGCTGGAGATAGGCAGGAGCTAATGAGAGCAAGTGCTATCGAGGGCTGTAGCATTAAGAATAATGAGGAAAGGATTTTGAATTTATGAGTAGCAGTTTTTAAGCAGGGATGCACATCAGAATTATCTGGGGACACTAACCGTTTTTACCAGGTCTCAACCCAAAATATTAATTCGGAATCTCTCTTGGGCATGGAATTACAGTCATACATAGTTTGAAAAGTGAGCCTCAGATTTAGGTGCTAAGCAACAGGTTTTGATAACTGGATAGGTTTGGGGGTGGGTGGGAGTAGGGTGTGCAATCAAAGATACTGACAGGATATCAGGTTTAGGTGACTGGGATGTGATGGTGCCTCGTACCTGAGGAAGGAAACGCTGGAGGAAGATAGTCGTCTTTCCACAATTATGTCATGTGGTAGGTGTACTTACGGAGAAGGCAATGGCACCCCACTCCAGTACTCTTGCCTGGAAAATCCCATGGATGGAGGAGCCTGGTGGGCTGCAGTCCATGGGGTCGCTAAGAGTCGGGCACGACTGAGTGACTTCATTTTCACTTTTCACTTTCATGCATTGGAGAAGGAAATGGCAACCCACTCCAGTGTTCTTGCCTGGAGAATCCCAGGGATGGGGGAGCCTGGTGGGCTGCCGTCTATGGGGTCGCGCAGAGTCGGACACGACTGAAGTGACTTAGCAGGTGTACTTAAAGGTCCCCTAAGTATTGCACAAGATTCTGTTTGACTTTGTATATTTTCCAGTTCTCCAGCTTAGTCTGGGAATACACTTTCAGCCTCTCAAACTAAGATATTATAAGAGTTTTTATCCTGGATAGACTATTTCAGTGTGTTCAATATATTTGAAAACTTAGAGAAATTACCCCCAAAGCATTTATCCTTGGTTTGCATCAGTAGATGGCAGTGGTTTACAGCATCAGATAACACCATGATCCTCAAGGCATCATCTTCCCTTTTGAAGAAATAAACTAAGACCAGCTTCTCTTCAATGGAAGTGGGTTTTTTGCAAATTATTTTTTTATTGAAGGATAATTGCTTTACAGAATTTTGTTGTTTTCTGTCAAACCTCAACATGAATCGGCCATGGCTATACATATGTCCCCTCCCTTTTGAACCTCCCTCCCGTCTCCCTCCCCATCCCACCCCTCTAGGTTGATACAGAGTCCCTGTTTGCGTTTCCTGAGCCATACAGCAAATTCCCATTGGCTGCCTATTTTACATATGGTAATGTCAGTCTCCTTGTTACTCTTTCTGTACATCTAACCCTCTCCTCCCCTCCCCACGTCCTTATAGACTTTACGTCTGTTCTGTTTCGATTCTTTTTCTCTGAATTTGGGGTCTCACCGATCTTTACCATCTGAGTAAGTCACTCTAACCACAGAGTTAACTGAGAGAAACTTGGAAATCGTTTTAATTCTTTCCTCTCTTATTCTAAGACCAGTTGATTCTGTCTCCAAAACACGCCCACATTTACTGTTTTTTTCCTCAGTCACACCGTCACCTCACACTGACATCATCAGTTCAGTCGCTCAGTCGTGTCCGACTCTTTGTGACCCCATGAGCTGCAGCACGCCAGGCCTCCCTGTCCATCACGAACTCCCAGAGTCCACCCAAACCCATGTCCATCGAGTCGGTGATGCCATCCAACCACTTCATCCTCTGTCGTTCCCTTCTCCTCCCGCCTTCAGTCTTTCCCAGCATCAGGGTCTTTTCAAATGAGTCAGCTCTTCGCATCAGGTGGCCGAAGTATTGGAGTTTCAGCTTCAACATCAGACCTTCCAGTGAACACCCAGGACTGATCTCCTTTAGGATGGACTGGTTGGATCTCCTTGCTGTCCAAGGGACTCTTAAGAGTCTTCTCCAACACCACAGTTCAAAAGCATTTTGAAAAGCAAATTCTTCAGCACTCAGCTTTCTTTATAGTCCAGCTCTCACATCCATACATGAACACTGGAAAAACCATAGCCTTGACTAGACTGGCATCATATCATCATTGTGTCATGTCCTAACTAGGCTCTGGCTTCCTTTATTGTCTTCTTGCAGTTTGTTCTCTACGCAGAAGCTAGACTTCCCTAAAGGTTATATTAATTCACTTGCTACAACCTTTCAGTGGCTTCTCTCGTATCAGAAATACAATTTTTCTTTAACCCTGAACGACCTTGCATTGTATAGCTCCTACTTCTGTGATTTTGTCTTACGCCACTCACTGTGCTCTAGTCATACAGGACTTGTTAGTTTTCACAACCACCAAGCTTACCTGGCCTTTTTTGGATAGTTAAGCAAATTTTATATAATTTATTGATTTTCCCAATGCACATATCTCACAGTGGCAAAACTTTGGTTATAACCTGTGTCTAACTGACTTTCACCACTGTGAAATTCCATTCCCTATAATGTAGCATTTTCTATGTTGCATTTGATTGTTTAGGAAGGACAGATGACTTACCCACAGTGTGTGTGTGACATAGGAGTAGTCCCTTTCTTGTTTATATTGTGGTAAAATGTACATATTATGAAGTTTACTATTTTAACCATTTTTAAGTATACAGTTCTGTGGCATTAGGTATATTCACCTTGTGCTCCTGTCACTACTATTCATCTCCAGAACTTTTCCATCATCCCAAACTGAAAACTAACAGTGATTTCTCTTTACCTCCCTTCTCTAGGTCCTGGCAACCACTGCCTTTCTTTTAATATTAAAAAAAAAAATTTTTTTTTAAGATGAGTTTGAATCCTTCATCTTAGGTGAATATACTTATTACTAATAGAATTGCTCTAAGCAGCATACATACTTAAACCCAGTTCTGCTTTCACTTATTTCTAATTCCTATGTGAGGAGTCTTAACAGGTCTTGAGAGTTAGCACTTTTTTCCTCCACTACTTCCCCCACTGTATACTAATTGCTAAAAACATACACAGTGCTGGGATGTTGGGCTCTTGTATACTACCCTTTCTTGAATTTTGACCATTCCAAAGGATGCTGAACAGAGGTGATCACAAGTTTTAGACAGATAATGAACATTTTATTAAACACTATTGTCATACTACTAGGCAACATGCACTTCAAGGGCGGAACTGTCACACCGATCATTGTAATCTTGCTGAGCATGTAAAAAGCTCTCCATAATAAATAAAACCTGAAGTCTGAAGTATGGAGTAGGTTTAGCAATGTATATCAGCTTTTTGTGCAGCTTCTGTGCAGAACAGATAATTTGACATCTCTGTGCATGAGTTCAGTAATAGCGGAGCTTAAAGTGTGTGCCAGACACAGTGATACATTTCCTAGTGTTTGCTTTTTGATCGTCAGCCACCCTATGGGTGTGTGTACTGTTAGTCACATTTTGAAACTCACAGTTGAAACTGAGTCTTTGTGGTTTATTGCTTCTGTCTTCAGCTATGGTTAACTTACTAGAGAATATACAGTATATTCAGTAAATGTATACGTATTTCACACAATTTGTTGGTGGTCCAATTCATAATTTTTTAAAAACAGCTTTATTGAGATACAATTCACATGCCAAAACATTTCACTCCTTTAAAGTGTAATTAAGTGGGTTTTGAATTAAGTGTAATTAAGTGTACAGTCTTTATCACTATCTAATTTCAGAACATCTTCCCCCCCAAAAGAAATCCTGTACTCATTAGCAGTCACTTCCTCTGCCTGCCTTTCCCCAGTCCCTGGCAACCACAGTTTACTTTGCTTTTAGGGATTTGCTTATTCTGGATATTGCATATAAATGGAATCATACAACAAATGCCCTTTTGAGACTGATTTCTTTCACTTAGTATTGTTGCCAGGCGTCCTTTATGTTGTGGCATAAATCGTATACTTCGCTTGTGTGTATAATACTGTATTCTTCATGGCTCAGTATTACTCCATTGTTCAGGTGCGCCACATGTTGTATATTCATTCATCAGCTCACAGATATTTGGGCTGTTTTCCCCTTTCTGGCAATTATGAATAATGCTAGGGTGAATATTTGAGTGCAGTTTTTGTGTGAACATACGCTTTCTCTCTCTTAGATATGTACTTGGACAGGAAATTGTTGGGGATAAGAGGGACTTGTTTAACATTTTGAGGAATTTCCCAACCATTGTCCAAAGTGATTGCCTCATATTACATTCCACCAGCAATGAATGTAGGTTCCAATTTCTCTGCATCCTCATCAACACTTGCCTTTTAAAATTTTAGCCATTAAGTATTATCTCACTGTGGTTTTAATTTGTACTTCCCTAATTTTGTAACGATATTGAGCATCTTTTCATGTCTTTATGTTCTAATACATTAGTATGTCATATTTAAGAAATGTCTAAATCCATTGCCTATTTTAATTGGGTTGTCTTTATAATGTTGAGTTGTAAGAGTTCTTTATATGTGCTGGTCTGTGAGATAAATTGCAAAATTTTTCCCATTCTGTAGGTTTCTTTTTTACTTGATGGTGTTATTTGTAGCATAAAAGTTTTTAATTTGATAAGAGTCCCGTTTGTCTTTTTTTATTTCATTGCTTATGCTTTTGGTGTCATACCAAAGAAGCTGTTCTGTGATCTGATGTCACCAAAATTTTGTGTGTGGTGTGAAGTAGGGGTCCAGTTTCATTTTTTTGCATTTGGATACCCAGTTGTGTCAGCACCATTTATTGAACGGAGAAGGCAGTGGCACCCCACTCCAGTACTCTTGCCTGGAAAATCCCATGGATGGAGGAGTCTGGAAGGCTGCAGTCCATGGGGTCGCTGAGGGTCGGACATGACTGAGCGACTTCCCTTTCACTTTTCACTTTCATGCATTGGAGAAGGAAATGGCAACCCACTCCAGTGTTCTTGCCTGGTGACTCCCAGGGATGGGGGAGCCTGGTGGGCTGCCGTCTGTGGCGTCGCACAGAGTCGGACACGACTGAAGCGACTTAGCAGTAGCAGCATTTATTGAAAAGACTTCGTTGAATTGTCCTGGCACCCTTGTCAAAAATTAACTGACTTCATTTCCTACTACAAATTGACTATCATTCAATTGATATGTGTGTCTAGCCTCCTGCCAGTACCACATCATCTTGATTACTGTAGCTTTGTAGTAAGTTATGAAATCGTTAAAATTTGAGTCTCCTGGCTTTGTTGTTTTTCTAGATTTTATTTTGTTTATTCAGAGTCCCTTGCATTTCCATATGAATTTTAAGTTTAACTTGTTAATTTCTGCCCCAAAAGCCTGCCTAGATCTGGTCATAATTATGTTGACTCTGTAGCTCAATTTGGGAAATATAGCCATCACAGCAATATTAAATCTCCTGATGCTTGACCAAGAGTGTATCTTTGTTTATTTAGATCTCATTTCTTTTAACACTCTGTTTCCAGTGTACAAGTCTTATACTATTTTTGTTATGTTTATTCCTAAATATTTTTTGTTTTCTTGGGAGCTATTTGTAATTGGAATTGATTTTTTAATTTCAATTTCAGATTGTTCTTTTCTAGTGTATAGAAATACAGTTGATTTTTGTGTACTGATTTACAACCGGTACACGGCCTTGCAATCTTGGTGGACTCGTACTCTAATAGTTTTCCATGGGTTCCTTAAGATTTTTCTCTCTGTAAGACCATGTCATCTGAAAACAAATAATTTTTCTAGCCTGGGTGCCTTTTCTTTTTCTTGTCTAATTGCCCTGGCTGGATTCTTCAGTAGAATGTTAAAAAGAAGAGGCCAGAGTAAACATCCTTGTCTTGTTCCTGATCCTAGGGGAATAGTATTCAGTCTTTAACCATGAAGTATGGTGTTAGCTTTGAGTTCCATAGATCCCCTTTACCATGTCAAGGAAGGCTGAATCACAGTTTTAATTTTAATTTGTCAATATACTCTTGTTTGGTCTGTTCTGGTGACTTTTCATGGTTTTTAAATATTTAGATCCAAATTAGAAATGGTAGTTAGATTACTAGAACCAGTGGGTCGCTGAACCGGGAAAGATGTAACCTAAGGCATTTAAATTGATTTAGATGGAACATTTTGGAAAAATATTTTGTGACTGCTTGACCTGGGCCAGATAAATAGCTATTTATTTTATTCAAACTTACTAAGACTATATAAAAGTTGAGGCATTTTAACTTCTACTTTAAGGATTAGTAATCTAGTTGACCCTGTGATTTGACATTTAGCCCAATAATGTAGTTCTGTGAAACTGTAGAAATGAATTTCAATTCTAAACATAGATCTAAATTATTTCTTGTCAAAGTCTTACTCTGTACATGGCCTGAAGGGATAAATGGCGTAAATTGTGCTCTTAGACATGGTAACTTTTATACTGTTATTTAAATTATGAAATTGACTGTGAAGGTTCTTTCTGATGAATTGAAAAACTGGAGAATATTGTTAACTGTTTTGAAGATCAAAGCGAGTATTTGCAGAAATTAAGAGACCTTTTTGTAGTCATTGTTTGGATGTAAGAATCATCTGACTTGAGATGATAAACTTCTTTTTGCTAACTTCTGGAAGATATATGGTAGAATGGTTCTGCTGTACTTTCTAAAGTCTAGTCTGGGTGGCTTTTTTTGAGGGGGAGATGGAGGGAGCTAAGGAAATTGTATTTTTGATGTTGCTATGCCAGCTAATAACGTTTCCAAGAAGACACTGTGTAAGCATGCACAGCAAATCCTTATGTATACTTCTAAGTATCTAGACTACAGGGACCAAATAGAATAGATCTGGCAGATAAACATGTGGTTACCCATGTGTTCATCTTCTGAAACTACAGTAACTTTGTATTATTATAATGTCAGGAAAATATTTCTCTGGAAAAATGGAAACCAGAAGTAGTAAAATATGGATATAATTTATAAGAAATGAACATCAGTGTTTCAGTTTTCTGTATTATTTGCTAATACCAAGGTGAATCAAACTTTCAAAGTCATGAAAGTCTTTAACTTCAGAATTTGGGGGGCGTTCAGCATTTGCATGGGAGGGGTGTAATTGACTTCTTAAGGCAACTGTTTTCAAAATTGTTTGAAACAAACTTCTTGTATCTTGGTAACCCAGAGTTGATGAATAGCACAAGGACATAAATATCCTCAGATGACTTCTGTCCTGTAGTATACTCTGGAGTAAATCATATTTTAAGATTATGTAAGTGTTAGAAATGACACAGTCTCAACGTAAAACTGTATTTGCTTTACTTAGCTTCTGGAGAAATTGATTTTATATTTCCTAAACTGAAGGATAAATATTCAGCAGTCGTGCCAGCAATTTTAGGACTTACTAAAAAAGAATAATTCTTAAACTTGGTAACTATTTAAGGAAGAGAAGTTTCACTTTGATAATCAACTTGCAGTAATGAGATTTAGTAACATGTATGAAGTGGCATTTCCAAGCAGTTGAGGAAAAAGAAAGACAAAGTTGTAAAATAGATAGATGACTGATTCATGTCAGAACCTGTATTATTATCCTAATTCCACACGACACTGGACAGAGTAAGTTAACCTAACCTCTACAGAATCTAGTAATTGAAGTAGACTCTTAGGAGCTTTCTGGCTCAAGAGATGTATGATTCAGATAACATAGCCTTGTCGTTTCTTTACCTAGGGCTGTGAACCTTTTTTCTTTTGCTTTTGAAAAAAAAAAAAATTGGAGCAGCCTGAATGAATAGTCAGCAAACATTTAATTCATACCTGTTGAGCTCCCTAACACAAATATCAGAAAGTTAATTCTGTGCTGTAGAGCAGAAGGCTTGGCAGACTTTTTTAACAGAGCTACCTTAGAAATATTTTGGGTTTTGTGGCCCCAAACAGTCTCTGTAGGGGAAAAAAATATTTTTTTTTAACAAGAGTTTAAAAAATGTAAAAATCATCCTTGGCTTAAGGGCTGTTTTTAAAAGAAAAACAGGCCTTTAAGTTTGTCCAGCTGCTTAGAGCTGCTTCTCTAACTTCATGTGCAAGAAAGATTTTGTTAAAGTGTAGATTTTGAGTACTTAGGTCTGGAATGGGCCTCATTGTTCTCCATTTCTACCAAGTTCTCTGGTGAACTATACACTTAGAGAAGCAAAACTCTACAGCAGTAGTTCTTAATCATGTCTAGAACACAGTTCCTTTAAAAATTAATGAAATCTAGACTCTTCCCAAATACACACGTGCAGAAATCTTGTATGCAATTTCAGGGGATTCTTTTGTCCTTCTCCCCAGAATTCCACCCCAAGATTCTAGCTATTGGTTTTAAAAAATGAAGTTACAAGCGTATACCTAGTTTTATTGTGCTGTACAGATATTGCATTTTTTTAACAAATATTTCAGGTTTTCATTATTATAATTGTTATGATCAGTGATCTTTGGTTACAATTGCAAAAAGATTGACCCACTGAGGACTCAAGTGATTAGCTTTTTTTTGTTTAAGCAATAAAATCTCATAAAATTAATGTATGTACATTGTTTTTTACATAATGCTATTGCATACTAATAGACTATAGTACAGTATAAACATATCTTTGTATCACTCAGTTTATTGCTGTATTTGCTTTTGCTCTCTTTTTTAATATCTATTTGGCTGCGTCAGGTCCAAGTTGTGGCACACAGGATCTTCTGTTGCGGCCCACGGGCTTCACTCTAATTGTGGCACATGGCTCTGTAGTTCTGGTGCGGGCTTAGCTGCCCCATGGCATGTGGGATCTTAGTTCCCTGACCAAGAATCTAACCTACATCCCTTGGTTTGGAAGGTGGGTTCTCAGTCAGGGTAGTTTCTGCTTTTGCTTTTGTGGTGGCGTTGAACCCAAAATATCTCTCAAGGTATGGCTGTATACCATATCATCCAGCATTACCACTTCTAGGGTATATATTCAAAGGAAATGAAATCAGTCTCCCTAAGAGATCTGCACCCCTGCATTCATTCATTACAGCACTGTTTACCTAAGTATCCATCAGTGGATAAATGAACAGAGAAAATGTGTCTACACACACACACACACACACACACACTGAGACATTGAATATTATTGAGACATAAAAATGAAGGAAGTCCTTCTGTTCGCAGCAACATGGATCACCTTAAGTGAAAGAAGTCAGAGAAAGGCAAATGCCATGTAATCTCACTTACATGTAAATCTTTAAAAAAGGAAACTCACTCTCACACACATGCAAAGCAAACTTAGAAACTCAATGTTGGTGGTTTCTGGCACGGGGGTACAGGAATTAGGTGAAGGTGGTCAAAAGGTATGAAGTCCAGTTGTGAGACAAATGTGTTCAGGGAGTATAATGTACAGCATGGTGACTGTAGGTAACAGAGTTATAGTCTATACTGGAAAGTTGCTGAGAGTATATCTCAAGTTTTCATCATAAGGAAACAGTTGTAACTATGAGGTTGATGGATATTAACTGATTGTAGTCATTTCATATAGTATATATATAAATGTTTTGTACCCTAAACACAGTGTTACAGGTTGGTTTTTATCTCAACAAAATGGGAAAAGTCATTACAGTTAAATTGTAAAATATTGTCTGCTTAAGCAGTCTGCATGGTGTTGTTGGAATATTGTTAAACAGTTTTCACCTGTTCCTAAAATGATAAACATCGCTCAGAGATGTAGAAGCAAAACTACGTGACCAAATAAGGATTGTTGTCTTTTGTCTTTTCCCCATACGGAGTTGTTTCACAGTGAGAAGGATGAGAGAACAGAACTAGTTAGAGATGCAGATCTGAGTCATCTGTAACCAAAAAACAGTAGAAATCATTATTTTAGTTTTTCCTGTAAGGAATATCTCTGTTTTATAGAGCTATAAGTTCTTAATCTTAACTTGCATATAAGCAGAACAACAGTCTAAAACAGAAATCAGTGTGGATGCTCTTAGAAGCAGAGGGTTTTGAGACCTAGAGCAATAATTTATTCATCGCTGTGAGAACAGCTAAGACACTAAGAACCATGAGTTCTGAGGAACTCAGAAAGGTATTCCCAGTCATCAGATCATGAAGGACCAGTTGGTCTTGAAGCCTGACCTGAATTTCACAGGGCTGGCATTTCCTCATTTCCTGTAATCACCTCCTCCCCTCTCCCTGTGACTCAGTGGTAGTTACAGTACAGTAAGTGCCAGTCTTTCCAACCCTTATTATTGTGATTAAGATTTGGGGAAAATTAGAAGAAACCACATAGTATAGGGAACACATTTCCTAAGTGTGACACAAAACTACCAACATCACTAAATTTGACTGTATAAAAATATAAAATAACTTATTTTGAAGATGATAAAATCATTTTAAGAGATAAAGTGTTTCGTGTTAGCTGCTGCTGCTAAGTCACTTCAGTCGTGTCTGACTCTGTGTGACCCTATGGACAGCAGCCCACCAGGCTCCTCTGTCCACAAGATTCTCTAGGCAAGAATACTGGAGTGGGTTGCCATTTCCTTCTCCTGCTTGGTGTTAGCAGTAGTCAGAATACAAGATTGAGAGTATGGGGAAATGGCAAGAAAATTAATTTGGTGGAAGTATACATTTGTAGGAAAACTCTGTTTTCTGTGAATCTTTTCTCCAGAAGTAATTGAAGTGTACAAAAGGAAAATTAGAAACATGTAGATGGCTGTGAAAATAGTGACTGACTAATCACAGGATGGCTGTGAAATACCTGTGATGTTAAGCAAGTTACATGCCTCATTTTCCTTATCTGTAAACAGGGAATGAAGATAATCATAGAATTCATAAAACTCTTATAGCAGTGCTTAGTATAGAATAAGCATTCTCCAAAGTTGCACTTTAGAGATGATTGCTGTAGGTATTACTATGTAGCCATTAAAAAAGAATGAAACAGGTAAGTACATACCAATGTTAAAGGTTTGTAATTTTTATTTTAATGAAATTTTAGTAAGTTATCTATAGAGAAAGGTGTTTGGTAAATAGAGTTAACAGATAAATAGATGTTTGGACAAGGGAAGTGAGGGATGGGTTTTCATCTTGTAAAGAGCATGCTTTACTGTTGTAATAAAGAGAAATGCATGTTGGTATCCCAGATCCTGTGTACTCTAACCTTGAGTAACCTTGCTGTGGGCTGCCTCCACAGCATCTAAGGAACCAGTTAGCTTCCACCTCTAGCAGCTAAAAACTTCCCTGCCTAGGAACAGCTGTGCTACTTTTTCATTGGCAATTATGTATTATGCCAGTTTTATTATAAAATGTTCCTTATAAGGGGGAGAAGGCAGTGGCAACCCACTCCAGTACTCTTGCCTGGAAAATCCCATGGGTGGAGGAGCCCGGTGGGCTGCAGTCCATGGGGTCGCTAGGAGTCGGACATGACTGAAGCGACTTAGCAGCAGTCCCTTATAAGGAGCTAAAACACACTTGTCTGTTCTGTACATTAGTTTTTCTCTGTGGAGGCACGTAGAAGTCTGATTCCTCATCCTGTGATGGCCTGTTTTACCATCTTGATGGCTTTCTTTGGTGCCCATGCGTCTTTTTCATGTTTCTCTTTCCCTACTATATCTCTAGTCCTCTGCTAGCATACATGTCTTGTTTTCAGTCTGTATCTTAAACAGTAATCACTGTTAAACTTCATTCAGCTCAACCAGGGCTAAGATCTCTTTGATCCTGTCTTTTCATTGTTTCTAACTTTGTGACAGTCTTCAACTACATAATTATAAGTTTCTGGTCCCCCCCCCCCTTTTTTTTTTTTAAGAAAATGATGTGTGTACAGGTACTTCAGTCCATAGCAGATATTTTATTTAGTGTGCACTATGTTCCAGCACAGTACCAGGCCTGGCAAATCAGTGATGACTAAGTGACTGCCTTTTGGAGCTAGTGGGTCCAGTGGGGAGGACACATCAGACATGTAATGTGATGAGTATCAGGAAATGGGCACATTCTGTGGGCACATTGTGATGGATACCAACCTGATCTTGAAGGTTCGAGGAAAGCCTGGCTGTTTGTGAAGACTCGGAACTTTTGAGAAACTGAAGAGCATTGTGTTTGAAGCAAGTCTAGTAGGAAGAAGCTGTTGAAAGGTTTTAAAGAGAATGATATGTCTGCATTTTTAAAAGATGTGTTTCATAGATAATATATCCAACAAATTGGACTGGGAACAAATATAGTATAAGCTATGGCAGTTTGTAATGTTCTTCCATGCTCACCCTGAGGCCTGGAAATAGTGTTAAGTAGGCAGGTAGAGCTTCTCAAGTGAAGAATTTCATTCATTTTTTTTCCTAACTACAAAATTTATGACTCAAATTAGGAGTGAAAATGTTTGAGTCACAGTTAAATGTTTAACTAATTTAGGTTAATTCTATTATGGCTGGCTTCTCCTCAGAGCCATTTAAACTCAGAAACAATAGTGGTATTTAAGAGGTAATTTTCTGATCTTATATATAGTTTTCTTTAAAAAATAAAAAAAAAAAGATTTGCTCCAGTATTCTTGCCTGGAAAAGTCTATGGACAGAGGAGCCCGGCAGGCTGCAGTCCATAGGGTTACATGACTGAGCATGTGTGCATGAGGGTGGAGGGTGATGGGTTGGTAGCAATAAACTGGTAGAACTAAAAAAAAAAAAAAAAAGATTTGAATAAACTGGTAGAATTTGCCACAATAAGTTAGATTTTTTTCCTTACGTATAATCAATTCAAAAACGGCTTTTTCTGAGTTGTGCTGATTTTAACTGTCAGTGTTTTTGACATAATAATATAACCAATGTTAAATCATCCTGGCCTTATAAATAGTCTTTCCCAGATTTTAAGATTAAGAAAGCTTGTGTTCATTCGGTTCTAAAATGTGGCCAAGTAGTATTTTCCTTTAAATGGCTTTTACTTGCGTTCTTGGTAACTCGTCATAAAGTGTGCATTGAAGAATTTGTTCAGAGTGGAAATCTGTGTTGTGATAGCGGGTTTTAAAGCCACAGACTTAAGGAGCCAAGAGCTGAATTTTAAGTGTCAGATGTTAAACAGAAAGTAGTTTATAACAGAGTTTACTCTTCTATTACACTGCCTGAACTCTAGAGACAAAATTTTCAGAGGAAAAAATTGCAGAGCATCCCGTTGGCAAGAGTAAGAATTTTCCACTACCACTTGCCCTGAGGGCACTGACATGCCCCATCAGGGAAATATCACGGATGTGATCATCGGAACAGGCTGCCTACTCCTCTTGCACAAAACTCTCTGTCTGGAATTCACAGAAGCCTGCAGACAAAAGAAAATTATGTCTTAGTTGAAAAGTAGTCATTGAATCTTTGTTTTCATGGATCTTTTACTTCTTTAGACAACCAGCTTCCTCGTAGATTTAATCCTGAATTGACTCCTCCAAACAAAAAGCAGAGTCAGACAGTAAACTAAAGGAAGTCTTTCATTAATTGAAGTTCTTTAGGCAAGACTCCTATTGCTAACTTTAGTTTCCTGTCTAGAATGAGGACGAGTTGGTCTGGTCAAGATGATGCAAGGGAGTGTCTTTCTCGCTAAGAGAATACTAGAACTTGGCAGGTTTTTAAGGCCAGTTTGGATTTATGCTCTTAGTACCTTTTCCACACAGGAGAAGAGCATGGCAGCCCACCCCAGTGTTCTTGCCTGGAGAATCCCTGTGGACAGGGGAGTCTGGCGGGCTGCAGTCCATGGGGTCACAAGGAGTCAGACACGACTGAGCGACTAAGCACATGCGCACCTTTTCCACAGAGAGATCATTTTGTAATGGAAATAAACGTGAAACTTTTAAGGTAGTACATTTCCCAAGTGTTAGGGACTTAGGGTCTTCTTGGCCTAGAGCTTCGCATACATGGCACATGAGAAACAGCACACAGGAAAGACTGTTCTAAACAGGCTCCTCACAGGATCTGGGACACCAGTTACTAAGCCTTTTCCCCCCTTGTATTAATTTTTTAGTGTGCTTGGAGAATTTCTTTAAAATAATGGATTCCTGGATCCCAAATGCATTGAACCAGGCTCTTAAAGAGCAGGCCCCAAGGTTCTGTAGTTTATAAAAGGTCCCCAGGTCATCTTTTAGTTCCTAAATACATAATTGCCTCCCAGTTAGAATGGCTGTTACAGGATGGAAGAAAAGTTAATAAGAGCATAAGATCAATTTTTAAACAACTTCCTGTGTGGTCCAGTGGCTAAGACGCTATGCTACCAACACAGGGGACCCAGGTTCGATCCCTGGTCAGGGAATTAGATCCCCAGGTCATCTTTGAGTTCCTACATATGTAGTTGCCTCCCAGTTAGAATGGTTGTTACAAGAGGGAACAAAAGTTTAAAAAAGCATGACGTCAGTGTTTAAGGACTTCCCAGTCACTTGTTCCACTAGCATTTTACATCTGACTCGTTCTTGAATATTTAACCAATAATTAAATGTATATCAGTATAATTTCTGTACAACAGAGATAGCCTTCATATATTTAAAACAGACTTTTAGGAGAATCCCAGGGACGGGGAGCCTGGTGGGCTGCCGTCTATGGGGTCACACAGAGTCGGACACGACTGAAGCGACGGCAGCAGTAGCAGCAGCAGGAGTAAAAATAAGCTGGTTTCTTTGTAATGCAAGTGTGAACATTGACATAATTTTAAACGCTGCATGTATAGTATCAATCCCACCTTAAACTAGTAACTCACATGTTACTGAGGAAAAAAATTAATCTTGGTATTTCTTGCCTCAAAAACACATTTTTCATTCATTTTTAATCCTCGGAGCTGCCACTGAAACACAGCAAAATAAACGGCAAGATACAACTTCTGGGTCCTCAGTTCGAATATTAGATTTGCTGACCTTAATTAAATTGTGGCCAGGTATATGAGAGTACAGGCTAGAGCTAATATATTAAGTTGTTTAAAAGAGATTCAGCTCCAGTATAAAATGACACCTTGTGCTATTTTATTTTTTTTCCTTTATGGCTGCACCATGTGGCTTGCGGGATCTTAGTTTCCCAGACTTTGAACCCATGCCCCTTGCAGTGGAAGCACGGAGTCCTCACCCCTGGACCACAGAGAATTCCTGGCATTCTGCTTTTAGATTGGTGGTTTCCATTCAGTTGTTACAGTACAGGTGGGCCTATAGACTGTGGTGACTGCTATGCCATGTTAGAAGTTTTCTGCTCCTGTAGGATCATGGCATAAATTGCTTCAGACGTTAAAGGAACATTGTCAGGTAATTTTTCCATTTAGGGTCACGCACTCAACATTGAACTTGGATCCTTTTCATGTTCAATGTTATGTAGGGTCAAATTATGACAGCCAGAACTAACACAGTAAAAGTTTTTTAGGTTGTTTGAGGTTTTTATACGTTTATTTTTTGCTGCACGAGCAGCTTGCAAGAATCTTAGTTCCATCACCAGGGATCGAATGCCCTCGGCAGTGAAAATGCACAGTCCTAAGCACTGGACCACCAGATAATTCCCTAAGCTATTTTAAAGTTTTTTCTTGATGGGGTATTTTAGGTTGTGAAGGCCACTAAATTTTAAGATACAGTTACTTACTATTGTTGTATGAGCAGAATTGTATTATTAATAAAATGAAAGTTTCTAGTGTCTTCCATCTGAATATTGCACTTGTTGCATAAGCATTTCCAGCAGAAATTTCCCCTTAACTTTGTGTGTCCTTGCAGTCGAGTGCAAGGATGATCTTTGCCTCCTGGGAGTAGATCTTGGCAGTCTTGCTCTGTGCTGCCTTGTGACCGCGTTTCTTACATAGGTTATAGGGTTTGTGTCATGAACTATACTCTGCCTGAGTTTAAACGCTGTGAGTTACAGAAATATTAGAACTAAATAGAAGGTTTAACAAATGAAATCAATCTACTACTTAGAAGTGGATTCTGTCTAAGAAGTAGACTGAATCGATTGAATCTACCTCTTAAGACAGTTTATGTATAACCAGTGACAGAGTTAACAGTTCTGTATGGTAGCGTAAGTCTGGAAAATTAAGATTTAACTTAATACATGCATTTGTAGGGGAAATGGTGCTTATTTGTTCTGTTAGCTGTCCTTGCATAAGACTCCTAAAAACACCTTAGTACCTTTCAGAGAGTCAGGGAAAGCTGTTTTGTACTTATGTTTACTGTTCAGTTGCTTTGATACTAAAACATGCTCATCTAACAATATTTGAACGCCTACAGTATTCTGGGCATTGTTCTAAGGGTGCAGGTGAAATACAGGCTTTACCTGTTCCTCGGTCTGTGTTGTGGCATTTATTTCAAATACTGTCAAGGAAAGGGGCTAAGACATGGTCCATTTAAGAGCTATTAAAGGAGCTCTGGCCCAGAAAAGAAGACTCACTTGAATTAAAGATCTCCCAGAGGTTACACAAGAGGTTTTTCATTTATCTGATAATGCAGATTTCGGAACGTACCAAAGGGTACATACATATAAGGTGAGAAGTCTCCTTCCACTCATGCCCTGCTGTCTGGTGGTGTAAGTCTGTCATCCCTGCCAGAGGCATTTTCTCATGCAGAGCTCCATGTGCACAGTGCTGCACACTTGTGTTTTCTCCACTTAATGTGCAATATGAATAGACTTGTCTCTTCTTTCTATTGCTGATTAAAAAAAAAAAAAAAAACTTAACTGTGTACTACAAGCATATCTGTAGAATAAATTCTTTATAGTGGAATTTATGGGGTAAAAAGACTGTGTTTGGCCATTTTTGTTTGGTTTTTTGTCGTCCCGTGCGGCTTACAGGGATCGCAGGTCCCCAACCAGGAATTGAACCTGTGCGCTTGGCTGTGAAAGCAAAAGCAGAGCTCAGAGTCCTATCCACTGGACCACCAGGGAACCCCTGTGCTTTGCACTTTTGATATGTATTACCAGTTTGCCCTCCAGAGATTTTGTAAGTTTTTTTCTTTGTACTCAGCGGTGTATGTAGGATCGTCACTAAGTCTGGATGCCTAGTTGAGTTAAAAATATTAAACGAATACTAATATTATATGGTATGTTTATTGACGTTCAGTTTGTCCTTATTAGCAGTGCACTAAGCACCGAATTTTCATTAATACCTGCTCATGCACTTGCTCAGCTAGTAAAGAATCTGCCTGTAATGCAGGAGGCCCCGGTTCAATTCCTGAGTCGGGAAGATCCTCTGGAAAAAGGATGTTGGGTTTCCCTGGTGGCTCAACTGGTAAAGGATCTGTCTGCAGTGCAGGAGACCTGGGTTGGGAAGATCCCCTGGAGAAGGGAATGCCTACCCACTCCAGTATTCTGGCGTGGAGAATTCCATGGACTGTTTAGTTCATGGGGTCGCAAAGAGTTGGACACAACTGAGTGACTTTGGCTTTGACTTTTCATGCAGTTGACTCTAAGTGATTTGTAGCTTTGGTTTGTTTTAGGGGTTTTGGATTTTTTTTTTTTTTTTCTTATTAAAACTAAATTTTCCACATTTTATAGTCACTGTATAAAGAAGCCCTGTTTCTGTACATTCTTTCAAACTTAGTGCATTTTTTCCTCAACTTCTTTGTCAATTTGATAGTTTAAAAAGTGGTCTCTCTGTGTTTTATCTTGCCTTTTTCTTATGAGTGAGATTTATTGAGCATCTTTTTATAGAGGTATTTGTTTCCTGTTTATGATAATTTAGCTTTCCCCGTGGAAAAAATCAGTTTACAATTCGGTCCCCCTCGCCATGCCGTGTGTGTGTGTGAGTGTGACTAAATAATGTGTACTTAGAGCTGTTTGCCCAAGCATCATTATTCTCTTGCTTGTGTACTTCATATCTGGTATTTATCCAGGAAGAGTTTTTATGACCCTGAGGACAAGTTGCTTATATTGCTTATTGTAGCAGATTTGAGGGCGGGGGGTGAGTCCCATGCAGCCTGTGGGATCCTAGTTCCCCAGGATTGAACCCATGCCGCCTGCACTGGAAGCACAGAGTCCGAACCACTGAACCACCAAGGCAGTCCCTGTAGCACATTAAATTTGTGCTGTATACAGACTATTTGTGTGTTTGATTTGGAGACAGCTTCTTTATGTAACATGATTTCAAAAGTTCCTTATTTAAGCTGCTTTTTTTCTCCCCAATTAGTTGGTGACAAAGTTCCTGCTGATATAAGATTAACTTCCATCAAATCTACTACTCTAAGAGTTGACCAGTCAATTCTCACAGGTAAATATCATGTATTGGCAGGCTGCTTGGTTCCTGAGGCCCTCAGAGTCCATGCTCATGACTGAACTGACTCTTGCCCACTGTCCATTGATGGCGTCCCACCCTCATCTTTCCAAGATGTTTGTTTTGTAAAGCTTCATCAGTCTTTTTGCCAATAGATGCCAAGCTATGATTTTAAAACAGTTGGCTTTCATCTCATAAGGCCTTCTTATATTTAAATTTTATTAAAAATTAGTTTTGATTTTAAAAGTTTTTTTAAAGGTTGAAAATTCCTTCAGTAGCCTGAGATAAAGTTGAAGCAGTGTTGTTGTCTCTCTGTTTTGTGGAAAGTGAATTAATTACATAGTGTTTTTTTTCCAGGCAGGAAAAATAGACTCCAGGAATACTAATCTCACACCTGACATACTTTGCAATAGTAAAATGTACAATTAACAAAAGTCAGCACCCTCCAAAATGGTGAACGTCTACTGCCTAAAATTTGAACACTAATTAGATTTGGGATTGTTTGGAACATTTTCCCGTTTTTGTTTGATAAAGGCACAGTCTAGGGTGGAGGTTTCATATTAACTGGAAGTAAGGTGGTCAGAAGATTAACTTAAACACAATGCTAACCTGAATTAAATAGTGAGTAAATATAAAATTCAAAGATTTATCTGATGATTAGTTTTGAAAAGCCACTAAATGTCTTCAAAGTAGGACATGAGTAACCTGGACTCTGTATTTTTTATTGTTTCTTTATGAATAGCTTATCTACTAAAACTGCTGTTATCAGCAACAACCTGGAAGCTGATTAAGCCATAAAATGGTAGGGAATTGATCAGATTGTATATAAAATTCTCATATTGTGTGTACAAAAATAATTTCCATTTTAAATAAAAATCATACTCTAGTTTTAGGCTAGATTGAAGAACCAGAGTCTTCTGTTAAATACTGAGAGTGAAATTTGCTTCCTGAAATTTGAGTTAACAGCTAGGGCCATGTTTCACCCTCTTTATATACCATTAACCCTTGAACAGTGTGTGTTTGAACTGCATGTGTTCACTTATCTGCAGATTTTTTTCATTAATAAACCAGTTGGTTGAATCCTCAGATGCAGAACTGCACATCCCGAGGAATCATATGTATACAGAGGGCCAGGCCTAAGTTCTGTGCAGATTTATAAATGCAGAGGGGTTGGCCCCCCAACTGCTGCTGCACTGTTCAAGGGTCAGCTGCATTTCATAGGTGATTGTTAGGTTGGAACCAGGTTCAACAAGACACTGTGAAAGTTCTAAGAAGTGGTCTCTTACTTCATGTGGTCTTTTTTAGTGCTGCTGATGGCTGTTTTTCATTTTGGTTTATTGAAGTAGAATGGTTGATAAGTGCATGCAAATGTTATCTAGAACAGTGTTTTCATTTCTCATCTTTGGCATTATTGAACAAAAACAGGCTTTACAGTGGATGAGCCTCAGTATTCATATCTGTATCTACAGTTTATTCATTTTGTTAAAAGTAAATACACTTTCAGCTTTTTAACTATTATATACACACAATATGTGTGTATATATAAGTATACAATAAATCTACATCTGCTATATTAGAGTATAAAATGATACTTGAAAATGAACTAAATTTGAATAGTTAAGAAAATAAAGGTAATTGACTCGAATTTTACTTCAAAATTAAATTCCTTTATTTTGATTTTTTTTTCTTGGAAATTAGTTTCTTTTTTTCTTTAATTTATTTATTTTAATTGGAGGCTAATTACTTTACAATATTGTATTAGTTTCTCTTACTGAATTTTACTAGTTTATACCGTTTTGAATGAATTGGGGCTTTTTTCCCTTTTCCTGAGAGTGGTATTGGCATGAGTGAATGAGGGTACGAGGGTTCTAAGTGTGAACTGCGTAGATCTAAACAAACCTCCTGTATTGCCACCTGCTTAGGTGAATCTGTCTCTGTCATCAAGCACACTGACCCTGTCCCTGACCCACGGGCTGTCAATCAAGATAAGAAGAACATGCTCTTTTCTGTAAGTACTTTGGATAAGATTTAACCTTTAAAGGGGTGTTTCCTTTAAAATGACGTGGATGATAACTGTGTATAGCTCACAATTAAAAGGTGTGTGTTTAGAAAGAAAGCAAATGTGGCAAACCATTAATAATTGGTGAGTCTGGGTGAAAAGTAAAATAGATGTTTATTGCACTGTTCCAATTTTTCTGTTAAAATTTTTTTGAAATATAAAGTTGGGAAATTTATAGTTTTTGTTTAGAATTTAAAGTGGTATTTCAAGTAGTAGGCTTTTGTGTGTTAACATGGGAATCTAACCACCCATAGTAAATTTTTAAAAAGTACTGCAGAGCTACAGTGAAAATAATGAACTAGGAATTACAATAGAGTGGGGAGGGAAACCTTGCACTTTGAATACCGGTGCTGGAGTGGAGGTCCTCGAGGGCAGCTCCTGGTCCTGGTCGTCCTTCTTATTACAGGGATGAAAGGAGAGGTGGGGTTGTTGGAGCCAGAGGTAGAGAATGCTTAGGGTTGAGAGCCGTATAATGTTTGAAAAGTCAGGAACACAGAGGAGTTAAGCTCTGCTCCAGTCCAGAGCTCTCTGCAAGCCAGACTCAGTGAGTAGAGATTTCAGGTGGGCCAGTGTAAAGGACTCTGGGGCAAGTGGGTACCATTTTCATTTACGGAGAATCACAGAGAGACATACTATACCACCTGCCTTGAGGTATTGCTCATCATCAAAATGTGAAGGCTGGTTACCTGAGTAGTAGCCACTCGAAGGCCCAGTAGAATGTGGTGCGTAGAGAGGCCCAGTAGAGAGTCTGGGTGCCCTCATCAAAATCCACACAAGTCTGAGTTTACTAGTCAGGATTTAAGTAGGATATAGGGTTAATCTCTTAACCAGTTCTCTCCTTCTGTCCTAGGGTACAAACATTGCTGCTGGCAAAGCCATGGGAGTGGTGGTGGCAACTGGAGTTAACACTGAAATTGGCAAGATCCGAGATGAGATGGTAGCAACGGAACAGGAGAGAACACCCCTCCAGCAGAAACTAGATGAGTTTGGGGAACAGCTGTCCAAAGTCATCTCCCTTATATGCATTGCGGTCTGGATCATAAACATTGGGCACTTCAATGACCCAGTGCATGGGGGCTCCTGGATCAGAGGTGCTATATACTACTTTAAGATTGCAGTAGCCCTGGCTGTAGCAGCCATTCCTGAAGGTCTGCCTGCTGTCATCACCACTTGCCTGGCGCTTGGAACTCGCAGAATGGCAAAGAAAAATGCCATTGTTCGAAGTCTCCCTTCCGTGGAAACCCTTGGTTGTACTTCTGTTATCTGCTCAGACAAGACGGGCACACTGACAACGAACCAGATGTCAGTCTGCAGGGTAAGTGGAAGTAGTTTAAAAATCTTTTCTGAGTTATGGTTGTTGATTCATCATAAGAATATGCCCTCATATCATTAAGAGCTTTATTGTTTTGTTAAATTTTATTTTTAATGTAGTTAACAATGATTTGTTGGTTTCAGGTGTACAGCATAGTGATTCAGAGATATATATGTATATTCTTTTTAGATTCCTTTCCATTGTAGCTTATTAAAAAATATTGAGTATAGTTCCCCTGTGCTATATAGTAGGTCCTTGTTGGTATGCAATAGTGTATATATGTTAATCTCAAACTCCTAATTTTAACCCTTCCCTTTCCCCTTTGGTAACCGTAAGTTTCTTTTCTAGTCAGTGGGTCTATTTTTATTTTTTAAATGAGTTAATTTGTATCTTTTTTTTTTTTTTTGGTTCCACATACAAGTGGTATCATATTTGTTTTTGTCTTACTTAGTTTACTTAGTATGATCTCTAGGTCTATCCATGTTGCTGCAAGTGGCATTTTTTTCTTTTTTTAAAGCAATTATTATAGTATAGTTGATTTATAGTGTTGCTAGTTTCAGGTGTACAGCAAAATGAATCGGTTATACATATACATAACATATGCTCACTCTTTAAAAGATTCTTTTCCCATATAGGGCATTACAAGAGTATTGATCTGTTTTCTATATAATGGTGTGTATATGTCAACCCTAATCATCTTCTTTATCCAGTCATGTATCAATAGACAATTACTTGGTTTCATGTCTTGACTGATGTAAATAGTGCTGCTGTGAACATTGGGGTGCGTGTATCTTTTCAAATTAGTTTTCATCATTTCTGGGTATGTGCCCAGAAGTGGGATTGCTGGATCATAAAACTTTTGATTTATAATTTGATACCTTTTATGTGCTTTAAGCAAATTGAATTGTATCTGATGGAGGTTATCTACTGAGTGATATACTTGTATTGGGGAAGTAACTATAACTATAAGCAGTCTGTCAATGTGTTAGGTGACTATGCTTCCTGTATTTCCCTGTTCTTCTAAGTGTATGTATGTTAACACAAGCTTCAAAGTAAGAATTGTCTAAAACCAGCTAGTTATCTGCCTACATAAAATTCTAATTGGTATTTCCTTAACACATTGAATGAAACATGTTTTTCATCTTGAAAAGTAAATAATTGTGTTTAACTTGCTTCATTTTGTGTTCATCCTTCATTTTCTTATGTTGTTTTGACTATCACTTTAGGATAAAATAAACTGTTTAAACCTGCCCTAAGCAGAATAAGGAAATAATGTAAAGATAGAGCTAAATGAAGTTCTTTCATGTAATTCGATTTCCATAAGTTTTATTCAAACAACTTTGAGGTAGAAGGATGAGAAAAACAGTATAAACTTCCAGTTACAAAATAAATGTGTCATGGATATGACATGTACAGCGTGGGACAGTCAGTAATAATGTAGTATCTATGTTATGTATGGTGGCAGGTGATAACTAGACTTAACGATCATTTTGAAATGGATAGGAATATCATATCATTATCCCATGCACCAGCAAGTAATAACATAGTGTAGGTCAATTATACTTCAACAACAAACATAGAAAAAGAGCAGATTTGTGGTTATTAGTCTGGAGGGTGAGAAATCAGATGAAGGTGAACAGGAGGTACAGACTTGCAGTTGAATATCAGGGCGCCATGCGCAACGTTAAGTGCAGTCGGCACTGCTGTAGCTCATGTGCAAGTTGTTAAGAGAGTAACTTCAGAATTCTCATCGCAGGGAAACAATTTTTTCTTATTTTGTATCTATATTAGAAGATGTATATTCACTAACTGATAATCATTTCATGATGATTGTAAGTCAAATCATTTGTACAAGTCAAAGTAATTTTTCAAAAGAGACACAACTCATAAATGTTGAATGAGATTCATGTCAAAGATTCTGTTTGGGTCATTAGTTCAATGAGGGAGAATCAGTAAGATGGTAAAACTGGTTACAGGAACATGTGAGGAAGTGCTCAGTATTAGAATAGGACTTAGTGTGTGTTAGATTATAAAAACTGGTTAATATCACACAGGGAAATAAAACTAAGTTTGTCTTTTATAGAGGACAACAAGCCACAACTTCATAAAACATGAGCCCTTTATAATAGCACAGTGAAAGAATGTTAAAATTTTCCAGCACACTAAATCTTTAAATAAATGCCTATTAAGTAATGCTTCTGAAGGACATCGAAGGACATGCCAGCATCCCCTTGGCCCTCTGGGTTTTAGATAATGGATTTTTTTAGCATTAGAAATTGTTCTTGGTTTAATACATTGAACCCTCAGACTCTTTACTTACCGAATTTAAATTTGTGGTAATTTTTTTGCTATATGTACCCTCAACTCTTTGTGTTGTCCAAAAGCCAGATCCTGATAGCCCAGTTGGTAAAGAAATAATGGACAGGTGTTCAGGTGGCAAGTTTCTAACTTGTCTTAAGTAGATGCAGATTGTAACTGAGCTACCTAAATTTTCTTTCCTTGGTCCCCAAAAATGTTGGATTTTTTTCTTATATTTTCCCTTAAATAATCTGAATTCAAATGTACTGTTAAAGAAACAGCTTGCCTCTTTGTTCTGTTCTACCTTTTGGGGACAGAAAGCGGATGCTAATCAGTATTCCACAGGAGGTTTCTTGCAGTGGGTTGCATAACTGCCCTTGACTTAGGGGTGCTCTCATCATGCAGTTTCTAAATGGTTTACTGGCTTGCAGTCTAAAAATGCCTGTGTGCATTCAGATTTAGTTTGTGTGGGTTAGAATTCTGAATGTCTTAGAATATTTTGTACTGTGGTATAGACCCAAAGAGCTTCACTTTTATAAACAGCGTCATTAAAGAAGTGACATGGTGTAGTCATAATGATGCCAACTTGCTTTGATAAGTCTTAGTGCAGTTAATTTTTTACGTGTGACTTTGTCTGAATTGTGTGGTATACTGCTCAAGAGGTTAGAAAACCTAGGCTCTGAGAAATTGTGCCATGGCTGAGGGTCCCACAACTTTTAATAGTAAGGTAAAGTTCAGTTTTCTGATAGGAGAGATCGGTAAAATCTGTTTCTCTCTCCCACCTAATAATTGTGTAACCTTGAGCACGTCCTTTAACCTATTCCTTTTTTTCCTCTTCTGTAAATGTCAGACATTTTTGGAAAGAGCTTTCTGCCAAAATTCCTTTTTTAGATGTTGTATCTGTTAGGAAAAAAAAACTGTAGGAATTGGTGATCTTGCTGCATGTGACCTTGGACATGAATCTTTTCCTCATTTGACACACCAATTATATGTGTTTGAACTAGAGCCTTTTACCAGGAGTCATCACAGTTTTAAATCCCATTGTATATAATTTTTTTTTAATCCTTTTGTCTCACAGCTTTAGTTCAGTTCCCAGGTTGATTTAGTTCTGAGTATACTTTTGAAATGAAGCTTCTGGAATTTAAAAGTATATGCTATATAATAAACAAATATTATGAGGCAAAGGAAGTTATTTTAAAACAAAATCAGATTTTCTTACTGAGTATGAGTCGGAATGCTCTGAAAAGATTTTTTAAAGCATTACATGGCTCTTTTTTTACTTGAGTTTAACATGTTAAAAATTCTTTATTGTAGAATGGTTTGATCATTCCAAACTGGACTTCTGAATTACAATTGGAAAGCAAACCAAGAGGGGGGGAAAAATACCCTCACCTTAAAAAACTGGCTCATGTCACTTTATTATTCTGTAAACTTAAGAATTCCTTCCTAAAGCACGCTTCCATGTGTTATCGTCTTGGTAACATCAGTTCATTCAGCTCTGCGGGCTCATTACTGTATCCATGTGGTTGTGCAGCTGCATAGAAAATGAGCTATTGCCACAATAAAAAGTAAGTGGAAAGGAGTAGAGAAGCAATTTGTCTTATTTTACTTGGGGAATGTTTATGCAACTCTGATATGTGAGTTTATTCTTCCTAGGCTTTTACTCTTAGCTCTAAAGCAGGGATACCTAGGTCACTTTCTCAGCCTGCCATTTGGAATTCTGAGTATTCTAAAAAGTACTACTGAGTCTTTGGAACTGACTGGCCCAGAGTCCTCATAACTTGGTTTTCATGTAGGTTCTCTTTCTCCTCTGCCTGGTGCCATTGCTGCTTATTTATTTAGCACCTCAGTGATGCTGTTTTTCAGACTGTTAGATGAATGGGGAGGCAGTCTTAATAGTGTCTAGTTAGAATAAGGAACAATACTTCTCATGCTGAGCTTCGACACTTAAGTCAGAAGGGCCTTTTGTCTTAGCAAAGGTTATATGCTTCTAGCATATTTTTTTTAATATCTTTTAAACACTTAGGCTTTTTTTTCTGTAGATGTTCATTCTGGACAAAGTTGAAGGTGATACCTGTTCCCTTAATGAGTTTACCATAACTGGATCAACATATGCACCTATTGGAGAAGTGTGAGTAAACTTTCCTTGTCTTTTAAAGGCTCCACTTTGGTAGTTTGGTGACTGTACAGACTTGTAGTGTCTCTGAAATGTTCAGATAATTTTCCTGATGTAGCTCATGTGGGTTATCAAAATGGCATACTTTTTAAAAAATAAAATTGGTAACACATACCTGAAAATTGATATACAGTTGAAATCGATTGTTTAAGCCAGTGAACCTTTTTCATCTTTTGAAGCCTAAATTTTCAAGTGGGGTTTCTGTTTAGGTGGAGTTTTGGGGGGTGGTTTTTTATTTTTGTTTGTTTGCCATGCCACACAGTTTATGGTATCTTAGTTCCCCAACCAAGAATCAGACCCCAGGCCCCGGCAGTGAGAGCACCAAGTCCTAAGCACTGGACCACCAGGGAATTTCTGATTTTTCTTTATGGATGGATACCAGTGGTGGAGGAATTTCAGTAACTAAGAATTTCTGGTCTTTACTGATTGACTACTGATATCAGAGACACATTCTGTTACTGTCTCCAGCATCGGATTTCTAGGAGCCATCACTTGAATTCTTTTGAATGTTTGCCAATCTAGAGTACACAAAATTCTATTTATTAGTAAAAAAAATAAATTAAAATGACCACAGTTGACCGCTTTATTTTTTTTTCTTCGGACAGACATAAAGATGATAAACCAGTGAAATGTCATCAGTATGATGGTCTTGTGGAACTGGCGACAATTTGTGCTCTCTGTAATGACTCTGCTTTGGATTACAATGAGGTGAGCCTCCTCATAAATGAGAAACTAGACCTGGCTGTTTCTAGTTCAAGGGTGCGGTGGGTGGGATGAAAATCTAGCCTTCCTTCCTCCCTTTTTGAAAGTACGAGTTCCTGATTTTATTTGCCCTTTCCATTAAGAGCTTGTCTCTTATCAGAGCCAGCATGATCTACCCAAAGAAAGCTGGGAGCCCTTCATAATATTCTCTGTGGTTGAGCATTGCAGTTACTCAATTAGGAGCTGTGGCATACATGATGTTCTCTTCTGTGTGTAGCTTAGTTACTATAAATGAGTAAAACCCAGGATACTTTTTCCTGAAAGTATAGGGTGTTGATCTTGGCTTTTTAAGATGGGTATCATTGCATCCTTGAGGACAGGTTGAGGCTTAGAAGGTTGTTTTGATGATGTTATATAAAATTTAACCAACAGAAAACCTTCTTTCCTTCCTTTTTAAATTATAAACAGTGAGATGCAGTTTTTGGTTTCTAAAGACAAGCCAGTCCCCAACAGAAATAGAATATAAATTCTATAGAATGATAAATAATGACATGGAATTACAAATACTATTTGCAGGCTCTCATGTTTCAGTTAATACTGTGATTATTTGCTTCTAGTTCTGGGGAATGAAAGACCTAATTATTAGAAGAAGAGCAAACGCACAGCTGTCCTTTGAGTTCATTTGTAATTATTTGGATCATGTGCTCCAGGATAGGATAAAAATGACCCAGAGAACAATGATGTAATGGAGGACAGAGTGTCCTTCTCTGGAAAAAAGTCTTTATTAAAGAAAATTTCCTTGTTTTTACTACTTTTCCCTTTTTGTAATTTGTATGCTTTCAACTATTACAGGCAAAGGGTGTGTATGAAAAAGTTGGAGAAGCTACAGAGACTGCTCTCACCTGCCTTGTAGAGAAGATGAATGTATTTGATACCGAATTGAAGGGTCTTTCTAAAATAGAACGAGCAAATGCCTGCAACTCGGTCAGTATTTGAGCTTGGTGTTGTTCATGCTGCCCATCGCTCCTACCATATGTCCTCAGTCCACCCACTCACTCTCTTATTAGACAACTTACTCTATACTTTATTTCCTCAAACTCTCTCTCAGTGTCTCCTTCTCCCTCTTCGCTATAAGATAAATTGATCTGGCCATTTGACCAAGAAAATAAAAGTTGTCAATGGACAGTTTCCATATGCAGCCACCTGTGCTGTGACATGTACTCTTTCTGCTCCCAGTAAAACCCGGCTGCTCCTTGTCCAATAAGCCCCAGCATCTCTCCTGCGTTATCAGTCTCCTGTCTCTACTGGATCTTCAGTAGAGAAATAATAGTTGTTTTTTATCTTAAAATTTCTTCACTTAAGCACCCTGCTTCTTTTCCTTCATGGTAAAATGTCTCAAAGAACCGTTTTTATGTATTATTTCACTTTTCCCATTTTCTTGAGTCCACTCCAGTCACGCTTTTGCCTTCTTCCAGTCTATCGAAACTTCTTATCAAAGTTGCCCATGACCTTGTGTTAAATGGTCTGATTGTTTATGCAAATGTAGTACTAAAAGTTCACAGAGCAAAAGTTGACAGAAATAAAAGGTAAACTAGACAAATTTACAATTAGAGTTGGAGATTTTAACACACCTATCTCAAAAATTGATAGAACAAGCAGATGAAAAAAAATCAGGATATGGAGCAGCACTTTAAGGAACAATTTACCAGAATACACGATATTGCTGGTCCATGAAGCAAGACTCAACAAATTACAAAGGATTGTACAGACTGTTGTTGACCACTATAGAATTAAACTAGAAATCAATTAAAAAGATACATAAGTTTCCATCTGAAGAAAATGGAAAAACAAATACAAGTAGAAGGAAGTAGGAAATAATAAAGACAAGATCAAAAAGCTGTTCTGAAAATTTTTTGTATCAGTAAATTTGACAGCATAGAAGAAATCAACAGATCCTCTCAGTAGCACAGCTTTCTAAGCTGACATTTTTCTTAAGAAAAATGGAATAATCCTATGCCTGTTAAATTAACTGGATCTATAATTCAAAATCTACACTTCCTCTCAAATTACTCAGGCCCAGTTGTGCCAACACTGAAGAAATACAAGTTTTCAGGAAATACAAGTTTCCTGGCTGTCCAGTGGTTAGGACTTGACACTTGCCCTCAAGCTGTACAGTGTGGCCACACCAAAGATGGCAGAGAACGAAACCTTTATCACCAGCATAACCCTGATAGCAAAACCTGACATTGATGTAACTTTCATAATACAGAAGTAGAGATTCTCAGCATAATGTCAGCAAATTAAATCTAGTAGTAATTAAAACTTTGACATGCTGTATTTATTTGAGCAGAATTACTGCAGCTGTGGTGGGTGGAGTAGCAATACTGGGGGTGCAGGTGTGTCTTGTTAGGTGTGCGAACACTAGACAAATGTGTGGTCCCTCAGCTATTCTCCCTTGCCTGTCGGAGCCCCAGAGCCAGGTTTTCTTAGGCTGAGCAAAGTGGCAGGCAGGGTGGACTGGCCTGTTGAGGAGACCCAGGTGCTGGAGGCCGACCAGATGATCAGTGTCTGCCAGCAGCTGTTGCAGATGGTTTTACTCAGGTTTAGCTACACCAAGTGTGTGAGGTCACAGAACCCAGTGACAGTTCATTGCAGGACAGATCCAGCATGTGGCCCCAGAAAGAGCTGGCAGCTCCGTGACATGGACCTTGTTCAGGTTGCTGAGGCTCAGGCCTAGTGTTTGCTGACCCACTTGTTGCTTATGGTCATGGTGATGCCCGCTGAATGGACCTAAGCAATAACCTCTGTTCTAGCCAGAGTGGTGAGTGGTTGCTGAGCTGAGAAGCAGAGTAAGCAACATGCGAACAAGATGTTACCATACACGAAGGTCAGGGTGACAGGCAGCGGCAGGTAAAATTAGAATAAGAGGAAGAGAAGAAGCCTAGACGCCCAGAAGCAACTAAAGGAAGCTCAGAAATGGAAGCTGCAGAAGCCAGAGAATAGGGGTTGAAGAGACTATGAGGACAAGCAGGGGCAGAAGAGACCCAGGAGGAAACAAGTCAGGCCCTGAAGTCTCCGTCTGGTCCTGCCCTTGCAGACCTGGAAGCACAGAGCCGCTCTGCAGCAGGGTGGACGCCGTCTCCCTGCAGTGCATGCGGGGTGGTGTCAGTGTGGTCTGCAGTGGGTCCTCCAGACCTGTTCCCAAGACCCACTGCCTCCCAGCCTTGGAGTTTAGGTTTCTTCAGAGTTGGGCTCTGCTACACACAGGCTCTTAGTGTCAGACCTATATACCTGTCATCTCCAAGGGGCAGCCAGTCAGTGCTTGAGGCTCCTCGTCGTAGCACTTTAGTGCAACTCTTTCTTCAGTCAGGGTTTTCTGGTAGAAGAAAGAAACAGGAGGTTATAAATACAGCCTTCCTAGTTATATATATGGTGACCTTCTTTCATCCTTCCCTGGGTATCGAGGGCAGATGAGGAGGCAGTGTTTTGGGGGAGTAGTGTGGCACCTCACGGCACAGGTAGCCTAAGGTGGGCAGCAGTGCGCCTGTCAAAGACATCGGCTATTTAAGCATTTAGTCCCACGCCAAATCTCAGGTTGTAAAAAGGACTTTAGGGCCATCCAGTCCAGTCTCACACTTGCAGGCAGGGAAACAGGCCCTCAGTGACTTGCATACCATCTCACAGTGTGAGGCAGAATGAGACTGCAGCACTCTGTTCCCTTTACGTTGGTTTGCCTCTTTGATACTCTCCAGGGAAATCAAAACTCTGCCAGAACGGAGGGTGCCTCAGCTGAAGTATAGAATCTTTCACAGTGACTCGATTCCTGCTTCACAACCAACAGTCTCGCAGCCACAAGGGTCTCGGGCCTCTCCTGTGGCATCCTGCCCAGACTCACGGTTTCCATGAAACAAGTCCGGGTCCTTTGTTTCTATTTTAGGGAATTCACCCCACTTGTCAGTAAGCAAAGCCACATTGTCTGATAGCTCTATTATTAGTTGGTGTTTGACTAAACCCTTCAGAGGCAACCTGAAGATTTCAGCTTCACAGAGACTGAAGTTTGGAATTGATTACCTGTAACTACTCAATGAAGGGAAACAACTAGCAGCAATAGAGCAGGACCAGCTTTTTAAGGCTGAGTGGCCCCTTTGGATAGGACTGTTGGATTTCACAGCCCTGGTCCTGGAAGCAGTGGCTTTGTTCTCTCCACCCAGGATGTATCTAGGTGGCACTAGTTGTAAAGAACCCACCTGCCAGTGCAGGAGACGTAAAAGATGCAGGTTCCATCCAAGGGTTGGGAAGACCCCCTGGAGGAGGGCATGGCAACCCACTCCAGTGTTCCTGCCTGGAGAATCCCATGCACAGACAATACATAGGGTCACAAAGAGTCAGACAGACTGAAGTGATTTAGCATGCAGGATGTATCTGGTGCCAGGGTCACACCCCACTCAGAGTCACTGCACATTCTTGCAGTCTTCCCAGAGCCATTGGTACAAATGCTTAATGGAAACTAAATACATGGGAATTCCCTGGTGGCCCAGTGGTTAAGACTCTGCGCTGCCTCTGCAGGGAGCACTGGCTTGATCCCTGTAAGACGGCCATGTGGTGTGTGCCACCAGCCAGCCCCACCCTGAAAAAAATAATAAACATATAGATACATAATATATCAGTCAGATAATGTCGAATTTAGTGATTGTCCTTTTATTGCTCTGGCTGAGAGGATGGCTTCATTCTACTCATAATTGCCTCTGTTGGATGCTGAGGTTCTTTGGGATTTTTACAGTTATTATTAAATGTTTGTCTGAATGAGGGGAAAATCCATGTAATTCACCACATAATTGAATAAAGGCAGAATATCATAAGATCATTTAATTCAGAAAAGGCATCTGATAAAATTTAATCTCAGTTTATGATAAAAACCAAGCAAGCATCTTCTGGCTGATGGTGTAATTACACAAAGTTAACATTCCTAACGGGCAAGAGAATTTACTCTCAACATTTCTATTCAGTGTAGTCCTGGCAGCCCTAGTTCATGTAATAAGGTAAGAAAAAGAAAGCCAACAAAAAATTGGAAAGGATAAATAAAGTATGTTGATTTTATGGTAATATGGCTATATATAGAGATAAACCAATGGAATCTGAATCTAAAGGTTAATTCTCAGTTTTTGTTTTACCTGAGCTGTCAGTTTATCCTCTCAGTCTCTCCCTCCCTAAGAGAGTCCTTTACTTGTTCTCCCCCCAACCCCATCTCCTTGGCTGTATCTTCCAAGAGGCTCCAGGGCCCAGGCCTTGGCTTTTCTGTCTGCAGTTACTCCCTTGAACTCTTCTCTTCTTATGACTTTAGATACTGTCGCTGTGCTGACATCTACTGTAGCCACTAGCTGTCTGTAAAGTAGTTAAAATACTGAAGTGGTGTGGTGTTCCTTGCCCTTCCTTCAGTTGATTCTTAACATAACTACCAGAGCATGAAACTCTCCTTTGTCTTCCCATTTTACTTGTTAAAAAAGCCAGATGCCTTACAGTGACTTTCAGGATGCTACAACCTGCTTCTGCAACCCCTGCCATTAATCCCGAACCTTTCTTGCAAACTCGCTTCTACCCATGTTGCCCTGGAGGCTCCTTGAACTGCTCGGTCACGTCAGTCTGCATAATGTTCTCTCTGCTCACACTCACACATCGTTCATGTTTTTACTCAAATATTGCCTTCTCAGTACTGTATGTAAAATTGTAACCTAGACATATATAATTTTCTCTTCCTTATTTTAAAATGTTTTCTTCATGGCACTTATAATCTACTTTCACATTCTGGTATGTCTTTCCCAGACTAGAGGGTAAGTTTTATGAGGGTGGGAACTTGTCTGTTTATTGTCTATTGCTACATCTCCATTGCCTGTCACATAGTAAGTTTTTAGTGAATGTTTAACTGTTAAAAGTCAAAAGTTTATAGAAATTGCTATCCAATAATATTCCATATATGTTCTCTTTATAGGTCATTAAACAGTTGATGAAAAAGGAATTTACTCTAGAGTTTTCACGCGATAGAAAATCAATGTCAGTTTATTGTACACCAAACAAACCAAGTCGGACATCAATGAGCAAAATGTTTGTGAAGGCAAGTACAGCAGATTGCAATTAAACGTTCTTACCAGGATTAGAATCCCGAGTGAGCCAGTAAGTAAAATTGTTGTTCTAACATTTCCAGGGTGCTCCTGAAGGTGTCATTGACAGGTGTACCCACATTCGAGTCGGAAGTACTAAACTGCCCATGACTCCTGGAGTCAAGCAGAAGATCATGTCTGTTATTCGGGAATGGGGCAGTGGCAGTGACACACTGCGGTGCCTGGCCTTGGCCACTCACGACAGCCCGCTGAGGAGAGAAGAGATGAACCTCGAGGACTCGGCCAACTTCATCAAATACGAGGTTCGCTCATGAAAAGCTTCACCTGCACCCAGCACATTCATTGTGTTTAGGTAGCACTCCTTCAGTAAAAGGTCAGATGAGTCTCGATTTTGCTGAGAAAGGGGTGTGGTTATTTGTTTTCCTGCAGGCCGAATGTATCATCTTTATAATTTTAAGTTGCTGCTTCAGACACACACAGTTAACAGTTTAATACAGGCCTGTGACTTTCAAAGTACAGTCAAGGCTAAAAACCTCTTTTGCTGCTCTCATGTACATTAAGATAATTTAAAAATTGGGGACATTTTCAAAATATTCATTAATTAGTGACTCAGATTGTTCAAGTGGAAAGATCCTGTCTACTTCTGCTCTTGGAATTCTTTCCTATCGGGTATGTGGCTTCCTGAAGTCTTGAACAAGGAAGTTTCAAGTTCAAATTTGATTACTATGGGTCACTGATGGGCTGCTGTCAATATGTTCCTATTCCTCAGTACATTTTTTCTTTATTTAAAAATATTATTAATGAAAGCTCAAGAATTATTTGGTGACAAGAATGTAGTGATATTTTTGCTTCTGATTTATTAGAGTTAATACTGTTCTTCATTGGATTTACATTAACATCAGTGGTGTGAATTTTGCCATAAGAAAATGCAGAAACCTTTGCTCTCTGCACTAGGGGGGAAAAAAACAGAATTTCCTGTTTTGACATAAGGTGATTCTTTCACCATAGACCAATCTGACTTTCGTTGGCTGTGTGGGCATGCTGGACCCTCCGAGAATTGAAGTGGCCTCCTCGGTGAAGCTGTGCCGGCAGGCAGGCATCAGAGTCATCATGATCACGGGTGACAACAAGGGCACTGCTGTGGCCATCTGCCGACGCATTGGCATCTTCAAGCAGGACGAGGACGTGACAGCCAAGGCCTTCACAGGTCGCGAGTTTGATGAGCTCAGTCCTTCAGCCCAGAGAGAAGCCTGCTTGAATGCTCGCTGTTTTGCTCGAGTTGAACCTTCCCACAAGTCTAAAATTGTAGAATTTCTTCAGTCGTTTGATGAGATTACAGCTATGGTGAGTGTCTGTAGACATGTACAGGTAACAAACTGCACGAACACAGCAGATTCTAACTCTGATCATTAAATTTTTAGTAATAGGGCCCATATTTGGAAATTCTTTTTTTGTCATGATCTGGGCTGTTTCTCAAGGATTCTATTGGCATGCAAGATTCTGGGGAAGTTTAAGACCTAGAAGCCTGCGTCAGTCACAGGGGACGTATTTGCCATGGTTAAAATGTATGTGTTTTATCTCACGTTTCTAAAAGCTGATTTAGGACGTAACTATGCCGTACTCTATCACACACTTGGAAAACCTCGCCTGAAGTGAGATGGTTCTGGTGATGTGTTCTCTGAGAACAGCTTGTTGATGAAGCATCTCCCATAGTCTTCCTTGCATCTGATTTTTCACCAAGATGTTAATATTGTGTCATGCTTGCTTTTGCTGCTTGTCTATGAAACTTTTCAGTTTTTAAAACAATTTTGTTGCTAAAAACCAGCTGTTCTAGTTGTCTTCCTCTTTCCTCCCCTCCCTTTCTCCAAGGAAAGCACCATTCCGGATTCAGTACTGGGTGTTCAGTAAAAGTATAGAAAACATACATGGGAATGATAGTTTTTTATCTGTAGACAATAGTATTTTTGGCCGAAAATGGCATATTTTTGCCATGTAAATGGCATATTATAGTTTATGTATTTGTCTGCATTTGCTCTATTTGAGATTTATCCATATGGATACACGTATTTTGTCTTGACTGCCATGTAGGTTGTTTTGTTTGGTAAAATAAGTAATAACAGATTGTTTGAAGTCCCCTTTGTTCTACTTCCTCTGAAGTGTCACCTGTAAGTTCGTTTGGCAGTTTCACATTTCCCAGGTTAAAATGTGTTCTGTGACACCAGCTTACAAAAACGAAAACTCTCCCAGAAAATTTAGTTGCCCAGAGGCCCAACAGTTCCATTCATTCCCTGGCTTCGGGATGGCCAAGTGATTGTTGGCAATGTGTGTATTAGGTAACAGGTGTGCAAATCAGTGGTGGGTTTCTTGGCCTTTCAGACTGGAGATGGTGTAAATGATGCTCCTGCTCTGAAGAAATCTGAGATCGGCATTGCTATGGGCTCTGGCACCGCGGTAGCTAAAACAGCCTCTGAGATGGTCCTGGCTGATGACAACTTCTCCACCATTGTGGCTGCCGTGGAGGAAGGACGGGCCATATACAACAACATGAAGCAGTTCATCCGCTACCTCATTTCATCTAATGTCGGGGAGGTTGTCTGGTGAGTCTCCGTGGCAGACTGTGTCTCCCCCTCAGCTGGTGGTTCATGTGGCAGCAGCTTCACTCTCCGTGCGGTGGGAGGGGTGGGTGGCAGGTGGAGGGTGAGGCCCTAGTGGAGGTAAAGGTGCTCCTCTGGCCCCCAGGAGGGCTGCCTGCAACTGCCGCAGTGTGCAGAGGACACACTTGAACAGAGAAAGGGGTTTAAATTAACTGTATAATACAACATCAAATTCTTGGCCTTCTAAAAGTTAAGTTAATTTGGAATTTTGGTATAATAAACGTTTTATGATTACTCAGGGGAAAAGTTATTTCAAGTAATCGTTGCTGTCCACCAGTTTTTATGGGAGAGGAGGGGATGTTGATGTTAAATAGTGGGCAAAAATAATTTGGGTCTTTCTCTTCTTTCCTTGGGTGGACACAGTATTTTCCTAACAGCAGCCCTTGGATTTCCTGAGGCTTTAATTCCTGTCCAGCTGCTCTGGGTCAATCTGGTGACAGATGGCCTGCCTGCCACTGCCCTGGGATTCAACCCTCCTGATCTGGACATTATGAACAAACCACCCCGGAACCCAAAGGAACCACTGATCAGTGGGTGGCTCTTTTTCCGTTACCTGGCTATTGGCTGTGAGTATGGTTTTTTATATTATTTTTAAAAAAATATTTGGCTGCACTGGGTCTTAGTTGCGGCATACAGGATCTTTCATTGCGTCATACAAACTCTTGCAGCATGTGGGATCTAGTTCCTGACGAGGGATCGAATCCCAGCCCCTGCATTGGGAGCACGGAGCCTTAGCCACTATATTATTGATTTTTAAACAAAACGTTTATGAGTCCAAACATTTCATAAATTCATCCCTTAAAAGCATTTTTTTTTCTATCCCCATATTACGGTAGCACAATATGGCAGCTGTCCTCTTTCAGGTTAATGAGCTATGTATCCAGTTTACAGTAAGGTTAGTCCCTCGTTTTAGGGCTTTTGTTCTTCCTTTGGCCTTTGTGAATTAAGTTCTCAGATTTAACGCATGGGCAAAGGAAATACAGGGGCAACTCAGGCCTTACCTCACCAAGACTCCCTTTCCCTGAGTGAGAGTAGGGTCCTGTGCATTTAGCAGTGTTGGCTCTTCTGCATGTGTTGTCACGGTCCACCTCATCCTGACCCAGGATGCTGCTTCTCTCTCTCTCTTCGTAGGTTAGGAAAGTGAGGTCCAGAGAGGCTAAATGACGTCCCTAGGATCCCACAGGGCTTCCCTGATGGCTCAGTGGGTAAAGAATCCGCCCACAATGCAGGAGATGCAAGTTTGATTCCCAGGTTGGGAAGATCCCCTGGAGAAGGGCATGGCAACCCAATCCAGGATTCTTGTCTGGAGACTCCCATGGACAAAGGAGCCTGGCAGGCTAGAGTCCAAAGGGTCACAAAGAGTCAGACACGACTCAGTGACCGCACACCCACAGGGTCCCATAGGAGAGTCTTTCAGTAAATTGACGTGACTTAACACTCAGAGCATAAAACAGGAGGACTCTCAGCCAGCCAGTGCCCCAGCAGCAGTCCCTCACGTGGCTTCCCAGCAAACAGATCTGTCTTACGTATTTACTTTTGCAAGTGATGCTGTGCTGTAAGCAGCTGTGTGCTGAGCCTTGTCTTTGCATTTTTCTCCCTCTTTGTTGGGTAGTTCTATGTTGGTACACCACCTGCCCACTGTTTCTTGCGATTGCTGGGCTAGAGGGTGTGCACGCTTGGACCTTGAGTGGCTACTACTGCACTGGGACAGTCTCTTATTCCAAGTCCCCGTGTTCTCTACTACCCTTTGTTGCTTCTTTGTAATTTGAATTCAAAAGTAATTGGGGGGACAGTCCCAGAAGTGGCTTGGAGCGCTGTCGTGTGCTTAGTGTTCTGCACTAACTGCTCTAGTGCCTTTCCATGTGGGGTTCTGCCAGGACTCGGAGGGAGCAGAGACACTCGAGTGTCACTGGAAACCTAAGTTTGCCAAGCAGTCATGGAGGGGTGATCTGGTGCTCTAGCACAGCATGGCATCACATGGAGGACAGGTACCCGAGCCTTAACGTACTGGCTGCTGGTTAGGGCATGACTGGTGTAAAGGTCCTCCCAATTCTAGTAGTTCTAGCAGGTTCTTTCCTCACAGATTCTCAAAGGAGAAGCTGCCTGGTTCTTCTGCACCACAGACATCCCCTCATTGTGGAGACCCTCTAACTGCTTTAGCTGATGCGAGTTAGCAGGTGCTGGTGGCGGCACAGGCTCAGTGACCCCACGTCTCTGATCTCCGTCCCGGGGGTTGGCCCGTGAAGTACCTGCAGAGATGCTGCAAGCTGTAAACCCCATGTGTATTAGTGTCATGATATTTGTTCCCAGGTTACGTTGGCGCTGCTACAGTGGGTGCTGCCGCGTGGTGGTTCATTGCTGCCGAGGGTGGTCCAAGAGTGTCCTTCTACCAGCTGGTACGTAGCCACCTTTCTTTCTGTACCTTAAATGCAGATGCATTGTAAGCCTTCACATACAAGGGTGTCCTTGAGCTTTCTGTGGTTTGGATGTCTGTCAAATACTCTTGAGAACTGAACAATAAGCAGTTGCATCTAAGATTGTTCTGAAAGACCAGGGCTTGTCTGGGAAATGGGGTGAGATCCTGTGTGGGGCTGTGTTCTGGGCTTAGTATGGAATATGTGTGTAGACCTTGGAAATGTCTTTGCCTGATTGGGAACTTGGTGTCGGGCTTTTGTTGCAGAGTCATTTCCTACAGTGTAAAGAGGACAACCCGGACTTTGAAGGCGTGGATTGTGCGGTCTTTGAATCCCCATATCCAATGACAATGGCGCTCTCTGTTCTAGTAACTATAGAGATGTGCAACGCCCTCAACAGGTCCGTGACTCTTCTTAACGTGCTGGGGGATTGTGTGTGTGTCATGGTTGATTGAGAGTCATAGGAAAGCTCTGCCCTCCCCAAAAGGAAGAACAAGCAGCACTGGTTTTAAGAGCTTAAGTCATCATCGCCTCCAGGAAGCAGTGGGAGTGCTTAGCCACATGTTCCTTAAGAGACAGCAGAGGCCAAAAATAGGGAGTTCAGTGCCCACAGGGAAGGAGCTGTTGCCCTTTAGCATCAAGACAAACGGTATCATTTAATTATGCCAGTGACAAAAATGGAAATTTCAAAATAGCCTAAGTGTCAAGGGCAATTGAGAGCAGCTTTGAACCCACTGAAATAAGATCACTCTGCCGAAGCCTAGATTTAAGTTGAAATCTGTCCTACATCTGAATGTTATTCCTTAACTTGGCCACCGTAGAAACTTAATACAATTAGGTCAGTGGGCAATGCCAAGGCAGCCGTCACCTTACTGAAGTGTGATTCCAAACAGGCTGTCAGTGAGGGCACATGCCTTTGCCCTTTGGTGGGCACATTTCACCTGCCTCTCCTTGTTCCACAGCTTGTCTGAAAACCAGTCCTTGCTGAGGATGCCCCCTTGGGCGAACATATGGCTCGTGGGCTCCATCTGCCTGTCGATGTCGCTCCATTTCCTAATCCTTTACGTGGAACCCTTGCCAGTAAGCAGTGTGGGGAGCCCGGGCTGGGGCCTGTCTGCCTGTCCAGCAAGTTGGGGAGCTTGATGAGGTTTCTTTGTGTTTCAGCTTATTTTCCAGATCACACCGCTGAATTTGACCCAATGGCTGATGGTGCTGAAAATCTCCTTGCCTGTGATTCTAATGGATGAGACCCTCAAGTTTGTGGCCCGCAACTACCTAGAACCTGGTAAAGAGTGTGTGCAGCCTGCCACCAAACCCTGCTCGTTTTCGGCATGCACCGATGGGATCTCCTGGCCCTTTGTGCTGCTCATAATGCCCCTGGTGATCTGGGTCTATAGCACAGACACTAACTTTAGTGATATGTTCTGGTCTTGACTGACAGTTTTGCATAAAGAAGATGTTTAACTTAATCAATTAATTTTTTTATTGTTTAAAGCAACTGTCTATTTCTGCTGAATTTTCACATGAACATATTGGCTGGTGAAGGAAGTTTCATATTCTAGATTTTGTTTTGCTTTTTCTGACTTCAGTGGGGCAAGAGTTTCCTTTTTTATACACATAATTAAAGTGTCCATTGACATGTACAGAGAACTAACACTATTTTATGCAAATATTTTTTTGTAGATGAAAAAAAAGCATGTACAGTGTTCTGTTTAATACTCATCCTTGTAAAAAAATTAGTTGAGCCAGCAGACATTGTCAGCAAATTAATTGGCAGCAGATTTTAGGAAATGAATGTGTGTGGTTTTTTTCTAAAACTAAATAGCATGTATTGTCTTTTGCATGATCATCTGGATTTAATCTGAGATCACAGTCTAATTTTTATTCATAAGCCAATTTTTCTGCACTGAGCAGAGTACTGCTACCTCAGTCAGTATTTTTTGGTTTGCCACCCCCTCCACCCCTCAGCCCTGTGTTCACCTCCACCCCCACCCTGCTCGCTGCTTCTCCTGTAGGGTTTTGATGGTTCTGTTTACATCAGTCTTAACAAGAGGTATGCTTGTTCTCGCTTGTGCAGAAAACATTGTTTCAGATTCAATCGACTGGGTTCATGTTCCCTCACATAGTTTTTAAGGTTATTTATTTAAATGTCTAATGTATTTTATTGTAACAGACATTGTTTTGCCAACATTGCCTATTTCAGTGGCACTTCACAATCTAGTTTAAAAAGAAAAATAAAACATTTTAAATGGACAGAGAAAAATAACCGTCTTGTTTTTAACTATTAAGTGGCTTAGTTCTCTTAGGTTCTTAGCTCAGAATTATTTACTGTGCTCGAGGGGAAGAAGGATCCTGTTCTGCTGCGTAGGTCATTGTAGGAATTTTATTTTTGGTGTATAGGCGCTAATTGTCATTTGTGATATACATTTTTATGCAAGTTTCTGCTGGCCTATTTTAGCCTGGTGTAGAGGACATAAGGGGGGGTGTGTGTGTGTGTGTGTGTGTGTGTGTGTTTTGTAAAATTTGTAAATAGCACATGACCAAATGAACATATTGTATAGAACTATTTTTATTTGAATGTGGCACTAACCACCACCATTGTTACTATGATAAATGTTTGCGCATGTTCGAGATCAGTCTTACCAACAGTGTATAAGTCATTAACAGTCCTAACTGTGGTGTTTTCCTCCAATGCCTTCCAACATCCATCAACTAACGTGAGTATTCCCTGGATTTTGGATGCTTTAGCCTAAAGGTGACTGCCACTAAATGAGTTGGCTGTATAAGACACTGATGAGTCAGGCACCCTGAGAGGAACGGGTACACGATACACGGCACCTGTGGGCTGGAGTGGCTGCTCTAGACACCACCCACTACCTTGGACAGTGGCACAGCCAGGTGTCAGGGAGGACCTGGGGGAAGACAGAGTAGTTCTGCTTTGGTCAGACTGACAGGTACCTTCACAAATGCTGAGATGCAGATTCACAGGAAAACTTGTCAGTTTCTTTGATCTTTGTTAGCGGCAAGGACTGGTCCCAGAATCTTGCTACCTGGATCATTAAAAAGCAAAAAGCAAGTGAAAGCAAGTAACTGAACCAGTAAACTCATCCATCATTTTGTTCTCCCCACCCGGTCACACCACACAGCTTGCAGGATCTTTAGTTCCTGAAATTGAACTAGGGCTCCAGCAGTGAGAACAGAGTCCTAACCTCTGGGTCACTGGTGAATTCCCTGGTTCATTTTTAAGTAGGCCATCTTTTTCTACCTTCTGGGTCATATCCTTTGTAGCTAAGACTTATCTTTTCTCTCCAGGGTACATTAAAGCAGTTACTGGACCACAGCAGAGCATTAGCCAAAGTGAAGGGCCTAGGCAGTACATATTCATGCTGGTAGCTCCCTCCGTGTGAAGCCCCTGGTGTTCTCGTGGGTACCTGAAGTCCCGGATACAGGGCCAGCTGAATAACATGTAAATGCTGAGAGTATGAGGAAGGTTAACAGGTATCAAGCAGAACAGGGTGCTGCCAAGTTTAAGAGGTTTCCGTGTACGGGGTAGAAAGGGCACATGGAGACAGATTCTTAACGCAGAGTCCTGGTCTGGCTCCCTGAGGCCTCAGAGGAAAGGGAAGCTGGTTTGCTTGGCAGAGACTATAGGAGGTACATTTTGCCAACTTTAGCATTATGAATTGCAGAAAGAAACAAGTTGAGCAGATCAAATGCAAGGAGTGTGTCTTGGCTGCAAACCAAACCAGGATGTCTGAGCTTGTTGGGTGGGTGCTATTCAATGGTCAACTTTTCCTGACTCAGTTCCTTGATGATTTATTGGCCTTTACAAAAGAAGTTTAATGGTATGGGTGGCTGTTGCCCTGTGGTTTCTCAGCTTCAGGCCTGTCCAGCCCACAGGTGGTTTGGGCACCCACTTCCCTCAACCCAGACAGCTGGGAGTGGTGGAGACCTGGTGCTACAGAGCCCCTTAGCTGCTCTGCTTCAGGCTTTGCCACCAAAAACCATGTCCACACTGGCACGTCCTCAGTAGTTGGTGCTGCTGAGGGCACATCCCTGGCCCCTGAACTTGTGGGGAGCAGGAGGAGTCCAGCCATCCTCACCAGGTACCTGCAAGGAAGGCAGTGTCGGCCTCATCCTCCCTGCCCATGGGCTCATAGGCAGCTCTTGCCTGAAACTTGCTCTAGGTTCTTTCCTGTCAGCAAGTGGGCTTGAAGGCCCATCCCCTCAGTGTTCTGTTTTTTTTGCCACCCCATACCCAGACTGACCTCTTTGCTTTGCCCAGGAAATGGCATTCTTACATGTTCCCTAAATGGGGTGCCATGCCAGCAACTCATTCTGCATCTCCATAGAGCAGGTGGCACACCGGGTAGGAAGAGCTGCATGAGCTCAGACACAAGCAGGGCAACTGCTACCTTCCCTCACAAGTGGCTGCTTCCATTTACCTCAGACTGGGGCCCAGACCCCTGCATGTCCATGTGGTGGGCAGACCTCAGGAATATCTGAGACCACAAGCCTTAGCTCAGTGTCTGCCAGGCCTGCTGTGTTTGCAGTGTGCATACAGCACACTGAAAAACCACCACCCGGCAGTTAACAATTGAGGGTAATCTGCAGCCTTTTTTCTTGAAAGGGAACAGTGATAAGCAGTTCCCCTTCAAGGCCTGGTCTGGCTGGGCCTGCAGCCCAGAGGCTGGTCCCGAGGGAAGGAAGGGATGGGAGCTAGAGGCTTGGCGCTGATTACCATACTGCTCACTCTGCTTGGCCTTCCTCACCCCCTGCACTGCTAACCAAGGGCTTTCTCAACTTCTGTTAAACCTGAAGCGATTAAGTGTCTGCCTGGTGGGATACTCGGTAGCCAAATGACAGGAGGGGCCTGTGAGTCAATCAGAAATGCTGGTCAGAAATCTTAAAAGATCAAACTGAACATTCCTTTTCATCTGTCACTATTAATCCCAGTCTTAAATTAGTTATTCTAACATTTCCTCCCCATATTTCATAAAGCTGATTTCCTCTCTCTTTCCTTTTCAGCAATACTGGAGTAACCGCTTCCTAAACCATTTTGCAGAAATTTAAGGGTGTTCAGTTGCGTGCATGTGCGTTTTTTAGCAACACATCTACCAGCCCTCTGCATGATTGATGTTGGGGGAAAAAGAAAATTAGAAAAAAGTCCCCAACTTGTTGTGTGTTACGTGGAGGAAACGTGTATTACCAGTGGGGTTTTAGCTTTTGAATCAAAATAATAACAAATGTACAATTTAACTTAATGAATCAGAAAGCCTCTCCAGAGAAGTCTGGTTTCTTTGCTGCAAGAAGAATGAGGTTCTGAAACGTTATCCAGGAACTTAGAAGCCATCAGCCAAGTCTCCGTATTTCTCTGTGCAAAGTATCATAGCTTAAATAAATGTACAATATTCAATTGTAATGCATGCTTTCAGTTGTAAGTAGCCAGATTTCTCTATGGTGTCATTGAAACATGCTACTTTTTAATTGGCCCTGTACAGTTTGCTTATTTATAAATTTATTGAAAACACTACAGGTGTTGAGTGGTTAAAAATGTAGGCTTCCAGTTCATAACTTGTTATTTTCCTGAGTGTGCAAACAGCTATTTTGCACTGTATTAAATGTAATTTATTTAATGAAATCAGAAGCAGTAGACAGATGTTGGTGCAATACGAATATTGTGATGCATTTATATCAATAAAATGCTAAACGTCAGTTTATCACAACGCATGTTTGACTTTAGACTGTAAATAGAGATCAGTTTATTTCTGTGCTGGTAACAAGCATTGCACAGACATGGTTTCAGGTAAATAAATCTATTCTACGATAAGTTCACAGTGTGCTGTTGACTGTACCTGTGGGAGGTGCGGGTGGGTGATGTGCACTGAGGGCCTCCAGCCCTGGCACCCTGTGCCCTTGGGTAGATAAAAGGGACAGGAAGTTCCTGTTGACTCTCTGCCAGTAGGAGAGCAGAGTGGTAGAAGGTCTGCTTGTGTGACATGAGAGCTATAGAATATTCCTGTCCTGGTTCTACTACCTCAAGTATGAGGAGAAGTATTTGTGTCATCAGTGGGGTTTTCAGAGATAATTATCATGATTTAAAAGCTGTCAGAAAAAAAAAAATAAGAAAAAAAAAAAAGCTGTCAGCAGCTTGGGAACTATAGTGATGGAGAGATGCTTGTACTACTACTCATATCAAAATTAAAATTTTGTACATTCCCACTAGACACAGAAAGGAACTAAGTAACTCAGGTGTACTCATTTTTTAAATAACTGAAATCAACTCCACATACATGGGGAAAAAAGATTTTGGGGGGGATGGGGGAATATTTGACTTAACATCTATGTCCCAGAAGTATTGACTTCCAGAATCACACTCACCCTCTACTATTGCCCACAGCTTAGTGCTGTCCTGGAGAGTCACTCCAGTCAGACAAGAGAAGGGAAAATGCCCAGGGGCAAACAAAAGGGAGCAGTGGTCCTCCGGGATCAATGAGAACCCCTCACTTTTAGGAATGTATGAATGTACACAAGTCATGCATTTTGATACTAGACTGATTCTAATAAAAATGATTAGAAAATGTAAGAATAGCAAGGAAGAGTAGCAAACCTCATCAATAAAGCTGTAATCATTAAATGCATTATCTAGCTTAGTACGTGAAAGGTGGGCAATCCATTTTGTCAGTGTTTATTCTGGGGGAAAAAAAAGACCATGTCTCCCTTAGACTCAATCAAATGGATCAAAAGATTTGAAAAATTAAGTTACACTGCTAAAGAAAAATGGCCAAGTGATATAAACAAAAGAACTTACATAAATTCACAATCAGATACCATTTCACACCCATCGACTGACCAAAAAAAAAAATGGGTCTTCTAATACCAAGGACGGGGAGACTGGGCCATCGTTATTGCAGAGCAATTGGATGTCATCTGGTAAATTTACAGATGCTGTTAACATATAACCTCACAGGTCCTTACCTTCGAGAATTCCTCACAAGTGCTGGAAGAGCCATACTAAGATGTTTCTAAAAGCACTGGAAACAACCTAAATGACCAACAATAGGAAAATAAGGAAGTATGCTTGAGATATGTTGAAATCACTCTGCATCAATGAAACTGAATAAACCCCAGCATCAAGAACTAATATCAAGTACAGTGTATATTAAGATACACAAAACAAAAACCACATCAGTCTTTTTATTGGCCACACTGCCCAGCATGCAGGATCTTAGTTTCCCAACCAGGGATCAAACCTATGTCCCCTGCATCGGAAGCACAGCCTTAACCACTGAACCACCAGGCAAGTCCATAGCCATATCAGACTCTATGCCAAGCCATGTGCACTAGCTTCCCTGATGATAAAGTCCAGTGCACAGAAAGCTAAACAGCCAGGTGGTGGATTCACTCAGTGCAAGCTTCTCACCTTTGTGGCCTGGAAGTAAACAGGTCAGTTATAAGTTCACAGACATCAGCCACAGGAACAGGAAGTGAGCAGTCAGTGGTTCCAAGAGGGAGGGAGAGCAGTTTCGTTTAAGTAATGCTTGGATGTTACATACGTAGGGGTTCAGTGTGCCTGTCTGCAAGACTGAGGTTTTTTTTTTTAATATAAAAGTACCAAGAAGGAGGGGAAAAAAACAGGAGAAAACATGGAAATGAAAAGACTGTAAGCATAATACAAAATCCCAGATGAGTGATAAGCTGATCACATAAAAATGTAAACTTTTGGGGGTAGAATATACCTCTCTGGAGTTAATTGTTGAATCACTAAGTCATGTCTGACTCTGACCTCCATGGACTGCAGCCTGCCAGGCTCCTCTGTCCATGGGATTTTCCAGGCAAGCATACTGGAGTGGGTAGCCATTTCCTTCTCCAGAGGATTTTCCCAACCTAGGGATCAACCCACATCTGCAATGGCAGGAGGATTCTTTCCCACTGAGCCACCAGGGAAGTCTCTCACATACAATTAGCAAAGATCAAACTTTGATGTTCTCTCTTCTGCAGCTGCCGTTAGGAAGCAGCTCATGCTGATGGCAAAAATATAAATTGGCCCAACATCCAGAGGGCAGTTTGACAATATCTATGACATTTTTAAGGGCTTCCCAGGTGGTACTAGTGGTAAAGAACCTGCCTGCCAATGCAGGAGATGTAAGAAATGCAGGTTTGACCCCTGAGTTGGGAAGATCTGGAGGAGGACATGGCAACCCACTCCAGTATTCTTGCCTGGAGAATCCCATGGATAGAACACCTGGTGGGCTGCAGTTCACAGGGTCACAAAGAGTTGGACACAACTGGAGCAACATAACACGTACATGCTCAATGACATTCTTAAACATCCAGACCCTTTGACCAAGCACTTCACTTTGGTGAAATCCTCCCACGTGTTCACAGACACAATCCTGCTACACTATTGTTAGCAAAAGATTGGAAATAACTGGCATGCCCATCAATAAACAAGTTAGCTGTTAACCATGAAATATTACACAGCCTTCAGAAAACCCAGGGTTAGATCTATGAGTCAACAAGGAGTGATATCCAATATACACTGTTTGCCCAATGAATATAGGTCCATCCATGTTGTTGCAAATGGAAAAAGTTCATTGTTTTCTTATGGCTGAGTAATTTTCTACTGTTATATTCCATATCTTGATACATTTATCTACTGATGGGTACTTGGGTTGCTTCCATATATAAAAACATCCCACCCAAAAGCAGCAAAATATAGACTCAAGTTCATATGGAACATTCTCTAGGATAGAGTAATAAACCAAGGGTTGCTGGTAAATCATGTCCAACTCTGCAACCCCATGGACTGTAGCCCACCAGGCTCCTCTGTCCATGGGATTCTCCTGGTAAGACTACTGGAGTGGGTAGCTGATCCCTTCTCCTGGGGATCTTCCCAACCCAGGGATCAAACCCAGTCTCCCACATTGCAGGCAGATTCTTTACCATCTGAGCTACCAAGGAACCCCCAAAATTTAAGAAAACTGAAGTCATAGCAAGTATCTCTTCTGACCCACAATGCTATGAGACTAGAAATCAACTATAAGGGGGAAAAAAACAGCAAAAGGAAAACGTGGAGACTCAGTATTCTCAAAATGCTCAAAATCCTTCAAGCTAGGCTTCAACATTAAGTGAACCAAGAACTTTCAGATGTACAAGCTGGATTTAGAAAAGGCAGAGGAACCGGAGATCAAACTGCCAACATTTGTTGGATCATAGAAAAAGCAAGAGAATTCCAGAAAAACATCTGCTTCACCGACTATACAAAAGCCTCTGACTGTGTGGATCACAACAAATTGTGGAAAATCCTTAAAAATATGGGAATACCAGAACAACTTACCTGATTCCTGAGAAACCTGTATGCAAGTCAAGAAGCAACAGAACTGGACATGGAACAAGGGACTGGTTCAAGATTGGGCAAGGAGTATGTCAAGGCTATATATTGTCACCGGCTTATATGCAGGGTACATCATGCATAATGCCAAGCTAGATGAATCACAAGCTAGAATCAAGATTGCTGGGAGAAATATTCAACAACCTCAGATATGTAGATACCACCACTCTAATGACAGAAACCAAAGAGCAACTAAAGAACCTCTTGAGGAAGGTGAAAGAGGAGAGGGAAAAAGCTGGCTTAAAACTCAACATTCAAAAAACTAAGATCATGGATCTGGTCCCATTACTTCATGGCTATTAGATGGGGGAAAAATGGAAACTGGCAGATTTCCTGGGCTCCAGAATCACTGCAGACGGTGACTACAGACATGAAATTAAAAGACACTCCTTGGAAGAAAAGCTATGACAAACCTAAATCACATATAGCATATTAAAAAGTAGAGACATTACTTTGCTGACAAAGGTCCATCTAGTCAAAGCTATGGTTTTTCCAGTAGTCACGTACAGATGGGAGAGTTGGATCATAAAGAAAGCTGATGCCAAAGAACTGATGCTTTTGAACTGTGGTGTTGGAGAAGACTACTTTAGAGTCCCTTGGACTGCAAGAAGATCAAACCAGTCAATCCTAAGGGAAATCAGTCCTGAATATTCATTGAAAGGACTGATCCTGAAGCTCCTGAAGTAGCTGACTCTAGGATGGAGGCAGAAAATGAACAAATGCCTGGAGAACACTGGAGTGAGAGATAGTAAGGAAGTGCTCAAAAACAATGATCAAAGATGAAGTTATATCAAAGGGACATAGAAGCCAAGTGAAGAAGCTTTGAATGGCCAAAGCCACAACAATTAGAACAACAAAGTGGTATTGGATTATAACCCAAAGTATGAAATATCCATAAGTTCATATTGATATAAATAAGTGGGAAAAAAATGGAAATCTCCCATGTACAAGAAGTCGAAAAAAAAAAAAAGAAGTCCAGGTAGTTTCTATAGAAAACCTGCCATCAAGGAGGTGAAGCATAACTCCCCATCCCTTAAGCATGCGTTTAAATCAAATAGTGACTTCATTCCAGAGTACATACAATGTAGACAGGGGAAAGAGTAACTCAGTAGAGACAGCTGGCAGACACTACCTCAGCTAAGTGATGTCATCTTGAGAGCATGTATCCTTGATATGAAGAAAATGGCATGTGGTCTTTCTTCCAAAACACATAACCTCAGTCTAGTCGAAGGGAAAACATCTGACAAGTCCCAAAAGACATTCTGTAAAATCCCTGACCAATGCTCCTCAAAACTATTGAGGTCATCAAAAACAAGGAAAGTCTGAGAAACTTTCACAGCCAAGAGAAGCCTACGAACACACGATGACTAAATGCAACATGGTATCCTGAATGGGATCCTGGGATAGAAACAGGGAAACTAAGGAAATCTGAATAAATATGGACTTTAGTTGATTTATCAGTTCACTTCAGTTCAGTCGCTCAGTCATGTCCGATTCTTTGCGACCCCATGAATCGCAGCACACCAGGCCTCCCTGTCCATCACCAACTCCAGGAGTTCACCCAGACTCACGTCCATCGAGTCAGTGATGCCATCCAGCCATCTCATCCTCTGTCGTCCCCTTCTCCTCCTGCCCCCAACCCCTCCCAGCATCAGAGTCTTTTCCAATGAGTCAACTCTTCGCATGAGGTGGCCAAAGTACTGGAGTTTCAGCTTTAGCATCATTCCTTCCAAAGAAATCCCAGGGCTGATCTCCTTCAGAATGGACTGGTTGGATCTCCTTGCAGTCCAAGGGACTCTCAAGAGTCTTCTCCAACACCACAGTTCAAAAGCATCAATTCTTCGGCGCTCAGCTTTCTTCACAGTCCAACTCTCACATCCATACACGACCACTGGAAAAACCATAGCCTTGACTAGACGGACCTTTGTTGGCAAAGTAATGTCTCTGCTTTTCAATATGCTATCCAGGTTGGTCATAACTTTCCTTCCAAGGAGCAAGCATCTTTTAATTTCATGGCTGCAATCACCATCCGCAGTGATTTTTGAGCCCAAAAAAACAGTCTGACACTGTTTCCACTGTTTCCCCATCGATTTTGCCATGAGGTGATGGGACCAGATACCATGATCTTCGTTTTCTGAATGCTGAGCTTTAAGCCAACTTTTTCACTCTCCTCTTTCAGTTTCATCAAGAGACTTTTTAGTTCCTCTTCACTTTATGCCACAAGGGTGGTGTCATCTGCATATCTGAGGTTATTGATATTTCTCCCGGCAATCTTGATTCCAGCCTGTGCTTCTTCCAGCCCAGCGTTTCTCATGATATACTCTGCATAGAAGTTAAATAAGCAGGGTGGCAATATATAGCCTTGACATACTCCTTTTCCTATTTGGAACCAGTCTGTTGTTCCATGTCCAGTTCTAACTGTTGCTTCCTGACCTGCATGCAGATTTCTCAAGAAGCAGGTCAGGTGGTCTGGTATTCCCATCTCTTTCAGAATTTTCCACAGTTTATTGTGATCCACACAGTCAAAGGCTTTGGCATAGTCAATAAAGCAGAAATAGATGTTTTTCTGGAACTCTCTTGATTTTTCAATGATCCAGCGAATGTTGGCAATTTGATCTCTGGTTCCTCTGCCTTTTCTAAAACCAGCTTGAATATCTGGAAGTTCACGGTTCAAGTATTGCTGAAGCCTGGCTTGGAGGATTTTGAGCCTTACTTTACCAGCGTGTGAGATGAGTGAAGGTATGCATTATGATAAATGTACCATATTGTTGTAAAATGTTAATAATGGGCAACTAGGTCTGGGGTTATGAGAACAATGTACCATCTGCTTAATTTTTCATAAATCTAAAAGCATTCTTAAAGTTTATTTTAAAAATGCTGGGATAAATATTTATTTGGGTATAATTTTAATAACTTTATTTTTCTTCCAATTCTATTCAGATGCAATTTACATACATCTATTAAGGTGTATAATAATTTGACTTATCTACCTCATGAAATGATTACCACAGTAAGTTTAGTGAATATCATTTCATTTGGATAAAACATTAAAGAAATAGAAAAACATTTTTCCTTGTGGTAAGAACTGAGGATTTACTCTCTTAACGTACATGATCGTACAGCGGTGCTGTCGCTCTCTACATCACATCCCTGGGACCTACTAATTAAATAAGCAGGAGTTTGTACCTTTTGACCACCTTCAACCAATCCCTAAGATCACGGCATCCAATCCCACCACTTCATGGCAAACAGAAGGGGAAAAAATGGAAGCAGGGACAGTTTTTATTCTCTTGGGCTCCAAAATCACTGCAGACAGTGACTGCAGCCATGAAATTAAGAGGCTTGTTCCTTGGAAGGAAAGCTATGACAAACCTAGACAATGTATTAAAAAGCAGAGACATCACTTTGCTGACAAAGGTCCATATAGTCAAAGGTATGGTTTTTCCAGTAGTCATGTACAGCTGTGAGAGCTGGACCATAAAGAAGGCTAAGCGTCAAAGAATTGATGCTTTCTGATTGTGGTGCTGGAGAAGACTCTTGAGAGTCCCTTGGACAGCAAGGAGATGAAACCAGTCAATACTAAAGGAGATCAACCCTGAATATTCACTGGAAGGACTGATGCTGAAGTTCCAACTCTGGCCACCTGATACGAAGAGTTGACTCATTGGAAAAGACCCTGATGCTGGGAAAGATTGAGGGGAAAAGGAGAAGGGGGCGGAGGATGAGATGGTTAGACAGCATCACCAATTCAACGGGCATGAATTTGAGCAAACTCCAGGAGATAGTGAAGGACAGTGGAGCCCTGGTGTGCTACAATCCACAGGATCACAAAGCAGTGGACACAACTGAGTGACTAAACAGTCCAATCACACCAGTCCTCATCCCTCACCTCAGGTAACCACAAATCTGATCTTTTTCTCCATGAATTTGTTTTTTAAGCACAATTGACCCAAAACACTTTATTAGTTCTTGGTACACAACATAGTGATTCAGTACTTCTATGTATTTCAAAAGGATCACCACGATAAGTCTTGTTATCATGTCACGATACAAAGAGATTATATTAGCATTGACCATATTCCTCACACTGTATACTTCATACCTGTGACTCAATATTTTGTAACTGTAAGTTTATACCTCTTAATCTCCCTCACCTAGTTCTCTCCTCACAACACATCCGTACCCTCTTGTAACCACATTTGTCTCTTTGACTCTGTTCTTGTTACGTTTCGTTTGTTTTTCAGATTTTGCATGTAAGTGAAATTATACTGTATTTGTCTTTCTCTGCCTTACTTCACTTAGCATAATTAGCCGCTAGATCCATCCATGTTGTTGCAAATGGCAAGATTTCATTCTTTTTGATGGTTGAATAACATACACACACACACAAACATAATATACACACAGCACATCTTTATCTATTCATCCACTGTAAAGCTGGTTTCATGATTTTGTGTGTGGCCTGTAACAGTGGAGTCTCTTATTCCCCACAGCCCTCTGACTCTCCCAAAAGTAAGTCCCACTGATTTTCAAAGCCAGATGTTTGGGATATTCACTTTCCTACTGTGGGATCTGGGCTAGGGAGCCCTATGCGGGGCTCAGACCCCTTCCTCTGTGACTGTCCTCCCATATATGGTTCTATAAGTCTCGAGTATACTGCATCTCAACCCTTCCTACCTGTCTCATGGTTCCTTCTTTTTATCTTTAATTGTAGATCTTTTCTGCTATTCTTCGGGTCATTCCCAGCAATAGCTGCTATGTAAACAGTTGTAGTTTTGGTGTGCCCATGAGAGGAGATGAGCTCAGGGTCTTCCTATTCCACCATCTTGGCCACTCCTCAAACTTTAAAAAAAAATCCTCATAGAAGAATCAAAGAACTGTAAGATAGTCCTGAATTTCCAGGCAAAAATCTAAAAGCGAAAGAGATAACAGAACACCCACCAGGAGAAAATTTTACGTTTCTCCTACTGGCATCTACCTATCAAATAAACTGAGCTGTGAAAGCAAGCAGAGATTCTGAGGGCTCACAGAAAAAAAGAAAGTCAAGTCCAGGGCCCACCAAAAGTGAGAAATCTCAAAGGACATTCCGCTGTGACCCCTGAAGAGCTAACATCTCAGGGCATAAGCAAACCTTCCCCAAACTCAAAGGACTGTATGCAGCAGTGCCTTGGTGCTCAGCAGAGCCGAAACCACATGTACACCCCTGAGAGAGTGTAAACACTCACTCTTGCAGCTCTGCGGCCAGATTCTATCCTGGCAGTGATCTATGAAACCTCAATGCATTTAGTCACAGGCAGTAATCCTAAGCACCAAGCAGAAATAAATGTAAATCCTATCCTATGGAAGGCATCTTCATTTTATGCCTTAGATAACTGCACAATTATTTTTCAAAGCAGCACACAGTAGAAAGCAACCAAGTACATAATAAAACAAGGTACCATGAGAGCCTGGAGAAATGCACATTACAGATCCATCCAGACTTCACGTATGGGAAGTATTAGATACGAAACAGCCACATTTACTTTGCTTAAAGAAAAATAGACGAAAATCTGCAGGACACAGGAAATTATTAAAAGTGAACACAGCAGGGCTCCCCTGGAGGTCCAGTGGTTAAGAATCCACCTTGCAATTCAGGGGACATCGGTTTGATCCCTGACTGGGGAAGATCCCACATGCCACGTGGCAACTAACCCTGAGCACAACCACTCTGGAGCCCAAGAGCTGCCGCTACTGAAACCCACGTGCTGTAACTACTGAAGGCCAAAGGAAGTCATTGTCCATGCTCAGCAACAAGAGAAACCACTGCAATGAGAAGCCTGAGCACCCCAACTACAGAACAGCCCCTGCTCTCCACAACCAGAGAAACCCTCTGGGCAGCAGTGAAGACCCAGTGCAGCAAAAAATAAATAAATACTTAAATATTTTTTTAAAAAGAGAGAAGCTCTAACTAAATTTTTAAAAAGGTGTACATAGCACAGGAAAATTACATGGAACCCTAGAAATGAAAAGTACAATCACAAAAATTAAAAACTTAATGGATGGACATGGTATCAGGGTGGACACTGCAAAATAACAAAGTGGAAGATAGATGAGAAAAAAATACCCAGAGTGCAGCAGAGAAAGGGGAAAAAAAGCTAGAAAATATAGAAGAAAGGTTAAAATACCTGGAAAACAGAGAAAGGTGACAAAGTAAATGCACATTTTACCATAGTCTCAGAAGAAGAGCCTATGAGAGGCATTTGAAGACAGAATGGCTGAGGATTTTCTAGAACTGGTAATCATAGATGCGAGAATCCCAACAAATTCCCAAAAGGGTAAATAACAAAACACCCAGCCCGAGAAATAGTATACTGAACTGTAGAGAACCAAAGACAGAGAAAATCCTAAAAGCAATGGTGGGGTGGGGGTCGGGAGCTCGGGGAAAGGCACTGCCTTTACAGAGTGAGAGCACACTGCTGACTTCTCAACAGTTAGTGGAGGCCAGAAAACAGCGAGATGACAGCCACGTGTGCTAAAATCACTGGCAGCCTAGATCTAAACCTGAAGAAAAGATACAGTAATTAAAGAATCAAACTCAAATAAAGATATTTTCCGACAGAGTTCTTCACCAGCAGACTCACACTAAGTGAAATTCTAGATGGGGGCAGGGGTAAGCAGCGCAGGCCTCTGTCACCCAGGTGCATGGCAAAGTCACTGGCTAGCTCCAGAGGTAGATACTTGCTATTTCCTAAACACTACATGACAGATAGCTGTAGAAAGAAGTGAAGCGAAAAGCAAAGGAGAAAAGGAAAGATACACCCATTTGAATGCAGAGTTCCAAATAGCAAGGAGAGATAAGAAAGCCCTCCTCAGCGATCAATGCAAAGAAATAGAGGAAAACAACAGAATGGGAAAGACTACAGATCTCTTCAAGAAAATTAGAGATACCAAGGGAACATTTCATGCAAAGAATGGGCTCAATAAAGGACAGAAATGGTATGGACCTAAAAGAAGCAGAAGATACTAAGAAGAGGTGGCAAGAATACACAGAACTGTACAAAAAGGATCTTCATGACCCAGATAATCACGAAGGTGTGATCATTCACACTTACCTAGAGCCGGACATCCTGGAATGTAAAGTCAGGTGGGCCTTAGGAAGCATCACTACAAATAAAGCTAGTGGTGGTGATGGAATTCCAGTGGAGCGATTTCAAACCTTAAAAAATGATGCTGTGAAAGTGCTCCAATCAATATGTCAGCAAATTTGGAAAACTCAGCAGTGGCCACAGGACTGGAAAAGGTTAGTTTTCATTCCAATCCCAAAGAAAGGCAATGCCAAAGAATGCTCAAACTACCGCACAATTGCACTCATCTCACACGCTAGTAAAGTAATGCTCAAAATTCTCCAAGCCAGGCTTCAGCAATACGTGAACCATAAACTTCCAGATGTTCAAGCTGGTTTTAGAAAAGGCAGAGGAACCAGAGATCAAATTGCCAACATCCACTGGATCATGGAAAAACCAAGAGTTCCAGAAAAACATCTATTTCTGCTTTATTGACTAGGCCAACACCTTTGACTGTGCGGATCACAATACACTGTGGAAAATTCTGAAAGAGATGGGAATACCAGACCACCTGACCTGCCTCTTGAGAAACCTGTATGCAGGTCAGGAAGCAACAGTTAGAACTGGACATGGAACAACAGACTGGTTCCAAATAGGAAAAGGAGTATGTCAAGGCTATATATTGCCACCCTGCTTATTTAACTTCTATGCAGAGTACACCATGAGAAACGCTGGGCTGGAAGAAGCACAAGCTGGAATCAAGATTGCTGGGAGAAATTTCAATAATCTCAGATATGCAGATGCCACCACCCTTATGGCAGAAAGTGAAGAAGAACTAAAGAGCCTCTAGATGAAAGTGAAAGAGGAGAGTGAAAAAGTTGGCTTAAAGCTCAACATTCAGAAAATGAAGATCATGGCATCCGGTCCCATCACTTCATGGGAAATAGATGGGGAAACAGTGGAAACAGTGGCTGACTTTATTTTTCTGGGCTCCAAAATCACTGCGGATGGTGATTGCAGCCATGAAATTAAAAGACGCTTGCTCCTTGGAAGGAAAGTTATGACCAACCTAGACAGCATATTAAAAAGCAGAGACATTACTTTGCCAACAAAGGTCCATGTAGTCAAGGCTATGGTTTTTCCAGTGGTCATGTATGGATGTAAGAGTTGAACTATAAAGAAAGCTGAGCACCTAAGAATTGAGGCTTTTGAACTGTGGTGTTGGAGAATACTCTTGAGAGTCCCTTGGATCTCCTAAAGGAGATCAGTCCTGGGTGTTCATTGGAAGGACTGCTGTTGAAGCTGAAACTCCAATACTTTGGCCATCTGATGCGGCGAGCTGACTCATTTGAAAAGACCCTGATGCTTGGAAAGATTGAGGGCAGGAGGAGCAGGGGACGACAGAGGATGAGATGGTTGGATGGCATCACGGACACAATGGACATGGGTTTGGGTGGACTCTGGGAGTTGGTGATGGACAGGGAGGCCTGGCGTGCTGCAGTTCATGGGGTTGCAAAGAGTCAGACACGAATGAGTGACTGAACTGAACTGAACTGACAGAAATAGAGGTAAGACTAACCAAAATCAGTAGAAATTATAAAATATGTTTTTATGTCTGGAAACTAATCAGAAATCTTTTAATTCAGGACTAAGAGTACAAAAAGTTTAATATTTATATGTCTGATATTTATACATTTGACCTATTAAGAAAGATCCCACTGAATATGCCAAGTTTACTTTTTAAAATGTACTCTACTGATGTATCATCCAAGTACAAAAAGAGGGGCAGTAGTGTACATACAAACTCAGGCAATTTAAAATTATTTCTGAAAAAATACACGAAGAACTAGTAATTATGATTGCTTCTGAGAAGGGAATTAGAAGAAAGAGGACGGGAAGTTTCACCTCACACCGTTTTGAAAATTATGAATCTAACTTAAGAAATATATCAGACTATCTAATATTAACAATTTAATGGAATGGATACACATATATGCATGGAGGAGTCCCTTCACTGTTCACCTGAAAGTATCACAAGATTTTTAGTCGGCTATACCACAAAGAAAATGTTTTTGGTGTCAAAGAAATAAAAATTAAATTAAAAAATTTTCATGGAAGTACAAAGAACTAAGAATAGCCAGGACACTGCTAAGAATAAGATCAGGAGGTCATACTCTTCCAAATATCAATACTTTATATAAAGCTGCAGTAAAATTAAGACAGTGAGGTATAGGCGCTGGGATAGAAAAACTGACCAATGGTATGGAAAAGAGATCTTAAAAACAGAGGTGCTCCTCTATGAACATCTGATCTGCAACCCAGCTGGCATTATAGATCAGTGGGAAAACAAGTAACATTTAAATAATATGTGGTTATCCACATTTAAACATAAATTTTCAAAAATCAATAAAACTGGATCTCTATCTTGCACTGTATATACTGGTGAATATATCTTTGACCTTGTGATGAGGAAAGATTTCATAAGATTTAGAAAATATAACCACAGAGAGTTCCCTGGTAGCCTATTGGTTAGGACTCTGGACTTCCACTGCCATGGCCCAGTGCAATCCCTGGTCAGGGAACTGAGATCTGGCAAACTGCAGACTGTGACTGAAAAAAAAAACACCAACCAACAACAGACACAAAAAAGAAAGAAAATACAACTTTGAAGAAAGAAACAGTGGTAAATTCAAGTACATTAAAATTAAGAACCTCTGTTAATCAAAACATACTATTAAAGAGAATGACAAGGCAAGTCACAAACTGGAAGAAGATGCAAATGCAACTAATATTCTGAATTATATCCAGAATATTTTTCAAAAAGAAATTCTGTGAAAAATATAAACAATGCAATAGAAAAATAGGTCAAAAAAACTTTCAAAGAAGAGGAGGCACAAATAATTCCTAAATATATGAAATGATGGTCAACCTTGTTACAGAAACTTGTGAGAATTCCCTGGTGGTCCAACAGCTAAGAATCTGCTTGCCAATACAAGGGATATGGATTCTATCCTTAGTTTGGGATATGCCCACAGGGCAACTAAGCCTGAGTACCGTAACTACTGAGCCAGCGCTCTAGAGCCCATGCTGTACAATAAGAAGCCACCACAAGAGGAAGACCGAGCACCTCAACAAGAGCACAGCCCTGCTCGCTGCAACTAGAAAAAACCTGAGTGCAGCAATGAAGGCCCAGCACAGCCAAAAATAAACATATTTAAAAAAAAACAACACACAGAAACTTGTAAGTTAAAATCACATCATCCTACTTCCAGGAGAAAATTATGGTTTGACAATATCAAATGTCAGTGAGGAATTGGGACAAAGGGCTGCAGGTGTGCTCATGAATTTGTACAACTTCTTGGAAAACACTTTTCCACCATATCTGGTAAAAGTGAACATGAACATACCCTACATACCTCAATTCTATCTCTGAGTGTAACTCGATACAACTTTGTGCTTTTATGCTCAGAATTACACATGAAAATATAAAAAAGCAGCACTGCTTGAAAAAAACCAGAAATAACCAAAATGGCAGAATCCATCATTGGCAGAATTAATATGGGAGTGGTAGATGCGCACAGTGGGATATTATATAGCAATGAGAGTGAGCATAGCATCCTACACAATGGACTTCCCAGGTGGCTCAGTGCTAAAGAAACTGCCTCAGTCCCTGGGGCTGGGAAGATCCTCTGGAATACGAAATGGCAACCCACTCCAGTATTCTTGCTTGGAAAATCCCAGACAGAGGAGCCTGGCAGGCTACAGCCCAGGGGTCACGAAGTCAGACACAACTGAACGCACAGAGCACATCCTGTACTCTGTGTCATGTACGGATGTGAGAGCTGGACCATAAAGAAGGCTGAGTGCTGAAGAACTGATGCTTTTGAATTGTGGTGCTGGAGAAGACTCTTGAGAGTCCCCTGGACTGCAAGGAAATCAAACCAGTCAATCCTAAAGGAAGTCAAGCCTGAATATTCATTGGAAGGACTGATTCTGAACCTGAAGCTACAATACTTGAGAGCCGACTCATTGGAAAAAACCTCAATGCTGGGGAAGACTGAACGCAAAAGAGGGCAGCAGAGGATAAGATGGTTAGAAAGCATCACTGACTCAATGGATAAGAATTTGAGCAAACTCTGGCAGCTAGTGAAGGACAGGGAAGCCTGGCATGCTGCAGTTAATGGAGTTGCAAAGAACTGGACATGACTTAGCAACCGCACAACCAAAAAAAAAAGCTAAGATTTTTAGAAGGGAAAACTGTGCAGGGTATATGGGAATTCTCTGTACTACCTACTCAATTTCTCTACAAATCTAAAACTGTTCTAAAAAAAGTCTATTAATTAAAATATGAATTTATAGGAGTATTAATATGAATCAACTTAAAAAATGTTAAGTAAATGTATCATAGTAAAATATTAAAACATGACTTTAAGTTCAAGAGTAGCAAATAAATGTTATTTAGGACAAAAACTTGATAAAACTGAAAATAAAAACAATGGAAAACCAGTATTACAGGTGAGAAAAATGAGCTTTTTGTTCAAGGTTCACAGAACTTCTAGGGTCAGAAAGTATAGTACAAAAACAAGATATGCAATAGTGGTTACCTCTGGCAGGGCTAGCGGGGAGAAAAGGGCAGGAGGAGGGACAGAATGGGGATGTGATCGGGTTTGAGCATAAGGGGTCTTCTGAGACTGTTCTTATCCTGGTTAAAGTATATATGTATGTTTCTACATCTTTTCCTCTATATGTATGCCATATTTTAAATTTTTTATGCTTATTTAAAAAAAGAAAGGAAATCTTTACCTGGCCCTGGGCAGGCTCTAGCCCTAGTGCCCTGGCACAATTTTGTTCTTCTTCATGGGAAGCTGCTCTCCAAGATCTGGTTAGGGGTCTTTACATAGCCTTGTCCTCTGAGGTGGCTCCCCCTGGCCTCCCCTAAGCTGACAGAAGCTGCCTGCCTGATCAGCACACAGCTGGCTAGAGTAGCTCCAGACAGAGGTCATCTCTGTCCCTTCCTGTCAAACAGCATCAAGCTAAGCTAAGCTAAGCGGCAGCATGGACTGGGGAGCAGTGGGGACCTGTGGGGGCTTTGGGGATCAGCTTGTTTTAGTCCATCAAGGACAGGGCTTCAGTCTGGGTACCACCCAGGCTGAAGGACAGAGGCCTCTCTCAGGAAAGGTTCCTGCTTGCTACCATTCCTTCTCAATTCCTGGACAGAATCTTCACTGTCCCTGGGGATTGACAAGGGAGATAGGCCAGTGAGGAGACTGGACTGAACTCATAAGTGGATGATGATCTAAAAATTAATTTCCCCAGAGCCACAGATCTACATAGGACTAGACCTGGCACTGAGAGGAGCTCAGGACAAATCTGTTGATCTTGCACCAAAGGGGCACAGACTGTGAGCCAGAAGGCAACAGCTCGTGTCCACAGGGATGCTGACCCCAAAAGGACCAAAATTTAGCCCTGGGAGTCCAGTCTTCTCCCACAAGACCCACTCCAAGACTCCAATGCTAACAGCCCTACCACAAAACCCCACACACCAGACAATCCAGAGAGGGGTCCTGACTCCCTGAGAGATTAAGGGCCACATAGCCATTGACCTGAGCCTTCTTCCTGGTGGCAGGGAGACATCCTCCCTTTGAGAGGCTCAGGCTTCCTACTAGGGAGAGTGGAATTCCTCCAAGGAGGCAATGAAAGGATGGAGGCTCAGAGAGGACACAAGTAGCCAGCAATCACCATCACTCACACACACACACACACACACACACACACACACACACACACACACAAACACACACACACACACACACACACACACACACACACACACACACACACACACAAATAAGCCTTGTCAAGCAGCCTCCCTCAGTCCTAGAGTAGAGATACGACCTCAGTCCAGGAAATACCCCCCAACCCAGAGCCAGCAACGGCTGTCTTATGGGGGAAGGGGTCCCAATCCAAAGGCCTCAGCAGACCTCACCAGTGTCCCCCATAAGCTCCCACTCCAGCAAAGGGAAGTGAGATGGGAGTTTCAGAGAGTGGGAAGTTCCTGGTTCACCCCTAACTTGCAGGCCATGGATGGACTCCTGAGGCAGACTGGGGCAGCTGGGGCACACCAACCAGAGACAGGGAGGCTGCAGGGCTGGCCTGAGCTTAGAGATTCACTTCACAGAAAGAGGTCCAGCTAGTTAGCCTCCCCGAAAGTTCAAAAAAGGTCACTGTATCCTTTCGCTCTGAAATCCCCCTCCTGGGAATTTACCCAAAGAAGGAAAAAGTTGTGAGCACAAAGGAGGTCACCAGTGTTGTTTACATAAAGAGACAGGCACTGGAAGATTTAAGTGGCCAGTGAGAGCCGCACTGTGATGGTACTGTCCCTGCCAGACAGTTTGGCAGCTCTTAAATCCAGTAAGCCTGGATGGACAGCAAGAAGCGCTTAGAGCCAATTTTCTCCTAACAGCTACAGAGATCACAGTCAAAAACACACAAAAACTCTAGGGTGAGAAATCCTGGACAGATGAGGACTGTTTGCTCATCTATGAAATGTGGCCAATTTAGTGATGATGCCTCACGAGTGTGAGGCTAAGATGTGATAACACAAGAACAGAGAGGGCGTGCCTCATACCTCAGGCCAGACGAGTGCTCAAGAAACAGCAAATCAAAATGATACAGCTTTTATCACCCCCAAGACCAGTTAAAAAAAAAAAATCACTTGATGACACCATCAAGTGTTGGTGAGGGTTCAGGAAATAAGCACTCCCTGTGGTAGGTTACGTAACAGCCCTACCACAAAACCCCACACACCAGATAATCCAGAGAGGGGTCCTGACTCCCTGAGAGATTAAGGGCCACATAGCCATTGACCTGAGCCTTCTTCCTGGTGGCAGGGAGACATCCTCCCTTTGAGAGGCTCAGGCTTCCTACTAGGGAGAGTGGAATTCCTCCAAGGAGGCAATGAAAGGATGGAGGCTCAGAGAGGACACAAGTAGCCAGCAATCACCATCCCCAACACACACACACACACAATAAGCCTTGTCAAGCAGTCTCCCTCAGCCCTAAAGTAGAGATACGACCTCAGTCCAGGGAACACCCCCCAACCCAGAGCCAGCAACAGCTGTCTCATGGGGAAAGGGATCCCAATCCAAAGGCCTCAGACCACCTCACCAGAGTCCCCCATAAGGGGGAAAATCTATTGTTGGAGTGCAATCTGACAGCATCTATGAAAGCCTTAAATGCACATACTCTGAGACCAGAAATTTCACAAGGACTTGGCTTCTGCAAGTCTTTGGCATATTACGTCAAGACATGTTCAAATCCCTTATGATTATACAGTGGAAGTGACAAATAGATTCAAGGGATTAGATCTGGTAGACAGAGTGCCTGAAGAACTACGGATGGAGGTTCATAGTACTGTACAGGAGGTGGTGACCAAAACCACCCCCAAGAAAAAGAAATGCAAGAGAGAAAGGGAAAGATATACCCAACTGAATGCACAGTTTCAGAGAACAGCAAGCAAAGATAAGAAAGCCTTCTTAAGTGCAAAGAAATAGAGGAAATGCAAAGAAACAGAGGAAAACAATAGGAGAAAGACCAGAGATCTCCTCAAGAAAATTGGAGATACCAAGGGAACATTTCATGCAAAGATGGGCACAATAAAGGACAGAAACAGCAGAAAAGATTATGGTGACAAGAATATACAGAACTACACAAAGAAGGTCTTAATGACCTGGATAACCATGATGGTGTGGTCACTCACCTAGAGACAGACATCCTGGAATGTGAAGTCAAGTGGTCCTTAGGAAGTATCACCACGAACAAAGCTAATAGAGATGATGGCTGAACTCTGGCTGATCTAGTTCAAATCCTAAAAGATGCTGCTGCTGAAGTGCTGCACTCAATGTGCAGCAAATTTAGAAAACTCAGCAGTGGCTACAGGACTGAGAAAGGTCAGCTTTCATTCCAGTCCCAAATAAAGACAAAACCAAAGAATGTTCAAACTCCTGCACAATTGCACTCATGACAGTGCGGACTGTAATAATTACATACAAAGCTGGAACCAGGTATCTACAAACCGCAGAAGGGCTACAGAAGTGGTTCAGGAACAGAATGGGATTCTTGGAACTGTTAAGACAAGGAAGAGCAGAGTGAGAATGCTGGCAATTTCTGCGTTTACAGCATGACCAGTTTAACTTCCATATACGTATCATTAGGTAAAAGCACAAAACTATTTTTCTAAATGTAGTACTGGAAAATCATTTTGTGGAGATACTGGGATTCAGTAGAGACTGGGAAGTAGATGTATTTTTAATTTTATACCTTTCTCTCTGAACTTTTAACCAAGTGTACATTTATGTAACATGTAATACATTACAAACACGTGTTAATAGGGTTATCTGAATGGCAGTATTATAGGCCATTTCTTTTATTTTTTAGATATATGTATTTTTTTAACCAGTTTTAAGTAGTTTGTTATGCAACCATCATCCATCTTGAGTTTTCTCCACATTCCAAACTCATACTCATTAAAATCCCCATTCAGTTTTCCTCTAGGCCCTGGTAAGCATCACTCCATCTCGATTAATCTGACTCTTCTAGGGATCTCAAAGAAGCAGAATCATTCTACCATCCTTTAGCAGCCAGCTTATTTCACTTAGAATAATGTCCTTAAGGTTTATCCATGTTTTACCATGTGGCAGGACTTCCTTCCTTTTTAACATTGAGTAACAAAATATACTTGGTTTTGTTATTCTATTCACATAACAATGGACACTTGGGTTATTTTCATTGTGAATAATGTTGCTATGAATGTGTGTATGCAATTGAGACGCTGTATCAATTCTTTTGGGTATACACCAGGAGAAATGGAATTGCTGGCTCATGTAAGTAAATGGTTTTTTTTTTAATTTTTGAAAAACAGTCAGACTGTTTTCCATAGCATCTGTATTATATTCCTACCAGCAATGCATGAGGGTACGTGGTTATTTTTAAACTGTTTTCTTCTAATGGCTGCTAAGGAGACTGACGTTATCTTCTGGCTTTTCTTGGTGTTGCCGGTACCCTGTAGTTGGTGAAATAAGTAACATGGTCTGTGACGACAACTGATATCCTGCACACACCCAGGCCCCAAAGGTGTAGGCAGGGCAGGTCAGAACTTCCAGACAATAGAAGCCTGCCCTCTGTAGCCCATGACTGGTACCCCCTTCTACTACCCCAGGGCAGGGAGGCTCCTGGGGGAAATGGAAAACCTTAGTAAGGCATTTACCTCAATAGGCCCTCCCAGTGCCAGGGATTCCTGGCAGGCCTGGTTGTGGCTGCTGTCCCCAGAGGCAGAGGTGAGGTTCTTCTTGAGTCAGGCTTCACCGCCTGTTGTCGGCAGAGATAATGCAGTCACTATGCGGCAGGCAGTGCCCACAGCTTCTGGGTCAGCAAGCAGGCCTAGGCATGGGCTCCAGAGACTTGGTTATGGGAGATGCCCCCACCCACAAGCAACTACACGGTGAGGCCCCCAGGGGCCCTCTAAAGTCGGGCCTATAGCTTCTGGGGCCCTCTAACTCCCTTCTCCCAGGTTTCTCAGTATTTGGACAGGAACACCTGTATCAGAATAGTAAATTGGGATGAGATTGAAGATGCAGACTCTTCGGTCCAGGTCCCAGACTTGGATTAAGGTTTGGTGTTGAGCCCATAAATCTGAATAAGAGACACATAATCAAGTTCCAGAATTACAGATTCAGGCAAAAGCTGGCCTCATTCTCTGAGGAAGAGTTCAGAGCCAGGTGTGTGGCCTCTAATAAGGCTGGCAAGGAGAGCGCCTGACACAGTCCTGTAGGACCACATCCCCGACTCCTGGCACACGGGCAGGAGTTCACAAGTGAAGAGTGATGGCCCAAGCCCAGGGGTACGGAACACCCTTTCTTAGGACCCTGCCTCCCTGCTCAGCAGGACCTCCAGGAGAGAAGAGCAAGGTTTCAGGGTGAGTCCACCAATCCCCAGTTCCCCAGAAAAGAACTGGCATTCTAGAATTTCCATTACTCTGGTGATAACAATGATGTTCATAATGGGGACAATGCCGAACTCCTCACAGGATTATTCAGTCCTCAGTCCAGGGGTAGATAAGGGAGCCCAGAGTGTGTGGGCTAACAACCTGGCCCCTAACCCACAGCACTGACAGGTGAGTTGAAATGAGGTGAGACTAAAAACCCAGCCCAGCCTGCTCCAAACACATGCATCAAACAATCTGGAAGGAGTCAGGAGGAATACCACGCATCAGGTTAAAACATCCCCATGTTGGCTGTGTGGAGATCCCGACAGCAGCAGGAGACTGCAGGCACATGGAAGGCCATCCCTTAGCAGGCTGCTTGGTCTTCCGCAGGTGGCTCAGTGAGATGGTCAGAGCTGGGTGGCCTGATTCTGCCCCTGCTTCCTGGGGCTCCTTACTCTCGTAAGGTTTTTTGTTTAGGAGAGCAAGTAACAGTGGCAGAGAGCACTTCATGCCAAGTGAAACTCTTCCCATTCTCTGAAGTGGACCAAGGGTGTTTTCAACCCTACGTCAGGTGCTCTAAAGGTACGGTACTGTCACCCCAACACTGTGTGATGGATATATTGGAGCTGCAGGCGCGAAGGGCCTGAGGGATCCAGCGCAGGGTATTGCTGGGGTGGAGGGGCCTGGGGTGGACAGGCCAGGCTAGTCCAGGGGCCCCCAGCAGAGATGAAAGGGGAGGATCTTCGTGAAGCTGCTGACTGAAGGCAATGTACAGGCCTGGGTTCCAAGGCACATTCTGATCCTGAGAGAATCTCAGGGTTCACGGTGATGAGCCTGACATGCAGAAACAAGATCAGGAGGGTAGGGCTGGGCTTCCTCCCCAGAAGAGGTTTCACCTTTTCTCTCAAAGCACTGACTGCTCATGGCTGCTCATGGCAAGTTGAGGAAGGACATGAGCCTGCAGTTTCTTTTCTGGGCCGCACATTCACCTGGTGTGACTCCAACTGCCTGTTGGGCTCTTTAAAAACTGCTCTGTCAAATGATGCTACTCAAGCTTTTGTTCTCATACTGATACTTTAACAGTAACTTTTTGCCCACTTTAGATTGCAGTAACCAAATGTTCTGAGCTCCTAAACTATTGCACCCTGCTGCTGCTACTGCTGCTAAGTCTCTTCAGTCATGTCCAACTCTGTGCGACCCCATAGACAGCAGCCCACCAAGCTCCACCGTCCCTAGGATTCTCCAGGCAAGAACACTGGAGTGGGTTGCCATTTCCTTCTCCAATGCAGGAAAGTGAAAAGTGAAAGGGAAGTCGCTCAGTCGTCCAATTCGCGAAGAGTCCAACTCTTCGCGACCCCATGGACTGCAGCCCACCAGGCTCTTCTGTCCATGGGATTTTCCAGGCAAGAGTGCTGGAGTGGGGTGCCATTGCCTTCTCTGATTGTACCCTAGACATGTACAATAGTTCTGTTTAAGACAGAACTTCCCATTTATGTCAAATTAATACTCTGTACTACCTTTGACTAATTTTAATGAGAATTTGAGATTAGCTGCACCACCCCTTACTACCTTGACCTCTAAAAGCATCGCATTTTAAACGAGGAGGAGAGGGTGGGTGAAGTCTCCCAACACACGAGCCCAGGAATGAGACCCCTGCTGATCCCACAAAAGAATGTTGAAATCAGACATCGACCTCAGCACCCCTGACAGAGACTGGCAAAATCAATCTAAAATCCAGCCAGACTCTTCCCAGGAATTTACCAATTGAAAATGCAAACAGATGAACCAACTCAGTATATCTGAGGTTCCCATTCCTTCTGGCTCCCAACAATCTGGGAAGGGGGTCTATTTATGGCAAATAATTCTATGTCTGAATCAATGCACTGTAAACAAGAGACCAAAAAAAGAATCTATAAAGGGCTCCCATTCTGATCAACCCAACACCATTACTATACAAAAAACAGTTTTATTAATTACCCCAACTGCGCTTCTGTTCATGCTCTCGGTCACACTTGTTTCTCAGACTCAGCCCAGGCTCATAGGCAAGTTACCAGGTTAGCAAATCGGAAAACTGTTCTGTAAAACAGCAACTGTCAGCTTAAGGCATTACTAACATTGCAGAAGGAAGCAAGGTTACTAGGGAAGTTTGGACAACTCAGGATGATGATTTCTGGGACAGGAAACCCTCTCTGAAAGGGCCAGCCCATGCTGCCGCCGGGAGATGACTCTTGCTCTGGACGACAGGTCGCCCCTTTAAATCCATCCACAGTATCACAGACAAAACACTGTCTAGTCCTCGAGCTTTCAGATTTTGAAACAAAAAGCACTCTGTCCCAGAAGCCCCAACACGTCCATGGGCCTCTCAGAGCACTCACTTGGGCCTCCCTGGCAGGAGCAGGGGAGGATGCAGGGTTGGTCAGGCTCGGTTTTTAAAAGTGAAGTCACTACTAGAAATATGGAGTAAGGGGCAGGGACCCCTGCTGCAATCACATGCTGAATCATTGTCCTCCCAGAGAGCAGGCTCCTACGGGTTCCTTCAGTCCACGGAAGTGCTCAGAGCAGGGCAGGCCAGTGTGGCCTCGGAGCTGCTGCCTGCCTCACTGCATGCCGAACCACTGCTCCTGGTCAGCCCACTGGGCCGCCTCACTGTCGCTGCCCTCCAGGTCCCCTTCTTCCCCACTCCCTTCCATGTCGTCCACATCCTCCTCCTGAGTGGCATCCGTGGGACTCTCCTCCTTCTCCATCTTCTGCATCCCCTCTAGAGACTTCTGGTCATTGGGGTCCAAACTAGGGGACAACAAAACAGAGGAGAGGCCTGAATCTCTGCCTTGCTTCTTGCTGGCTGATGTGTCATCTCCCTGGTACGGCAGTGAAATGATCACCCAGTCACAGAGAATCTGCTAATGCCTGGCCTCTCCAAACAACTCCAGTTCCATAGGCAGGATTGAGGGAGTCCACCACTAGAAGTGAAAAAGGCGTCTTGTCCTAAGTTTTAGAATTCTCAATTTGAATTTTCTCCATATATAGTTCTTAAATTTTTTCACACCTAAAACCCCTAGCATTCTGCTAGAGGAAGATACTAGATAAATGAAAAAGCAGCAAGCAATCATTAACAGAAAAATTCAAATATAATTTAAGAGTATGGGATTTCTAAGTTACAAGGTTACAAAAAATACTTATTTTTCTGTGCGTTAGAATTGTTCCATGTTCTTACAATACAATTAAGTATATCAGCATTTCAGAAGGCAACCAAAACCATCATGCTTACCATGAATCAGATTTGTCAACTCCTAGGTTAGACCCCAGGACCCAAAGTTACCCCTACCTGGGCATTTGACTGTAGGAGCTAGGAGTATTGCACATGTCTAAACCCTCAAAGTTCAGAGGGTCCAGAACATTTATTTACTTGGTTCCTAAAGAATCTTTCCGCTTGCCTTTGTGACCATCACTAAGGCCAGCTGGTGTCCAATCTCAAGCAAATCCCACCTCTATATTTTATCTTATTTTCTCATTTATTTGCTTCTGGGCTTTCAAAAAGCAGATGAAACCCACGTTGGAATCCTGTTCCTACTTATGTAACTATAGATGATCTGTATCATCTCTTCTCTGAAACCTTCTATACAGCTCTCACCCACACCCATGGATTCCCACCCGCTGTACTCCCACCTTGCCTTCTAGAGATTGCTTTGAAAGCACTTAGCACATGGTATCTGTTAGCCTGCACATCTGAAACTGTGAGCTCCCGGAATCACAGCATCCCCAGTGGTTACTGAGATGCCAAGCACATGAGTGGTGCTTAACTGCTGAACAAGTAAATGGATGTGATCAGACTCCATTAAAGACAGGCCTTCACCATAACTTTATAGACACACAGACAATCCTCAAAGAAATCACTTCTGTATTAAGCAGTAAGAATACCACTATTTATTTAGTATTTACTATGTACCAGGCACAGTGCTAAGAGCTTTACATGAAATAATCATTTAATCCTCATTTAATCATTTAATACCTAATAAGGTAGATAGATATTGACAAGGAAATTTGTTAGTAACTTCCCAAGGTAACAGGTGGTAAAGGTAGTATTCTTCAGAGCTTAAGTTCTTAACTACAGTAGATAGAAACATGGGAAAGTACTTACAATACGCTGATTTGAAAAAGCAGAATATAAAATATATACTACGTATAACCCTATAAAAATATGTATATGTGTTGGCAAGGCCAGGAAGATGATCTACACAAATGAAAACAGATGTTATAGTGGTGTGGCTGGTTATGAGTAAAACAGTTCTTTAATGTTGTTAATATCACTTAAGACTTTAGAAGTCATAAAGTAACAAACACTATCATTACTATTGTTACTGTGTTTTCAACTGTGGGCACATAGTGTGTGTGTTTCCAGAACTCCTGTTACACTGATCCCTGCCTCCTCTACCCCTCATGAGCTTCCCCCCATGGGAGGCTAAGTGCCTACCTTAGTGCTATACTATACTGGTCCATTGCTTCCTGATACTCATTGACAGCTACAAGGAAATCTCCTAGGATCCGATGCAGGACACAGTCACTCTGATTAGCTAGTGCGTTCCTCAACAAAGCAATTCCATCTTCATATTTCTGTTCTCTGCCTGAAAAGAAAAAGACCCTCATTTTCCTACTTACACATTTCAAAATATATTCCCAATGCAAGTCATATACATATAACCACAAAAATGATCACAATCCAAATATCTATTCATAGATGTCAAGAGAACACTGGTGTGGCAGGAAGTAAGACCAAGCTCATTTGAATCTCTATTCCATTAGGAGTCAGCAGTTTGAGTTCTGATTTTTAAAAACTTATTCTTAACCAAAGTTCATATAAAAAGCCAAAATGGATTTTATTTGCCAAACTAGCTCAAACTCAGTTCCTCACAAATCAGGATTTAAAAAAACCAAGGCTGAAAGGGAAGTCACAGGAGAATCATGATGGGTTAAAACCAGTTGTATTCGGCCCAAATTAGTTCAGGACAAAGTGAGCTGAATAGGTACTAACCGAGCATAGCTGGCTTGAGCCACTCTACAAGTAATTCACTGCCAATCCAAGAAGGTCTAAGCCAATTAAGTTTGGTTGTGCTAAATATAAACCAATTCAAATAGGCTCAGACCTACTGCAAAAGCACACACCTGTTTGGTCATCTGTAACCAACTGGGACTAGAGAATTCAACTGGACTCAGGTTTTACACAATTAACTAGGAACAGGGAAGTAAGCAAGATACTTACTAAGTAGTTCTGCTTTTTTCACCACAGCCTTAATGTAATCCGGCCTTTGGGTCAGGGCTTTATCTAATAAGGTTTTGGCTTTCTCCTGTGTCACTGGGTCTTCCAGACAAACGGTGGCTAAAAGGGTAAGGGTCTGTGCATTTGCTCCTAGAGTTTTGTAAACATTGTTAGCCATTACCATTGCTTCACGAATACTGTTGGAGGCTAAGTAACATTCGATGAGACCTAAAAAAATATAATACAAAGTTCAACCACATTACCATTCCAAGCCATGCTTCCATTCTGACAGCCTTCTAAACAGCAAATCTTCAAAGTTTCAAACAACAGGCAGGTCAGGGGAAGACTCCGATGGTGAGATCAGACTGAAGGGCATGTTAATGAAACAGCTAAGAGGTGCTCTTCCCAAGAGCACCTGATGAATATGGAAAAAGCCTGTAGTGCAAAGACATCTTTAACAGATATGCAGAAGTAAATCAAAGCATGTAGCCAGCTCAGCTTTCTGTTAGAGGAACAAATGTGACACTACTCATTAATTGATACTGTGAAAAGATGAAGTTTCCAACAAAACCCAAGGTCTTGCTGCCTTTTAACAAGCTGTTAATTTCCAGCACTGCTCAGTCGCTTTTAGTCCTAAATTTAAGGGGGAAGGTTCCTATTGTTCACCTCTAAAAACTAAAGGAACTAGGGGGCAACCTAGGGTCTCCCTAAACTGGATGAAAAGGGCTTATCACAGAGATCAAACATACTGAGACTGGCAGCTCTGCCTTTAAACCCACAGCAAGAGGCTGATGCTCCATGGGGACATTTCAACACTCAACTCTCAAATCTTCATGCCAAGAAATCGAAGAGAACAGAGGAAGTACTCTTTGGTACAAAGCACTCATCAAAACAGAAAAACAGCTTAAACCCCAAACCCACACACTCCCTGGCAGATTTTCTCTATATACACTCCTCCACCCTAGTGGCATTTATAACATTTGTGCACATTCTACCACACACTACAGTTACTTAACTAGAAATTACCTAACTCTTAAGGGCAACATGGTGGACTTTGGAATATGGTTGTTTGTAATTACTTGAATAGTTTTACTTTCCTGCTAAAGCCCCATAGGAAATTCAAAGGGAAATGTTAAGAGCACACTTCACCCTTAATCCAGGGCCCTGATCAGTAAAGGAAGCTCAGCTAAAGGCTGCAAGATGCATCGGAGGGCATTACCAAGTCACCCTGATCCAAATCTCCAAATGGGAGCTTGAGTGAAGTCATCTCATAAAGCTTCACAGGCCAACTGGGGAAAAACTAACTATCCTGTGTCCAACCACTTATCTGGGTAATGGAAATACTCGACTGCATTCCTGGGCTGTTGTGAGACAGGCACACAGCAGAAGGGAATTAGTGTGATAAAAGCAATTGGAGGAAAGGGAAACTACTTTTAGGATCAAGAATTTAATCAGAAACCAAAAGCTTGGCTTGCTGCAGTTTCTTTAAGAACAAATCCAGAAGAGGCATAGATCTCTGGGTATATAAGTAGATTTGTTTTTCACTCCAACTTCCAATTTTCTTTCTTTTTTTAATCTTTTGGCCATGCTGCAAGGCATGCAGAATCCTACTTCCCTGACCAAGGATCAAACCCACGCCCCCTGCATTGGCAGGGCAGTCTTAACCACTGGACTACCAGGGAAGTCCCCAAACTGTAATTTTTATTTCTCAAATTTGAACTCATCTTTCTGTTAAGAGCAAATCACTCCTAGACTCCTGGGTTTATTTTTAAATTCTTATAAAAATATGCTTTGGAGGAACTGCATTTTGTAAGATCTATTTTAACGTCTGTGACTGAGTCACCAAATGCTGCTGAAGCTGGCACAGCTTTGAACTCCTAGGGTCAGTTCACACGAACCTAAAATAGTATGTAACAAAACAAAGCTTGACCCTGATGAGGCCTACTCTGGAGGTCACAATGAACTGACCAGTTCCCACAACCAACACTGACATGGATGTAGAGTTATCCTATGAGTAGTAGCCCAAGGTAAGACAACTGTAAAAAAAACAACAACAACAATAAAGACATACCAACCAATCCAGCATAGTGCCGGCACAGAGATTCACATTAACAAGTGAGCCACATCTGAGAAACAAAACAGAACAAAAAAAAACACCAAAACTATACCCAAAACAAAAAAATAAGAAAAATGAATTACGAAAGTATGGAGTGAAAAGTCCAGCCCTAAATAAATGTGTAATGCCTAATGAAGTGGTTCACAAATATGTCTGCATGTTGGCATTACCTGTGATCATAAAAAAGTACTGACGCCTCTAGCCCAACAGCAAATATTCTGACTTACACAGCACTGAAATGACGTAGCATCAGGATTTTTAAAAGTACCCACAGAGGACTCCAATGTGCAACAGGGTTTGGAAATTGCTGGCCCAACAAAACCTTCCATCTGAGTGCCACAGCTATAGAGCCACACCATCTATAATTATCTTACCTTCATAACAATCTAAGCGACAAGGCGCAAGACGTATAGCCTCCCGAAAGTGGATTATTGCTTCCTGGACTCTGCCCATGTTTCTAAGTGCTGCTCCCTTAAGTAGCAAAGCTTGAACACTGTTACTGTTCAGCTGAATTGCCTTGGCTCCTAAATAGAGGGCTCGAGAATAGCGTTTGCTATAGAAGCTGTGACACCTGGAGGAAAACACAATCAAAGTTATCTGAAAGAAGACCATAAATAAATTTCATTCAAAAGGAAAAATCAAAGAGATGGCCTTCTACATGATCCTTACTACAAACCCCTTAAAACTTTAGCGTAAGGTATTAGTGAAAAACAACAGAACAACAAAAATCTACTGAATATTTATTTTTAAGGGTAAAATCTTGATATGGAAGGGAAAACTACAAAAAAAATCTGATGATCTGGATATGTTACCAGCTCAGAGATATTCAGAGAATTTGTTAAGCCAGGTCAATAACAAAGTAGCACAGCTCCTGGCCTGCTCACCGATGGCTTCTTGTGAGCAGGTCCAGAGCTGAGCATGATGTATTCACTCAGTAAACACTTATCCCACAAAGCAGGGGCAGTATCCTCATTTTCCAAATGAGAAAACAGACTGAGAGAAATGATGCATCCAGAGTCACAGACAGACCATGACTTGAATTTTCAAGTCTGATTATTCTTTAAACCCGTGCTTTCAAATCTATGTTCTATTTAGGTGAAACCACAATTTCCTAAAGAATCTACTAAAACTAGGGAGAAAAGGGAATGTATAAACATACCCAGAGACCACCCAGGGTTCTGCATGTTGGTCAGAAATATTAAAAAGGCGGCAGCCAAGGTTCTCCACATCCTCCAGCCGCCCTTCTCGTGCCAGGAGGTAGCCATACACATCCATTCCTACAGAGAAAGAGGCTCATTAAAGCAGCAGGGGTCTTTTCTAACGGAGCTACAACCTTCATCAGAGCCCACACAAGGGCTTCTGCAGGGTCTGAGCCCTCTCCAATATCATAAGCTCCTCCCATTTCTCCCATTCCCATTTTCCTACAGAATGACTATTAAAAAGACAAAACACATATAAAAGTAAAAATAAACAAATAAAAATAAAAAGCAAAGGAGTAGAAGGACCTACCTCACAATTTGAAAGCCTGTAATTTTCAGGAACTATTTGTCCCTACATCCTGTGGCGTGATAATACAGCCATAGTTATCCTAACACATAACCAGAAAAGGCCCCAAAAAAGCATCAAATTAAGTTCTCGCTTCCAAGAAGTCTAGACACAATCAGGAGTATACACTTAATATGCCAGTTAGTCTCAGAAAAAAGCTAGTCTATTCTAGAAAAAGCTATCTAGTTCTTTCTGGAGTCTATTTCATTTAAGATCATCCCCCTGCCCCCCCCCCCCCCCCACCGACCCCCTTTATTCTCATTTATGTTCTATTCAAAAAAAAAAGGGGGGGCCTTAGCTCACTGTCACCCATCTCTTACCACCATTCTCCTCCATTCCTTACTATTCCTTCAGATTCTCAAGAAAATGTCTCTTAAATCAAATTACTGCAACATTCCCTGACGTTCCTGGACTCGGCTCTGAGCTTCCAATCTTAAGTAGCTGACTACCGTCAGGCTAGTACTTCTAAAACGCCATTTTCACCACGGGCACAAGGCAGTTTGGTAAAGAGGAGTAACACTGGGCAGGAGGGACTCTGAGCAAACAAATCCATCTTTCTGAATCTGTTTCCCTATCTACATGCTTGTGAAGGTCCCCTCCCTGCTCTGTCATTCTTGTGGCTTAAGAGTCTACAAAACTGTTTATTGTCACAAGGCCGTATGTTTCTGATGGCCATTTTTGGGCCTTTGAAAGCAGACTTCTGCCTATTTATGCACCATTATTTCCCATCACTATTGCTGCACACATTTCCTTCACTCACTGCCAGTCACCAGACAGCCATCCTTTGGAAGTACAGACCTGCTGAGCTTCCCAGTAGGTCCACGCTATCTCTGTGGACCTGTGGCTCACCTCTTTAGCACCAATCTTCTTTTACATCAGTGACTTTTTAAAAAATTGTTGTTCACTTCTAATTACTTCTTTTAATCATCTTATCACTTTCTTAGTATCTGTTCACTTACTCCTTTTTAAACTAAATTTAAGGACATAGTGAACCTAAATTCCCTAAGAGGATATTATGATTCTGGGGATGCCATCCAAATTCTCAGTCAGACACACCATAAATTTATAAACCGTAAGAACGGGCTGTGATCCCTCCCCGAAGAAAAAAAGTCAAGTAATGATCTGTGGGGATATGACACTTGAATCCAAGCAAAAACAACTACTCAAAACGGAATTACCCAGTGTTAAGAGACATTGTCAGGACCTTAAAAAAAAGGCTACTCTAATATATTTTATGAAAAGCTGTTATCAGAAGACCATGCTATATCTTCTCCCTATCTTCTGATTTGACTCTGTACAGTCACCTCCATCCTGTCCCAAGTATTACCTACCTTTTATTAGATATGGATCCAACATCTGTGCCTGTTCAAACTTGAGGACAGAGTTTTTATTGTCTCCAGCTCTGAAGTACAGATCTGCTAAGCTTCCCAGTAGGTCCACGTTATCTCTCAACAAGGACTTTTTCTCTAGTGAACTTCAAAATATTAAACATGAACCTTAAAATATATCTTAAGTCTCTTAGTTGTTGAACCTGGGTGATGGGCATAAGGGTACTATTTTATGTAAGATTTTTCATTTTTCATAATGAAAGACTTCAAAAACAAACCATGTAACTAATTTTCTTAATTCTGAGCTTGTAATTTAAAATTATACAAGATAAGATAGTAAATACACAGAATAAAGCAGAAATCTCTCTCATTACCTAGAAAGAACTTTCTGGTTGCAGTTTTCCAAAAGATAATATATACTGTATGTGTTAAATATAATATCATTCAAAGTAACAGCTATTTATTACTCAACCAAATGACTCTGCCTAATACAAATCCCACTCTGATGACCTTGGACTTTACCTAACTAGAAAGTAAAACCCCAGTACCGAGGCAACCCAGGTCAGATGGTGCAAAAACCATGCTTCTAGGACATCCAAAAAGATGTTCTTTCAGGTTCAAGTATGACACACAGAGTTAAACTTGGTCCAAGTTTACATTTAACAAAGATTGTTACATCTGGGGCCACTGAGTACATTAAGAGATTAACAAAGCCCAGGGACAACAGGCTTTACAACAAGAGATAAGCATCCCATTTTTCCATTTTGCTAATTTAGATACATCAACTTCCATATAAGGGTCCTAAGAATATTCAATTAACTTTGTGGTTCTCACCAAATGGTATTGATTGCTCTCGAATTGTCACCAACATGCACAAAAGCATAGGCTTTGATCCACACAGAAAGCCAATCCAAGTTAGGCACAGTCTGGATCACATTCATCGTCATTGACGCCACCTCTGCACCTTTTACAGAAAGAGACAGCAAACCTAATCCAACAGAAAGTAGGAGAAAGAAGGTGAGGCACAGCATCCTCTACAATGCAAGAAGCAATAGGCTACACTTTTCCAAGGCTGTAAGGCAACCCTTTCCCTATTTTAAGCAAGATGCATATGACAGAACAACTACAGTATGTTTTCAGCGGTGAAAGAATACACAGCAGTAGTAACCTAAATTATTCTAATGTACAGCCAAGATTAAGAATCACTATCTTAGAGAGTAAACAGTCCATGAAAATAGGGGAAGAATGACCTTACCTAGAATCGCATCAAGGGCTAATGGGCACTGCCTCAGCACTTCCTTATAGCTGGTGACGGAAGGTCGCTCCTGACCAGCCTTCTTGTACAGGTTTGCCAACATCATGTTTATCTGCAGTGAAAACAAAAGATAATAAGGTAAGTATTTAAAAATACAATCTTACCATTGGTAAGTTCTGATTTTCATTATTAGCTATTCTACTTTTTACTGAAAAATCTACCCAAGGCCCTGTGGAAACAAAGTGCAACCCCACTCTTCAAACAGAAAGGAAATTACTACCTTTGCTTTTCTATGTCCTCCCATTACCTCCCAAATTCCTCACACTTACCCAACCAAAAGGCCCAATAATATCTGGACCAAAGATGCTGCCTCTGGAAATGGAAGTAACATTCATTTGAGAAATGTTACAGAATTACAGAATTCTAATTACCTTGATTTTTAAAACAGAGGATGAACTATGTTAAAAATGTTTGTTTACATATTTTATTTTTTAAGTTTAATATCACAGTATAAGAAAGTGAGGAAGTCTTAACAAAGCTAGCTAAAAAAGATCAGATGAATTTTCCCCAAAAAGGAAATGATGGACACAAAAGTAAAACATTTGGCTCCTCTCTGACAATTAGTCTAGCAGTTAGACTCTTAGCTTTTCTAATGCTTAAAGCTTTGACTCACAGGTATTGTCTGACTCAAAAAAATGCTACAAAAATCAAACTCTAACTGATCTCCAGAGGTGACAATGATCCAGAGATTAGCTTTATTATTTAAATCTAGTGAATGCATTTTTCGCACAACTCAAATATGTAACTCAGTTTGGGGGCGAGACAACTTCCTAAAAATGCAACAGGGAAAATTTGACAAAACCTAAAAGTTCCAAAGAATACAGATGTTACAGAGAAGAGATAAATGATCTTAATAGTACAAAGAGTACACAATATTCCAATTTAAAATTAATAGATCTTAAATGGAACACAATGTTTGCCAGATCATTAACCTAAGAAAGCAGTCAACACAAGGGCACAAAAGAAAAAGAGCCAATCCCCAATCTCTTCAATTATCTGTAGCTTGGTATGCCAGATATTTACTCAAAAAATTACTCTGAAGATGAAAAACATCTGTTCCAATTATGAACTGACAGTATATAAAACAATCTAGTATGGCATTAATCCATACTGATTCAATGAAATAATGAAATACTAGAAATTAAACTATTTTTTATTTGGCCTCAGGTTTTCCATTTTAGGTTATGTTGAAATGCAAAAAAAAAAAAAAAAGATACTTAAAGGAAAACTCCAGTATTGGTGTCAATACTTGAAAAAAATAAAAGAATTAAATTTAAAATCCTTTCTTGACTGCTTGTTATTAACGAACTATGACTGACGGGCCTTCTATCTCAACAAATATTAAATATTCCGTTTAAACTACCTGACACTTTGAGTTTTGAGAACTACCTAGTTAGAAAGTCAATTCTTTTTAAAAACAGATCCTTACTTGGGGACATCATTAAAGTTGCATTCCACCAGTTATAAATATAAGCAGTCATCATTTTCTAAAAACTGAGTGACAAATTGTTTCTTGGTATGTTTCTCTTAAAAGTTGAAGATTTTCCAAGACATAATAATCTCACACTGGAATTTTCCTTTAAAATGTGAAGGAATGTGTGGCGGTGTTTACCATACATTAACAGACGTTCATTTAGACGTTTTTTGACTCACTTCCTTGTCCTTTACACAGACTGAGAAGCCAGTTAACTCCCTAACGGACAAGAAAGAAAAACTGTAAATATTATAGGTTTATGTTTGAGGCACACATCTTTGTTTGCTCCTGGCTACAACAGCTCTATGAAGGATATGTACTCCTAACGTATGTGGACTCCTCTAGTTCTTCCTAAAATGACAGCTGTAAACACCAAAGTGTTGGATACCACAAGGCTCACTTTCTTGGCCATTACTCAATTTTAAAAATGCCCCCAAACTCCCTCAAGTCATTAAGAAGAAATTATGGAACGTTTCCAATAAGATAAGGAATAGGTATCCTTCAAAGCTTACAATCAAAGCAGCATTTTCCAAATGAAGACACCCTTCATATATACAAAAAAATTATTCTTAGGGTAAGACTTTCATAGCGTATCAGAATATAATTAAGTATACAGTGCCCAGCTTGTTGTAAGACAGGTTAGTCTATAATATACTTACAAATGTTTTAAATAACAATTATCACCATAAAATATGAAGAAATAGCTTAATTTTTAAAATTCAGAAAATATTAAATCTTCAACATGAGATGCTTAAACATGTTCTCATCAAGTGTGATTATCTTTAAAACTCAATAACACTTGGGTGAAAAAACACTAAATACACCTGGTCCCTACTGCTTATAATTCCTTTTCTTTTAATGGCAGGAAGATGTGCACAAGTTCCTATTGTTAACTACACTGCAGTTTTTCAATGAAGAGAGGAAAGTAGGTGACATGAAAGTATGTGTTAGAATATTAAATAATGATGTGAATTCATTCCTAAGAGCTAAGATTTTCATTGTTTTTCTAAACTGGACTTCAAAGAAAACCTGTATTCAGATGCCTAATATAATACTCCTTATAGAATAATATTTTAAAAAGTATTCTCACATCCATGAACTTAGTTTATACCAGAGAAAGTAGTATCATCCTCAATAAGGAAAAAAGTAAAGCCAGATTTTTAACTTGCCCAAGTTCACACTACACACTGCTTGTATGCCCTAAATGCAAAGACAAGAAACTAGATCTTTCGATTTCAGTTGAAGGTGTTCTATATACTATTATTGCCAAATAAAACACAAATACTATCCTACACAAAAATACATACAAAGAATCTTGAAGTTTTAATTCTGAAAATAAAAGGAATATACATTATCAAATGGGCATACCTACAGAATGCAAAAAATGAGATTCTTAAAAAGTATTGTTGCTACCTGGAACTATATTGCAAATCATGTTTCCTACAATAAGAAAAACAAAATAATTAAACACATGTAGTACTCTCCAGCTACCATTTTCCTCAGCAGAATTTTCAGGGTCTTATAAGAAAGTCACTCCTCTCTCTAAACAGGGAGAACAGGGGAACAAAGTGGGAATCAGAGACAAGGTTTGTAAAATGTTCAGATGTAGTCCCTGAAACCATGGAGGAAGACAGCTGGAAGGACTGGGGAAGAGAAAAATATGTAACCAAATTGTTAATTCAACTTACTTTGGGAGTTCTTTGTCTTGAAGGGATCCCATCAAGTATAGCAATGGCGTCTTTATCTTGTTTTAGCATTGTGTAACATTCAGCCATTTTGTATTTTACTTCAATTTCAGATGGAAGACACTTAAGAGGAAATGAAAACATCTCTTCAAAATATTATTTCAGCAGTATGGCAGTTCTTCAAAATGTTACACATGATTACCATATGACCCAGTAATTCTGCTTCTGTGTACACAGCCAAGAAAACTGAAAACATATGTCCACACAAAAACCTGCACAAAAATGTTCATAGCATCATTAATGATAAAAAGCAGAAACAACACAAATGCCCACCAACTAATGAATAGTTAAAATATGGCACATCCACACAATGGAATATTATTCTGCAACAAAAAGGAATAAACAATTGCTTCTTTATTATGTGCCATAATATGGATCAACCTTGAAAACATACTAAGTAAAAGCAGCCAGCCACAAAAGGCCACACATTGCATGATTCCATTCATATTAAAGGTCCAGAATAGGCGAACCCACTGAGGCAGAAAGGTCAGTGATTTCCAGGGGCTACAGAAATAAAAAACACAAGGCTTTTCTAGAGGGATGTAAACATTCTGGAATTATTCAATATCCTACCCTGAACTGTGAATATTATGTTGTAAACTGTATCTCAATTTTTAAAAAAACTCCTTCAAGATTAAATAAGCATAGTGCTTAGCATACAGAATGCCCCCAAATATTACTTCTATGAATTATTCTGTGTGGATAATACACATGACTTCCATTCAGGGTCAGAAAACAATTCCTGGCAATCAGCTCTTTAGTAACAAAACACAAAGGCTCTACATACAGAGAAATAAAACAAGAGAAAAATGTACAGGCGCTAAAAAAAAAAAAAGCAATTACTTTGTCTTTTTTTAATGTGGAAAAATACAGAATGTGATTCATAATTTCACTTCAGTTCATTCTGACATTCCTTTTAAATGTAAATTGCATGTATAATTTAAAGACAGGTTCAAACTGAAAGTCAAGGTTCCCCCCCTCTAAAGTTGTGTTAATTTTCTTCACACACATATGCTAAATTTTCCATGTATATTATCCATATATATTTTAGGCATATACCAGGATATATGTCTATAAACTATCCCCTTTAGGGAATTCCCTGGCAGTCCAGTGGTTAGGACTCCACACTTTCACTGCCAAGAGGGCCAGGGTGGGTTCAGGTTCAATCCTTGGTTGGGGAACCAAGATCCCAAAAGTAGCACAGTGTGGCCAAAAAATTAAAATAACTATCACCTTTAAACAGAAAGAGTAGTGAACACACTGCTTAAAAGCTTATTTACTAATATATACAGGCCTTTCCAAATCAGCGCATACAATGTATATTTCACTTCCTCAATATCCCATCCTAGGGCTACACTATAACTAGATCCTACTGATAAAGTTTTGCTTATAGTTTCTTACCATTATAAACAGTGCTATAGTAAGCAGCCTTACTTATATACCCTTGTAAACCTTTTGCAAATCAACTATTACAGTAAATATCTAGCAATGGTATAACTGTCAAGTGGTGAAATTAGTTTTTTACCCTTCATTTATTTAATCAAGCAACCAAAACTAGTAAGAACTCGAAAGATAATTTCATATGAATTTCCCCAGGTATTCACAATCCTAAGAACTGAGTGACATCTTGAAAGTGTACTTTCATTAAATTAAAAAAAAAAAAACTTTCGATTTCTTAATTGTTTGTATAAAAGGGAGGACTAATATATGACTTTGGTTAGAGCCCAGATAATTCTATTTTTCAATTCATCCAGAGTGAATTTTGTTTTTAGCCCTTTGTGCTTGGTTGGATGAATTCTTGTACCTAAGTGGTTTTTAACCTTTGTTTCTCCAGTCAGCTCCCCTTTAAAATTACTTTAAAATTTTTTAATTTATTTTTGGCTGTGCTGAATCTTCACTGTTGTGAGGGCTTTTCTCTAGTTGCAGTGAGCGGGGGGGGCCGGGCTGGTCTCTAGTTGCAGTGCACAGGCTTCTTACTGCGGTGGCTTATCTTGTCAACCACTGATCCGGGGCTCAAGAGCACAGGCTCTATAGTTATGGTGCATGGGCTTAGTTGCTCTCAGGCATGTGGCCTCAGGCATCTTTCCAGATCAGGGATCGAACCCGTTTCTCCTGCACTGACAGGCAGATTCTTTACCACTGAGCCACCAGGGAAGTCCTTAAAATTACTTTTTATTTTACATCTTCTACATCTAAATCAGCAGTCTTAAATTCCTTCCACCTCTTCTGCTCTCAATACAAACAAACTAAAAACATATCACACATCTATCTCCAATTACCTGACTCTGTGGAGTGGATGCAGAATTTCCAGTTGAAGGTCTCACTTTTGAAGTTTTACTTAGGGCTTTCTTCTGCTGTAAAGCCATAGTATACTTACTCACAGCATTCCGATACTCCTTATCATGAAAGAGAGAATCTGCATGATACACCAAAAGCTGGTACTTCTGAGATGGGGAGAATAACTCACTAGAAAAACAAAGAAAGTATACCCCCTACATGGGTTATTTTGAAATATCAGAAAGAACGCCCTTCTTAGTGTCTACATAAGCCAAAAAACATACGCAATGTACTTTAATTGCTAGTCCCTGAAAAAAGAGCCAAGACTCATTCTCCATGTTAATACTGTCAACATATGTAGGAAATTGCCTTAAATTGTTCTGTTTTCCTTTACTTACTATGAAAACAATGCTACTTCTAAATCAAATTCAGTAATACAGAGATATACAAAGAGAAATATTAATACAGCTGACCCTTGAACAAACCAGGCTTGAATTACAGGGTCCACCAATATGTAGATTTCTTTTTTCAACAGCACACACTACAGTACTATACACCATCTTGGTTGAATCTGTGTATGCGGAACTGCAAACTCAAAGGAAATGCATACATAAAGAGCCAAATATAAGTTATATACTGATTTTTGACTGTGAGCCTCCTACCCTCCTCTGAAACTTGCTCAAGGGTCAGGTGTACATCTTTTCCTCCCCCTCTTTAACCCAAGCCCTCTTAAGAGTTAATACTCCCACAGTAACATCAAGTTTTCAAGGTAATACAAAGGAGAGCAATCATGACTTAATATTACCAAATACTGCCGAAGAAGGGTTAAAAAACTGGAAAAGAGAAACTCACCACTCTGAATCTTTTTTATTTAAGTGTTAACAAAAAGAGGTTTGGAGGGAATTTGAAACTCTTCAAATACTGAAGAAAATGGGAATACTGAAATACAGGAAAAGACTAGGACAAGCCAATGGGACAGAATGGAACAGATGAGAGGATTAGCCGTATTTGACAGAAGTTGTTTTTCTCTCCATATGTAAGTAAATTTTACTGGGGCTTCCCAGGTGGCTCAGTAGTAAAGAGTCCACCTGCCAAGCAGGAGACACAGGTTCAATCCCTGAGTCTGGAAGATCCCTAGAGGAGGAAATGGCAACCCACTTCAGTATTCTTGCCTGGGAAACCCCATGGACAGAGGAGCCTGACAGGCTACAATCATGGGGTAGCAAAGAGTTGGACATGACTAAGTAAGTAAACAGCAGCAGCAAGTAAACTTCACTAGCACTAGAAGATTACTTCCCTGAGTCTCAGGGGTTTAAGGACATAGTAACAGAAGAAATACATTGCAGAATGTTCCCTTCAATCTTGAATATTGCTTGCAAGTGTTATAGGTGCCTAGAAGTGTCCACCAATCTTAATGGGAAACTTGTATTTTTAATCTCCAATCTCATCCCTCATCTAGTTAAAATTTACATTTTTTCTCTGACAGGGACAAGCTGCTGCTGCTAAGTCACTTCAGTCGTGTCCAACTCTGTGAGACCCCATAGACAGCAGCCCACCAGGCTCCCCCATCCCTGAGACTCTCCAGGCAAGAACACTGGAGTGGGTTGCCATTTCCTTCTCCAATGCGTCAAAGTGAAGTCGCTCAGTCGTGTCCGACCCTCAGCAACCCCATGGACTGCAGCCTTCCAGGTTCCTCCATCCATGGGATTTTCCAGGCAGGAGTACTGGAGTGGGGTGCCATTGCCTGCTCCGGACAGGGACAAGCTACTGTCACTTAAAAAGAAAGAATAGTCCAAGAACTCTGTAGATGGTTAACTGCTCAGCAAATGAAGGATACTCAAGAATAGGTACCACGGATTAGTAACTGCCAAAGGCTGGGCAAGTGGAACTTGTGACTACTAACTGATTTGGGGTTTCTTTGGGGATAATACAAATGCTTTAGAACAAACATTGGTGATGGTTGTACAACTCTGTGAATATACTTAAAACCACAGAAATGTATTCTTTAAAAGCGTGAATCTGATGGTATGCAAATTTTATCTTAATAAAAAATAATTTTAAAAAAAGGATAGATAGGCTAAACACTGGATATAAAGTGACAAAGAAAAGTTAAGGATTGAAAGGTACAGTTCAGACAGTTGAGATCTATTCCAGCTCTGACATTCTATTTAGGGAGACACACTGGATCATGGAAAAAGCAAGAGAATTACAGAAAAACATCTATTTCTGCTTTATTGACTATGCCAAAGCCTTTAACTATGTGGATCACAATAAATTGTGGAAAATTCTTCAAGAGATGGGAATACCAGACCACCTGACCTGCCTCTTGAGAAACCTGTATGCAGGTCAGGAAGCAAGTTAGAACTGGACATGGAACAACAGACTGGTTCCAAATAGGAAAAGGAGTACATCAAGGCTGTATATCGTCACCCTGCTTATTAAACGTATATGCAGAGTACATCATGAGAAATGCTGGGCTGGAAGAAGCACAAGCTGGAATCAAGACTGCCGGGAGAAATATCAATAACCTCAGATATGCAGATGATACCACCCTTATGGCAGAAAGTGAAGAGGAAATAAAAAGCCTCTTGATGAAAGTGAAAGTGGAGAGTGAAAAAGTTGGCTTAAAGCTCAACATTCAGAAACTAAGATCATGGCATCTGGTCCCATCACTTCAAGGCAAATAGACGGGGAAACAGTGACAGACTTTATTTTTTGGGGCTCCCAAATCACTGCAGATGGTGATTGCAGCCAGGAAATTAAAAGACGCTTACTCCTTGGAAGGAAAGTTATGACCAACCTGGATAGCATATTGAAAAGCTGAGATATTACTCTGCCAACAAAGGTCCATCTAGTCAAGGCTATGGTTTTTCCACTGGTCATGTATGGATGTGAGAGTTGGACTGTGAAGATGAGCACTGAAGAATTGATGCTTTTGAACTGTGATGTTGGACAAGACTCTTGAGAGTCCCTTGGACTGCAAGGAGATCCAACCAGTCCATCCTTAAGGAGATCAGTCCTGGGTGTTCACTGGAAGGACTGATGCTAAAGCTGAAACTCCAATACTTTGGCCACCTCATGCGAAGAACTGACTCATTGGAAAAGACCCTGAGGCTGGGAGGGATTGGGGGCAGGAGGAGAAGGGGACGACAGAGGATGAGATGGCTGGATGGCATCACCGACTTGATGGACATGAGCTTGAGTGAACTCCGGGAGTTGGTGATGGACAGGGAGGCCTGGCGTGCTGTGATTCATGGGGTTGCAAAGAGTCGGACACGACTGAGCGACTGAACTGAACTGAAAATATGAAAGAAAACAGCTGATTTGATATTACCCTCAGAGAAAGCATTCAGATGTTTATATATTGTAACTTACAAGCCTACTTACTGCATCCACAAGTTATTTCTGAAATGATACATGAAAAACTGTTAATTTGTTGCCTCCAGAGAAGGGAAAAGGTGGGGTGAAGTTCAAGACTCCTGAGCAGACACTTATCTGCATACCCCTTCAGTACTGCCTTTTTTTTTTTAATGGTATATACTGAAGATTAAGTAATAAACTTTAAAATGGAAATGATAAAGGTCAGAATTTAAACACCTTCTGAAAGTAGAAAGGAAACTGCCAGTTCAGCCTACTATAAAGAAGAATGGGCTAAATCTAATCAGAAGACCAACCTCCTATTTATCCTGTAACATCTGAAAAACCAAGAATAATGACTGACCAGTGTATAAAATCCCAATGGCAGACACTGTGTACTTTGACTAATCACTAAGAACCAGGTGAAAGGCTCCAGAATAAACAAAGTAGGCTGACAGAGACCAGGGCTCCTCACTGTCAACACTAAGTGGATGGTGGTAAAATGATGGGCCTCACATAGTGAGGTCTAAAAGCACACTAGTGGAAATGAAACAGGGAAAAACAGCTGCAACACAGCTAAGTGGCCCAGACAGCTTCCAGAGCAGCCCAAATGCAAATGGGTCCACACTGAGTAGACTGTAATGCCACTTGACACAGTAGACTATGGAGGGTCAGAATGAGACTTTAAAGTCAGAAGGACCAAAATCCAGACATTGTGGCTCCTCCACTTACTAGATGTGTGAACTTGAACACCATGTTTCAACTTTCTGAGGTTGCACGCACTTTCCTTTGCATATCAACAGGCACGCTGCAGACTTCATTAGGTGTTAAGAGGAAGAATACAGAAAAAAGAATATAGAAAAGTTCCCATCACAAGAAAAATATTTTTCTGTAACTATGTGGGGTTGTTAGATGTTAGCTAGACTTACTATGGTGATCATTTCACAGTATATACAAATAACAAATCATCATGTTGCACATCTCAGACTAGTAAGTCAAAGATATCTCAAACAAAAAGTGATGTATAATATATAACAGGGTAAAGGGATAGAATGCTGAGGGCCAGAGACAATTCTGACGGCCAGACAAGAGTATTCTAGGAAGGATATCTGAGTTGAAATCCTAAAGGAGGGAGCTCTGAGTTGGACTCCAAGCAGAATGGTAAATGCAAAAACCCTGAGCTGAGAACCTTGGGGTGTTCAAGTAACAGAAGAGCATGACCAGGGAAGCGAGTAGAGAGCAGAATAGGTGAGACTGAGTGGGAGAGAGCTCTTTGGCTTCAGAGGCCGTGGGAAGAAATTTTCATTTAAACACAACGAAGAAATTTAAGCAAAGGGGCAAGAAATAAACCACCGCTTCATCCGCAAAGTGTGCTAAGTCGCTTTACTCGTGTCCGACTCTTTGCAATCCTATGGTCTATCAGGAAACGTCAAAAGGTCACTGCGGGTCCTTAAAAACGCGCCACTCCCACCCACCCAGGAAGTCTCCCGTCTTCAAGTGTTTGCGGGAAGGAGAAAGCAAACGCTACTGATAACACTCAAAGGGAAAGAAAAATCAACCTCAGACGTGGGACGACGATGTAAAACTAAAAACTAAGTATCTTAATCAAGCGCCAGGGGACAAGGCTTCTTTGAGCCTGGGCGACAGAGAAAACGTTCTTCGGGAAGAGAGGAGTCAGCCCAGAGATGTGACTGCCGCTATGACCGGCGACAGTGCCTTAGCGAACCCTCTGCTCCCAACTTTCTGGAAATCCTAGCCAGGGTCATTCTCAGAGCCTCCGCCTTCATTTCTCCAAGCAGCCGCTCGCCGCATCTCCCGCAGGAACCGCGTCCCAGCGCCCTGTACAACGCGGGGACCCGGAGAACTCAACTTGCGTTCCTAAGTCTGCTGCGCCCGACAAGGCCCTTGCTGACCTCGGAACCTCAGTCGGGAGCCCGCATCCGCTCCTTCCCGCCAAAGCCCAGGCCCCCACATTCCCCGCTCCCAAACCGGCGCCGCTTTCTCCCGAGTCCCAGGCCGCTCCCCGCCTCAACTCACGGGTTGTTATTACTCATTGTAAGTAACAAGCTGCTGAGGAGCCGCACGTTGGAGTGCAGCCCCGCGGCCGCCATGTCTCGCACATGGTCTATCACATTCATTCTGCCCAGGAAGGCCGCAGATAGCGGCGGCGGCAGCGCGAAAAGCCGGCTGAAGCTCCTTGGGGAAGAGTCCAAAATGGCGGCCTCACCCGGGTCCATCGGGTCTACACGCGGCCCCGCCCCCAGGGTGATAGGCAACTACTGAAATGCCTGAGGAGCGACAACAACAACAAAAACCTCCGTTCCTTCCCTGCCAAGTTCCCTGTGAGGTGGTACCGTTTAGTTTGGGTTTTTTTGTTTGTTTTTAGCAAAAGTTACATCATTTTAAGTTGCAACCTTTCCTGAGGGCTTACAGCGGGCTGGGGACAAAAGGCACTTCAGGATCAACTGAAATTAGACTTAAAAATTAATTAAAATGTATTAACATTTATCATAAATAAAAATTAATATTCTAGTAGGGTGCGGAGGGAAAAATAAATATCTTAATCAGGCGCCAGGGGCAGTCCTAACTGCTTTAACGGTCTCGCCCGAGCTCTAAGTGCCACGCCCCCTTCTCTCAGGTGTGTGTGTAGTACCTGAGGGAGTCGGGCTTCGCTTTTTTTTTTACCCTGTGAAATTAGTCATTAGCCCAGAGTGAATTGAGTTTTAACCATCCTAATATGAGTGCAGTGTTATCTTATTGTGATTTTAATTTGCTATTCTCTAGTGATTTGTGATGGAGAAGGCAATGGCACCCCACTCCAGTACTCTTGCCTGGAAAATCCCATGGACGGAGGAGCCTGGTAGGCTGCAGTCCATGGGGTCGCTAAGAGTCGGACACGACTGAGCGACTTCACTTTCACTTTTCACTTTCATGCATTGGAGAAGGAAATGGCAACCCACTCCAGTGTTCTTGCCTGGAGAATCCCATGGACAGAGGAGCCTGGTGGGCTGCCGTCTATGGGGTCGCACAGAGTCGGAAGCGACTGAAGCGACTTAGCAGCAGCAGCAGCAGTGATTTGTGAAATTGAGCGTGTTCTCATATGCTTCTTTACCACCTGTGCATCTTCTTTGGTGAAGTATCTATACAGATCTTTTGTCTGGTTTTTGTCTTTTTTTTTTTTTTTTTTTGGCTGCCCCAAGAAACTTGTGGGATTTTAGTTTCCTGACCAGTGATTGAGACTGGGCCTTCATCAGTGAGAATAGGGACTCCTAATCATTGGACCTCTACGGAATTCCCAGGGTGTTCCTGGTCTTATTGTTCAGTTTTAAGAGTTCTTTGTGTATTTTGGATAGCATCTCTTCATCAGATTTTATCAGAAAATATTTTCTAGTCTGTGGCTTTTCTTGGTCTCTTGACCACTCCTCTTTTATTCTCAGTAATAGCCCTGAAATAAGATGACCAACAAAAATGGTCAGAAAAGAAACAGTGAAAATAGTTGGGAGTCGGGGGTGAAGTACAAAAACATTGCTTTATTGCTTTGCCAGGCAAAGGGGGACACAATGGGTTCCTGTCTGGAAAAACTGTGTCCCAGTCTGGGAGGATTTGATGAGGATTTTATAGCAACTATTCAAAGGTGGGATTGCTGATAAGAACAGAGTGTGTACTCCTTTAATCTGGTCTCACCTAATCTTAATGAGCGTCTTTGGTTCCTGGCCTCAGGTGGTGGTCTTTGGTATGAAGAACACTGACATCTTCCAGTTGTTGGGTCTTAATTCTGGTCTCGGGACTTAATGAAGCTCAGGTTCTTGATGTCTCATGGTAGAATTCAGTGAGAGACGAAGTGATAGGCAAGAAGTGGATTGATTCAGAGAAAAACATTCCACAAAGTGTGGGGGCTACCTCAGAAGGTGAGAGCAACTGGCTACACACCAATATAAAATAAAAACAAACAAAAAAGAACTGCAAAGAAATCTGAAGCTTTCTTAATAAGGTAATCATTAGCTTCAGAATCATACTATGTATTACATATGCATGTGGTATAATAATATTACTACCATTATAAATTAGTATAAAGCAAATTACAAGTATATTAATGATAACAGAAACCAAGATTTTCACTGAAAGATAAGAAAAATAAGATTTAAAAAAAGTCAAGAGCAGCATTATTTTATTAAACTTTACCTAAATAATATCAATCAAATTTTTAATGAAAAAAACTATTATACAGGACAAAAAGGTACTAGATACTTTTTAATTATATTAATGTATTTTTAAATACATGTGGATTAGCAAAGAAATGAATAAGATACAGTTTCTGGCTCTGATCCTTAAATTCTGCAAACTTATCAATGACTGCTTATCAACTTATAATGACTAATCAATGATCATCTTTACATATTCATGTTACATACACAAGGTAAACAGAGTTGTCAATCATTGGAGCACAGCCATGAAAAGACATGGAGCAAACTTAAATGCATATTACTAAGTGAAAGAAGCCAATCAGAAAAGGTTACATTATGTATGATTCCAACTGTATGACATTCTGGAAAAGATAAAAACTGGGGACAGTAAAAACATCAGCAGTTGCCAGGGATACAGGGGAGGGGAGAATCCGTGGAACACACGGTATTTTTAGGGCAGTGAAACTATTCTATGTGACATTATGATGGAAGATACATGTCATTCATTTATCAAAACTCAAAAGATATACATTACCTAGAGAAACCTAAGGTAAACTATGGACTTCAGGTGATAATGGTAGATTCATCTTTGTAACAAAAGTATCAAGAGTGTGAGATGCTGATAGTGGGGGAGGCTGTGCATGTGTGGGGGCAATGAGTATATGGGAACTCCCTGTTAGTGGCCCTTAATTTTGCACTGAATTTAAACTGCTTGAAAAAAAACTTACTAAAAAAGAAAGGGGATGGTGGTGTAAAAACTGACTTTCTCTGGGTGTCAAACATGCTAGATACACCACTGTATCTAACACACTTAGAACAAAGGACAGAACACAGTAAGCATAAACATGCTTGCTATTGTATATTTTTCTACTGATACACTTGAAGTATTTCATAATTAAAACCGTATCTAATAATAGCAAAAAGTGGAAACAATTGAAATGTTCAACTGATCATTATATAACTAAATATGGTATATTCATACAATGTAATCCTATTCAGCAAAAAATGAAAAATGAAAACAAATTGCTGCTAACATGGATGAATCTCAAATATTATGCTAAATAAAAAGTCATGCTAGATAAAAGAAACCAGACCATAAGAGATATCCAGAAAAGACAAACTGAAATCTACAGAAAGATCTGTGGTGACTTGGTGGTGAGGTGGAAACAAAAACGAAAGCCCATGGTCTTATGGAGCTGACATGCTAATGAACAATAATAACTAAGTAGTACAAATATTATGTGAGATGGTAATAAAACATACTATTCACCAAAGAAACAATGTCTAGGATTTATTTTTAAATATTCCTGAGAGTGGAGGGAGATAGAGGAAACAAAATTAGCAAAATTCTGGTATCAACTGAAATTAAATGGCAGGTACATGGGAGTTCATTATGCTATTCTTTCAACGTGTATATATATTTAAAATTTCCAGGACTTCCCTAGGTGTCTTTAAAAATGCTCCACATCAAAAAAAAAACTTTAAAAAACATTTTTTTAAAAGATAAAATTTCCAGACTTCCTTGGTGGGCCAGTGGTTAAAAATCTGCCTGCCAATGCAGGGGACGGGGGTTCAATCCCTGGTCCAGGAAGATTCCACATGTTGCCGGGCAGCTAAGCCCATGCACCACAACTACTGAGCCCAAGCACTACTGAAGCCTGCATGCTTTAGAGCCCATGCTCAGCAACGAGAAGTCACCTCATGAGAAGCCCACGTACTTCAACTAGAGAGAAGCCACTTGCCACAACTAGAGAAAAGCCCTCGCAAAGCAAAGAGCCAGCACAGCCAGAAATAAATAAATGAATAAAATTTAAAAAATAAAAAAATAAAATTTGTGTTTTTTTTAAAGATGCTTAAAAGGTAGAGAAGAAAGAAAGGGAGCGTTGGGGCAGGGATTGCTGTTTTTAACCAGAGAAGGCTGCACTGACTGGCTGACATATGAGTAAAGACCTGAGGGAGGGAAAGTGGGAGCCATGTAGAAATCTAGAGGGAGGGAGAGGACCCCGAGCAATGAAACAATAAACTTGGAAGTCAGAAGCAGGAGTAATCTTAGCAAGTTAGAAGGATAAGGAGGTAAGTGGGCTGCAGCTGAGAGAGGTGGGAGAGGAGTTGGAAACAGGCTCATGGATGTCAAGAGTCCTGAGCAGAAAAGTAATGTGATCTGACTTGTTTTTTGATGGTTGTTCTGTCTGATGCATTAAGTAGATTGAAGGAGGAAATCAAATCCAAAATGTCCAAGTGTCAAACTTGAGAAGTCCTGTGATACAGGGAAGGGGGGCGGGGCGGTGGGAATGAGTGATAGCAGGTGGGGGAAGTAGAAAAAGAGTTTTGGTTTTTTTTTCTTTCTTTCTTAAGACGGAAGAAATAACATGTTTATATCCTGATGGGAATGAAGGAGAATGTATCACTAGCTAAATGGCAGGAGAAATGTTGATAATTTCGATAAAGAAATAGTGGTAAAATACATCTGTGTAGTTGATAAACCACAAGAAGAATGCACGAAGCAAAATATTAATAGAAAAAAAATAGGCAAAGGAGAGTCCACCTCCTCTGGAAATGTTTTTATAATCCTCTTTAAAATAAATTACTACAAAATAGGATGGATTCATCCATAGTTAATCACTCACCCACGGTTAACATTGAGAAGGAAATGGCAACCCACTCCAGTGTTCTTGCCTGGAGAATCCCGGGGACAGGGGAGCCTGGTGGGCTGCCGTCTATGGGGTCGCACAGAGTCGGACATGACTGAAGTGACTTAGCAATGGTTAACCATTCATCCAAGGTTAAGTTCCATTAAACTCATGCAGGTCAGATCATACTGATTTTCATAACATACAAAGGACACATGTAATATTTAACATGGGACACACAAGGGGACAAGGCCTCCTCTTTCTCATGGAATTTTCTAAAATAATTTTGTAACTGGAGGGGTCTTTTTAGACACACAGTGGGCTATGAACCGTTAGCTAAGCCACTTAACAGATGCAGAATGACATGGATTCTGTGGAGTATTGAATAGAGGAACAATTTATAAATGTAAATGTTCTGTTCCACTTAAGTTCATTTCTAAATGTCCAACAGCCACCTAAGAATGAAAATCTTTCCCAGCTGCATTAGACATTTTTCTTAGATCTGTCTTTTGTACAAGGGGAAAACATAACACTTGTAAATTGTTCTAAGGGAAACATTACTTAATATGCCTTAAGTGTCTCCTGGCAGTGATAGCCTTCCTTTCATTGGAAAAGTAACTTCAGGATGAAGAATTTCCTTGGACAACTGGAGGGAATAAATACAGTCATCTTTCCAAATGATTTTCCCTCTTCTCAGTAAAAGTGGCTGGGAAGGCAATATATTCTAGGGTTCTAAGTTGTCCAGGTTCTAAGTTGTCCAGATTGACATTTTGTTTATGAGATGGTTAAGACAAGTAAGGATACAGCAATTAACTCATTCATACACAAATGCAAAACCAAGGTTTGCCAAGTGAGTTCAACTGCCATAAAGTTTTTTGGAGATTTTAACACTATCAACAACCCCTTCCAAGGAATTTCTCTCTAGGACTCCCACACTTTATTAATTCACCTTTAACTCTGATTTACTCTAATTAATTAAGAATCTTAGGCTGATTCTTTGCTGAGTCCTTCATTCTTCCCGATTTCTAGCTGTTGACTTATCTCAGGGATCAATTCAGTCTCCTAGTTCTGCTAGGACCTCCTGTCTCTCAAGTGCCTCTTGTATGCACCTCATTGTTCTAGGCACTGGGGCTACGAAAAACTTAAATAGCAATATGACAGATAATGACTTGTTCAGGGAAAAGTCTTCAGGGGGGACTTATGACAAAGTGGCAAATGAGTGATCTTTATTTTAAAGCACTGTTGAGAGAAAAGAATTCGAACCGACACTTGAACACTGATGTTTATTACAGCATTATTCACAATGGCCACAAGATAGAAACAATCCATCAGCAGGTGAATGGATAATGGGATATTATTCAGTCACAAAAGGGGATGCTACAAATGAACCCCCAAAACATGATGCTAAGTAAAAGAAGTCAGTTACAAAAGGACAAATACTGTACGATTTCCCCTTATATGTGACATGTAAGTAAGCAAATCCAGAGACAGAAAGTAGATTAGAGGTTAACACGGGCCAGGGGTAAGAGGAATGGGGAGTTATTGTTTAGTGGGTTTGGGATGATAAAAAGTTTCAGAAATACAGGATTATATTTTTCTCCTTCTAGACCAAGTTAGTGTAGTGTATTCTTGGTTACCAAAATACTCATAGCCTTTGGATTGTGAAATAATAAATATTCGTGATGTGTGAAAAAGCATGATACATAACTATGATTTTAATTACATAAAAATGGATGGTTTCTTGTGTAAACACACAAATGAAACCTAGAAGGACACGTCAAACGGTAAACTGCTTATGATTATGGATGACTGCTTTTTGTTTCTTGTGTTTTTTGGTTTCCTATTATGTACATGTTAACTTTTAAGAAATGTTAGAATATAATGCCACTGAATTGTACACTTAAAATGGTTACAATGGAGAGTTAATATAATGCCACAAACCATTGAATTGCATACTGTAAATTAGTGAATTATATGATACGTGAATTTTATTTCAAGAAGGCCATTGTTTTTTCGTTTTTTGTTTTTAAAAAAAGCACTTGAAAGTAATGCATAGGACTATGGAATGGTTTGGGGGGAAAGTGAGGCAGGAAAAGTGATGATTAATCAGGCAAATAGGGGACTTCCCTGGTGCTGGTGACTAAGACTCTGTGCTCCCACTACAGGCAGTCCAGGTTTGACCCCTGATCAGGGAACTAGATCCCATATGCCACAACTGAGTAAGCTGCAACTAAAGATCTCTGGTGTCTCAACTAAGACCTGGTAAAGTCAAATAAGTATTATTTAAAAATCAGGCAAGTTGTTCTCATGTGTGCATGCTCAGCTGCTCAGTTGTGTCCGACTCTCCTCTGTCCACCGAATTTTCCAGGCAAGAATATCGGAGTGGGTTGCCATTCCCTATTCGATGGGCTCTTCCCGACCCAAGGATCGAACCTCCATCTCCTACACTGGCAGGCAGATTCTTTGCCACTGTGCCATAGTGGTCAGTGAAAGCAGAATGGTGCCTTTGTGTGGAGGCACTGCCATGTCCTTTGTCCCACTAACTGAATACAGTTTAAAGTTCTAACCCTGACCCTGGCTCTCAGAAACATGGGTCCTTCATTATCACCTGCTAGGGCAGCTTTGTCCCCATATTCTTTGTGCTTACGTTGCCTTCATGCCAGGCCTGCTTATGTCAAAATATACTTCTCTCTCATTTAGCCTACCTGATTTGGCTCACCTGTTCTGACCTCAGTTAATTTAATTGCCATCTTCATTAAGTCTTCCCCAACCGACCTCAGTAACACCAGCCTGCCCTTTCTCTGGGCTTCTACATCACTGAACAGTCATGTCAATCTTTCAGCGTTTCTTGGTTTTTATCTTGTTATACATATTTCTCATCAGACGGCTAAGAGCCTGGAAAGCATAGCTGCTGTTTACATTTCTTGAACATCTGCAATCTCCTGATTTTATTGCCTGAATGTTTTACTAAAAGTTGCAATGTAGCCAACTGACCATCTTATAATGGCTGCAAGGGCCAGCCCTAGGTTTGGAAAGACTTAGGTTTCATTGCCATTTCTGCCAACTTCCAAGTGTTTGAGTTTGGGCAAGTTATTTAATTCCTGTAGGCATCAGCTTCTTGATAGTACTTGTATCTGCTGCAAAGACCCTTGAAAGGGTTAAATGGGATTTAAACATGCAAAGTGTTCAGCAGGCTGCCAGACCACCTGTAAATTGGAGCTGCAGTGTTAAGGCAAAGTGGGAAATTGTGATTGGTGATTTATCTCAAACTCAACACAGAACAGATGTGGCCCTAAAATTACACTCTCCTGATGGAATGGGCTTCCAAACTGCTATAAACAAAATGAAGGGAGAAATGAACCAAATGGCTTTTGGTATTACATCCCTTTCTGGACACAGCTCCAGACTTTTATTAAGGTCTTCAGTGCTAATAATTTTGGAGGAAAGGAAAATGTAGAAAAAACAATTCTCATAAATCTTATTCAAGCATTTCCATGTGCCATTACTACACATATGACAGTAATCATATTAAAATAGCAAATGTAAACAGCATGCTTAAGAAAAGTACCAGGTGACTGCTGTCCTCACCTTGCTTATGGCTAATGCAGTTCTTCTAATATTTGATTTTCTATCAATGTTTTTTAAAGACTAGATTCCCGCCCCCCTCAGTTATTAAGTAATACACATCTTATTGAATTACAGTTTATATGACTTAGAATGTACAAGTCTTTGTAATTGCCTTAGGTGCAAAATAATCACTCTCAACAGTTTGGTGTTATGTATCTCTGTAGTTTTTTTGGGAGTATGTACAATCAAATAAACAAGGATGGAATCATACTATAATGCTACCCTCAACCTTTTTTTTTAAACTCAATGATGTATATCCTAAGGCATCTTTACATGACAGAACAGATAAGAGCCCCTTATTGTTTTTAATGGCTGCATATTTCATTTTATAGGTGCATCATGACTACTTATGTATCCAATACTCTATTGAAAATGCCTGAATTATTTCCAGGTGTGTGTGTGTGTTCCAATATTCAACAATACTTCAAGCTGAGGTGCTGAATCAAAAAGAATGAACACTTAACAATATAATACAATTTTAAAAAGACAAAACCACCTCAATAACTACTAAACTGCCTTCTCTAAAAAGTTGTACCTTGTAATCATCTTCTTTTAATGTCAACATTGCATTTTGATTAAAGCTGTATTTTTGAACCCATTATGCTATACTTCATGTATAATTTACTTCTAAATGCTTTGGAAAGTGTTCTCTCCAGTATGTTAAAAAACAAAACCCTTAACCATCATACAGCACTAGTGGGAAATAATTTAGAAGCCAGGTTTTTAACTTATTGTCTGTGCTCCCCCTGCTGGTACTGATGAAATAGGCACCACAGTGAATTGGTTTCTATCACAATGTTTCCACAATTAAAAAACAAATAGAACATATTTGCTAGAAACAAACCTTTGATCTTGATATGAATCACTGTGGCTTGCTTTATTTTTGACACGTCTCTGAGTCTATAACAGAAGTTCCAACCCAAACACCTAGAATCTGACTTAAGAGTTTCAATTAAAAAACAAAACCCCAAAACACTCTTTTGGCTTCAGGACTATTCTTTTATCTATCTATGGAGTACGTTTTCTTGGGTATGTGAAATACGGTACTTAACTTTGTCCATAAGTTAGATCTCCAGTGAACAGATGCTCAAGAGTTATAATTTAACTCAAACATTTTAATTACCTTTTAACCCATAAAAGCCAAAATGAAAATTCTCTAGTCAATCAAGTTTCACTGCAAAGCTCCAGTTTTAATACCATTTGAAATTTAGTTCTTCTCCTATATGCATTCCCTTTGCCCTTAGCAGCACAATACAAACAATCTGGGTGGCAAGATACTCAGTTAAAACTTGCCTCTTGGGCTTCCCTGGTGGTCCAGTGGCTAAGAATCTGGCTGTCAATGCAGGGGACACCAGTTTGATCTCTGGTCCAGAAGATGCCACATACCACAGGGCAACTAAACCTGTGCTCTGTAACAAGAAAAGCCACTGCAATGAGAAGCCCATGCAGCGCGAGAGTAGCCCCCAGTCGCTGCAACTAGGGAAAGCCCATGCAGCAATGAAGACCCAGTGCAGGCAAAAACAAAATAAAAAACAAAACAAAACAATCTTTCCAGGCTCCCTTGTAGCTGGAGACCAAGACACAAGTGCAAGTCTGGGCAGGATTTCTGGGAAGGTAAGTAAGGTGGCACTCAGCTGCTACGCTCCTTCAGCCCTCATGCTCTCCTCTCTTCCTTCAGCCAAGCTGAGATGCAGGAGCATCGCGAGACTATGAGGATGAGAGCCACATGCAAAGGAGAGTGGAGCAGGAGGACAGGAAGAGACTGGGCCCTCCACAACATCTTTAAATGGCCACCCCATCTGGGACTACTTCCAGATTTTAAAAAACAGGGACTTCCCAGTGTTTTAGCAACTAAGACTCCGAGCTCCCAAAGCAGGGGCCCAGGTTCGATCCCTGGTCAGGGAACTAGATCCCACATGCTACAACTAAGAGTTCACATTCCACAACCAAGAGATTCCACATGTTGCAACTATCCCACATGCAACTAAGACCCTGTGCTGCCAAACTATTGGCAATTGGCAATAACTATTTAAGAACAAAACCAACAAAACCCCCAAGGCACTGTAAATTGGGTTTTCTGAGCTTGTGGCCAAATACAATTCCAACATAATACCAAAACAACTGCCTCTTAAAGTAAAAATCTAACACATAAAGGTACAACAAAGGTGAGTGAAAGTCACTCAGTCGTGTAAAACTCTTTGTGACCCCATGAACTATACAGTCCATGGAACTCTCTAGGCCAGAATACTGGAATGGGTAGCCTTTCCCTTCTCCAGGGGATCTTCCCAACCGAGTGGCAGTGCAGTAACTTTATGGCCAAAAGTCTTGAGGCACTTTCTAAAATACCTAATTTATAACCTTAACACACCTGGAAAACACGTGGTCCCGTAAGTTTTTGGAAGAACTCATGTTTACTGTCAGCCTAACAATGAAAACCTCTTAAATGCTAATGACTGGCCAAATGTAAAAATGAATGCCACGTAAGGACAGAAAATAGCATGTAAAAATAAATCTATACATTTATGTTCTGTTGATCTTTGATGAGGGAGCCAATACAATTCAAAGAAGGGTAGTCTTTTCCAATAAATGGCACTGGAACCAATGGATAGTCATATGCAAAAGAAAAAAAGTTAGACCCCTACCTCACTTCATATACAAAAGTTAATTTAAAAAATGGATCAAAGACCAAAAATTTCTTGTTACTCTAAATTTGTTACAATGTGGGGGAAAAAAGTCCTAAATATAAGAACTAAAAGGACAAAATGCTTAGGAAACACAGGTGAAAACTGATACTTTGGGACAGGTAATGGTTTTTAAGTATGAACCAAAAACATAAGTGACCAAAGGAAAAATTGACAAATGAGCTTTAACTAAAATTAAATATATCTGTGCTTCAAAAGACACAACCAAGAAATAAAAAAAAACAAGGACCTACTATATAGCACAGTGAACTTAACTCTATATCTTATAATAACCTATAATGGATCTGAAAAAGAATATATCAGAATATTGTAAATTAACTATGAAAGTGAAAGTCACTCAGTTGTGTCCGACTGTGACCCCATGGACTATACAGTCCATGGAATTCTCCAGGCCAGAATACTGGAGTGGGTAGCCTTTCTTTCCCTTCTTCCAGGGGATCTTCCCAACCCAGGGATTGAACCCAGGCCTTCCACATTGCAGGCGGATTCTTTACCAGCTGAGCTACAAGGGAAGCCCAAGAACACTAGAGTGGGTAGCCTATCCCTTCTTCAGCCTATCTTCCTGACCCAGGAATTGAACCGGGGTCTCCTGCATTGCAGGGAGATTCTTTACCAACTGAGCTATTAACTATACTTCAATTAAAAAGGAACAGTTCTTCATAGAAAATAAACATTTCCTTCAAGGTAAAAAAAGAAAAAAGAAAAAAAACCCTATAGAATGGGAGAAATTATCTGCAAATCATGTATCTGATAAGGGCCTAGTATTTAGTATATATATTAAAAAAAAAGCCCTACAACAACAAAAACATAAACAAAAAACGAGCAACGGATTTGAACAAACATTTTTCAAAAAAAGATAGACAAATGGTCAATATCCACATGAAAAGATGTTCAGCATCATTAGCATAAGGGAAATATAAATCAAAATCACAAAATGAGATACTTCACACTCACCAGGGTATCTATACTACTACTACTACTAAGTCGCTTCAGTCGTGTCCAACTCTGTGCGACCCTATAGACCGCAGCCCACCAGGCTCCCCCATCCCTGGGATTCTCCAGGCAAGAATACTGGAGTGGGTTGCCATTTCCTTCTCCAGTGCATGAAAGTGAAAAGTGGAAGGAAGTAAAGTCGCTCAGTCATGTCAGACTCTTAGCGACCCCATGGACTGCAGCCCACCAGGCTCCTCCACCCATGGGATTTTCCAGGCGAGAGTACTGGAGTGAGGGGTATCTATAAACAAATAACAACTGTTGGTGAGGATGTGGGGAAATTAGAACCTTCATGCTTTGCTGGTAGGAATGTAAGACAGTACAGCTGGTGCAGCCTCTGTGGAAAAAAGTCCCGAAGTTCTTCAGAAAGCTACATATAGCTATCATATGACTCAGTAATTCCACTTCTAGGTATGTAACTGAGAGAAATGGAAACCTATGTCCACACAAAAATTTGTACATGAATGTTCTCAGCAGCACTGCTTGTAACAGCCAAAAAAAAAAAAAAAAATAGAAGCAACTCAGATGTCCATACACTTATGAATGGACAAATAAAATGGGGTCTATCCACATAATGGAATATTACAGAGCCATTAAAGGGAATGAAGTACTGACACAGGCTACAACATACATGAACCTTAACAACTATGCTGAGAGGCCAGACACAAAAGGATACACATTATTTGATTTCGTATCTATGAGGTGCTAAGAAAAGGTAAATTCTGACACTGAAAGTGGATTAGAGGTGACCAGGAATTGGGAGTTACACGTACCTGGGGTTTAATGAATAGTGTTTCTGTTTAGGGTAACAAAAAAGTTTTGGAAGCAGACAGTGGTGATGGTGGCACAACACTGTATGTACTTAACACCAGTGAATTTTACACTTGAAGTGGTTAAAACATAGTAAATATTATACATTCAGTTCAGTCACTCAATTGTGTTCGACTCTTTGCAACCCCACAGACTGCAGCATGCCAGGCTTCCCCCTCCATCACCAACTCCCGGAGCTTGCTCAAACTCATGTCTGTTGAGTCGGTGATGCCATCCAACCATCTCATCCTCTGTCGTCCCCTTCTTCTCTCGCCTTCAATCTTTCCCAGAATCAGGGTCTTTTCCAACGAGTCAGTTCTTCGCATCAGGTGGCCAAAGGATTGGAGTTTCAGCTTCAGCATCAGTCCTTCCAATGAATATTTAGGACTGATTTCCTTTAGGATTGACTGGTTTGATCTCCCTGCAGTCCAAGGGACTCTCAAGAGTCTTCTCCAACACTACAGTTCAAAAGCATCAATTCTTCAGCTTTCTTTATAGTCCAACTCTCACATCCATACATGACTACTGGAAAAACCATAGCTTTGACTAGACGAACCTTTGTTGGCAAAGTAATGTCTCTGGCTTTTTAATATGCTGTCTAGTTTGGTCGTAGCTTTTCTTCCTAGGAGCAAGCATCTTTTAATTTCATGGCTGCAGTCACCTTTCTGCAGTGTTTTATCATAATTTTTTTTTAAAAAAAGGAATGAGGTACTGATACACATTATAACATGGATGAACCTTGAAAACATTGTCCTGGGTCAAAGAAACAAGACAGGAAAGACCCCTGTTTTACAATTCCATTTATGTGAAATGTCCAGAAAAGGCAAATCCATAGAGACCGTGGGAGGAAGGGGTTGGAAAGTAATTTGGGGAGAATGATTGCTAAAGAGTACATCTTTTTAGGGTGGTGAAAATCTTCTGGAAAAAAAAAAAAAAAAAGAAAATCTTCTGGAATTAGTGGTGATGAGAAAAACCTAGTGTATAAAAGGAAATCAACCATGAATATTCATTGGAAGGACTGATGCTGAAGCTCCAAAACTTTGGCCACCTGATTCAAAGAGCCGACTCATTGGAAAAGACCCTGATGCTGGGAAAGATTGAGGGCAGGAGGAGAAGGGGGCGACAGAGGATGAGAAAGTTGGCTGGCATCATTGACTCAATGGGTATGAATTTGAGCAAGCTTCAGGAGACAGTGAAGCCTGGCGTGCTGCAGTCCATGGGGTTGCAAAGAGATGGACATAACTTAGCGACTGAACAGCAACAACGATATATTATCAACTGCTGTACACTTTAAAGTGCATCAAGTGTACACTTGAAAAAGGTGAATACGGTCCCCCCAATTTTTATGTAAATGTCAAAGATAAACAATGGATTTCTTCTGACATGAAATGTTAGAAATTTCTTTATTATTATTTATTAAGCACCAGCTTAATACTGCAGACATTTCAAATCACCAGGCAACAACTCATTTTTCCCCACCCATCCCACCCCAAATTCTTGATAAAGACCTCTTCAAGTACAGACACACGCTCTTCTCTCCTCTGTATAAAACTTTATGAAATAAAGGCAAAGAACTGTGTACATCTTGCTGTGAATGCTGCCCACGGCTGTGGAGCCAGGGTCCACCCGAGGCTGCCTTTATTGTCCAGGTCCTGAAAGACTCTTGTTCATGAACTGTCTCTTCACAAAGCAAGTCCACCACTAACAAGGGGGGACAAAACAAGGACAGTGGTGGTCAAATCACAGTGCAGGTTCAAGGTAAGGTCAGAATACGAATTTACTTAACAAGAAAACTAAATAGTGGTCTGGCAGCCCTTATATTATATAAGCTCTATGAAGGTACATGTAAAATTTTCTTTTTTTCTTTCTTCCTTTCTCTCCTTCTTTCTTTTTTTTCCTGCAGTGACTCACAAGTCACTCAAAATTACGACAACAAAATAAATACATTAAAGCTGTCTCACACAACACCTGTTCTACGGGTTTACAACGCCCCAACCTAAGAACATACAACCAAAATTTCTTATTACAGGTAATTCATTATTCTGTGTGACTCAGGGAACTCCTACCATGTATAAGGTACCAAAGTTAAGCAACACTGCAATGTGAAAACTAAATACCTTAGTGTGTTTAATAGTGGCTACAGGGTAAAAGGTGATTTATCAACTAAATAGGCAATGAAAAGAGTTTTTACCTTGCTGGGTTTATCATTCTGAGGGTCAAAAACTTTCTCACAAAGTCTCAGTCCAGTCTCTTGCCTCAGTTGTTGTAAGTAGGCCCTCATCACCTCTAAAATCAAGAGCAGGTAAAATAAAAAATTATACTTGAGAAAGCATCCCAAATGTGCTAGCTGTTGATTTAGACACAGACCTTGGCAACATTCTTCAACATCTGAACAGGATAAGAAACAGAAACAGCAGTTCAAATGGTTTTAAGATTATACTCATTTTGGTCGAAAAGGTTCTCTACGTGTCATGCTTGTTGCCAAGGATCTTTTGTGAGAGTGACTCTCACAAAGTAGGATAGTGCATGACTAACGATTCCACTCTCAATCTGTACAACAATCAGGTCAGAAAAGGAGGCGGGTCAACAGTCCAGTGGAGAAAACCGTGTGCCACACAGGAAAGGGGAGGAGACATTCTTACCATCTTCCTGTTTGTTCGCAGGTTTGGCGTAAATGGCATTAAGTGGAAAACCAGGCTCTCCAGGAATGGGAAAATTAGTGATTCCCAGTGTATACATTTCTTTCTCGCCTTGGCTTTTAGAATTGCACTTAAAAAAAAAAAAAATTATATATACAAATGTAGGGGAAAGGGATATAACATTTCAATTTGCAGTTTTTTAGTCTAAGTGGCTAGGTCTGGGGGTTCTGTTTTTGTGCCCTTTTGTAATCTGGTGAAGCCTGTAGGCTCCTCCTCAAACTAACCTTTTAAATGAGTAAGATAAAACAGGACTACACAAGAATCCAATTATAATGAGACACAATAATTACAATATTTAAAAAAGCAAATTTATGACATAGCCACACATGTGCTCTTTAATGCACTAAATAACAAGACTCAGCAGTGGACCTAACACCTGAATTTTGAAGCAGTAATGAATGTAAATAAAATTTCAAAATATCTTCAATTATAAATGTAGTATGAAAATGCCACAGAAAGTCACAGGTATTGCTAATGCTATTGTGGGCTGCTGCCTACGTTAATAATTAAAGTAAATGCTAGATTTCAGTTGGAGGTTAGTGAAAAGATGTAATCTTTTTTTCACTCAAGTTCATGCACCCCTGAATTCTATCCCCAGACCCTAGGTTAAGAACCCTTGAGCCGTGGGCTTAAAAAAGAATGTTTTCGTCAAGATTTCTGTCTTGGAAAAATATATGCAAAGCCTTAAAACACTATTATCCTTATCTTCTCATTAGTCAACTACTGTAAGTTTAGACATCTACATTCAGATTTTCTTCTCAGTCAGAGGAAATATTTTCTACTTCTCCTTAAAGTCTCAACAAGTCTAAACACATATTGTGTTCCTGACAAATGATCATCCAGGCTTAGTTACCTTTTGGAGTTTCTTTAGACACTCAGAAATGTAGAGAGTTATATATATCAAGGTCCTATCGGCTTCATTCTATGGGAAGAAAACAAAACTTAAAAACAGTCCTGAGCAAAATGCAATAATTAATTATAATAAAAAAATTCAACCTTTGTCTTTTGATTTATTAACTGAAAACTGAGAGCACAGTTATCACAGCATCAAAAATTCCCATTCTCCAAATGCAATCTTCTCAAGCCCTCTGCTCCTGGGGAGGCAGCCACCAGCTTCCTCCCTGAGCTGTGCGGCTGCCCCTGTTTTCCTCAGCTCCCCTTGCCCTGGGTTCCTGAGAAGTTGTACTAGTAACTTCTCCTTCTAGGAAGGAGAGCTAACAAAGCCGCCTGGAAAACCTGAGGTGAACCATATGGCTGGTTAATCTTTAAAAGCCCTTTCACTTAAGGATCTGTGCCGAGAATAGAAACATTTATGACTCTAAAGGAGGAAGCAATTATTTCACAACTGACCTATTCTTGAAGAGCTCCAAAAGTCCAACTCTTGACCTGACCCAACGGAAAATGTGGAGAAGACAAATGGATGCTAATCAAATGTGGCACGTACTTCAGGTCAAATTTTACATAGATTTATAATTTTAAATAAACAAACTACACTTTTCCCTATTTTTAAGAGTCTATGATATTCGAGAGAGAATGAAATGTGGTGGAATTTTAATACTAACACCACACTTAAGACCATGCATTAGATTAGAAACGTCCATAATTTCACAGACTGTTTAGATCCCAGTTTATTGTCCAAGAGTCTACAATTACACATTTCACACTCTGTTGGATTCCAAGAGATTAAAGTTTGGCAAGGAGTTGAAAGAAGCAAAAAGTAAAGGAGAAAAGGAAAGATATACCCATTTGAATGCAGAGTTCCAAAGAATAGCAAGGAGAGGTAAGAAAGCTTTCCTCAGTGATCAGTGCAAAGAAATAGAGGAAAACAACAGAATGAGAAAGACTAGAGATCTCTTCAAGAAAATTAGAGATACTAAGGGGATACTTCCTACAAAGACGGGCTCAATAAAGGACAGAAATGGTATGGACCTAACAGAATCAGAAGATATTAAAAAGAGGTGGCAAGAATACACAGAAGAATTGTACAAAAAAGAACTTCACGACCCAGATAATCATGATGGTGTGATCACTCACCTAAAGCCAGACATCCTGGAATGTGAAGTCAAGAGGGCCTTAGGAAGCATCACTACAAACAAAGCTAGTGGAGGTGATAGAATTCCAGTTGAGCTATTTCAAATCCTAAAAGATGATGCTATGAAAGTGCTACACTCAATATGCCAGCAAATTTGGAAAAGTCAGCAGTGACCACAGGACTAGAAAAGGTCAGTTTTCATTCCAATCCCTAAGAAAGGCAATGCCAAAGAATGCTCAAACTACTGCACAATTACACTCATCTCACACTAGTAAAGTAATGCTCAAAACTCCCCAAGCTAGGCTTCAGCAATATATGAACTGTGAACTTCCAGATGTTCAAGCTGGTTTTAGAAAAGGCAGAGGAACCAGAGATCAAATTGCAAACATCTGCTGGATCATCAAAAAAGCAAGAGAGTTCCAGAAAAACATCTATTTCTGCTTTATTGACTATGCCAAAGTCTTTGACTGTGTGGATCACAATAAATTGTGGAAAATTCTGAAAGAGATGGGAATACCAGACCACCTGACCTGCCTCTTGAGAAATCTGTATGCAGGTCAGGAAGCAACAGTTAGAACTGGACATGGAACAACAGACTGGTTGCAAATAGGAAAAGGAGTATGTCAAGGCTGTATACTGTCACCCTGCTTATTTAACTTATATTCAGAGGATATCATGAGAAACGCTGGGCTGGATGAAGCACAAGCTGGAATCAAGATTGCAGGGTGAAATATCAATAACCTCAGATATACAGATGACACCACCCTTATGGCAGAAAGTGAAGAACTAAAGACCCTCTTGATGAAACTGAAAGAGGAGAGTGAAAAAGTTGGCTTAAAGCTCAACATTCAGAAAATTAAGATCATGGCATCCGTTCCCATCATTTCATGGCAAACAGATGGGGAAACAGTGGCAGACTTTATTTTCTTGGGCTCCAAAATCACTGCAGATGGTGACTGAAGCCATGAAATTAAAAAACGCTTACTCCTTGAAGAAAAGTTATGACAAGCCTAGACAGCATATTAAAAAGCAGAGACATTACTTTACCAACAGAAGTCCGTCTAGTCAAAGCTATGGTTTTTCCAGTAATCATATATGGATGTGAGAGTTGGACTATAAAGAAAGCTGAGCACCAAAGAATTGATGCTTTTGAACTGTGGTGTTGGAGAAGACTCCTGAGAGTCCCTTGGACTGCAGGGATATCAAACCAGTCAATCCTAAAGGAAATCAGTCCTAAATATTCATTGGAAGGACTGATGCTGAAGCTGAAACTCCAATCCTTTGGCCACCTGATGCGAAGAACTGACTCATTTGAAAAGACCTTGATGCTGGCAAAGATTGAAGGCTTAAGGAGAAGATGACGACAGAAGATGAGATGGTTGAGTTGGCATCACCGACTCAATGGACATGAGTTTGGGTAAACTCCGGGAGTTGGTGATGGAGGGGGAAGCCTGGTGTGCTGCAGTCCATGGGGTCACAAAGAGTTGGACACGACTGGGCGACTGAACTGAACTGAAATTCCATAATCTAGAACATTATCAAGAAGAGTTATTGACATTCCTTGTAACTTGCTCACAGAAGCATCTCAGAGAACTTCTTTACATTTCTCCCTTTCCTTTTCTACCCACTTCCACTTCTCCCTTCCTCCTGAGATCACAAGAACTATGAGGTTGAGGGAAGGGTCCAGGACACAGAAGTATGTAAAAAACCGCATGCAAAATTTTTTGGTTTTGGTCTCGTACAAAATAGGTGCTTAATACTGCTGAGTAAATAAATATAAAAAAGTGTCTATACAAGGGTACATCTCCTCAGTATAGGACCAAACAATATTTAAGCTCTGTGAGCCACAGTCTGTCACAACTACTCAACTCAGCTGCTGTGGCATGAAAGCACCCATAGGTGATGTGTAAACAAATGCAAATGGCTATGTTCCAGTAAAATTTACAAAAAGATGTGGTAGGCCGGATTTGGCCCTCAGACAGTGTCTGCAAAACCATGGTGAACTAAGATTAACATAGAATTAGGCACTGTTCTGGATTTTAAAAATCACACAATCTAATTTCATTGTACTTATTCCTCACATTAACTCTGACTGCCAAGTACATACTATCCCCATCAGAAAACTAAAGAGCAAAAGGTTTGTACTTTACCTTAATTTCATAGTTTTTGAAGAAGACATTGGCCTTAAAGTAATAGATAGCTTCATCCACAATATCTGTATCTTTTGCTAAGCAGGGCAGGATGGGAGAAAGGCAGAGGATGTTAGCCAAATGTAAAACATAACATTTAAAAAGCTATAAAGAAAAAAAAAAAATTAAAGCTCAACAGTCAATGGCTTTGGAATTGAATAACATAAAATCAGGCTACTGAAACAAAGTCTTTAAAAAAAATTTCTAGAAAAATAAGCACATGGTTTATTCAGACAGCTTTATTGTCTTCATAAAAATTACACATGCTCATTAGAAACAAATGAATCAACACAGGAAAAAAAAAGTAATTGTCACCCTAATCTCACTACCCAGAAATAACTACTCTCAGCATTTGGTGAACATCACTCCAGACGTTTCTCAATGCATTTACAAAAACAGACTGAGACACAGACTAAATTTCATAAATTGCTTTCTTAAAAATATTTGGATGGCCAAAAAGTTCATTCGGGCTTTTCCAAAAGATGTTACAGAAAACCCCAACAAACTTTTTGGCCAACCCAATACAAAGAATTCCATACAATTTTATTTGAACTTACATACTACAGCTTTAGGGGAAAAAACTCTCAGCTGTTCATTTAGGAATGTACTGGGATTCACATATACATCTTTCTTTTTACAAAAACTGTGAGTTCAAATATGTACAATCTGTTCAAGGCGGCTAGAGACTGAGAAAAACCAGAAGTACTGTTGTAACAAAGACAGATCTCATTATAAAATTTCTTTGGCTTTTTTTGGGTTTTCCTTTTTTTATTTTAAAAAGGTCACAATCCCAGGGTCTTGATATCCGGCAGCTGGTTTTAGCAATGCAGAAACGGTTATTTTCATTTCGCAACCCTGACTGCTATCCCTCTCATACAGCAGAAATGCAGAAGCTTTCGTACTCTAATCCAGTTGTCTTTATCTTTGCCCATTCCCCTGCTGGAGAATTTTAACAGAACTCTTTTCTTTCCCCTCCTTTAAAAAATTTTTTTTGGACATGTGGGATCTTAGTTCCCCATCCAAGGGTCGAACTGACACCCCCTATAGTAGAAGCATGCAGTCTTAACCACTGGACCACCACAGAAGTCCCCAAAAGAATTCTAACTCTAGACTTATGTTCCCTGTGATCTATTCTCTTATTTGCAAAAAGGAAACTTCTTTCTATGATCCCACAGTGCTTACAAAAACCAGCTAGCTCTACTGTCATGTTGCAGAGGAAGGGAAAGAGGCTAGCTGATAGGATTCAGGCTAGTTGATAGGATTCAGAACAGAGAAGAGCATTTGGTATATATAAGGTGTTCAAAAGATATCTGTTGAATGTAAATAACTAGATTAATGCTAACAGTTACTTAGTCCATAGCACAGGCTTATATTTCTCCGTAATTCCAATTCAGTCCTATTCCAGCCCCCTAGGGAAGAGTTAACAGGTCACTTTTAAATATAGAAATCATGAAGTTCCAGTTTCCTGCAGTCCCATTCTCTCTCAAGGGCCCAAGAATCGCAAAGGTGGTAATTAAATTTACTTCATCCTTGGTCAATTATGTCTTCTGATATACTACATGGTATTTTGTCACAATCTGGGAAGTAATCTGGTCAAATACTGATCCTTATTCTTCATCTGCCAAAGAATAATGTCATTCTTTTACATTAGTTTTCCTGTTTTGGGTGGCTTTTTTTTTTCCATCTCAGAACAAGAGTGTGGTGACTCACCAAATTTATTAAGTTTACTGAGCTTTAAACTGGTATTGAAAACAAAACCAAATTAAGAGGAAGTCAAGTCAAATAAACTGGCCAGAAGAATGGAGACAGGGTCAGTACAAAATTAGTAATCTAAACTATGGTCTTGGAAACCACAAATGGAACTCAGTGCAGACCCTTCCTGGCTGCAGGGAAACCATGTTTAATATAACACAAATTGCACTGTTGGCAGAACATCTCCGAATGTCGTCAGAAGAGTCTCAGATAGTATCTGAAAAGAATGAGGCATTCTGAACAGAGAAAAAAAAAAAAAGCTCCAAAAAAAAAGGTGAGTGCCAAGAAAGAAAGCAAAAGATACAAAATTCAGAAAAGCAAGAGAAGAAATGAATAATGTTATACAGGATACTTAAAACTGAGATACTGGTAAAAACTGGGATCCTGAAGAATGGACAAAGGAAGTAGATTTAGATAAAGAAAGAGGTTAAAACACGCTTTGTTTTTTCCAGCTTGATGACACAGAAAGGATGGGGACACGATGTTCTATAGAAGCAGCAGCATTAGATTAGTAAGAACTGACTGATGATAGGAAGAGTGTTGAGAATTAAGCACATTTCCTCTTCCTTCTCAACAAAATATCCCAGAGAAACTGGCAGCAATAATACAGTTTCCTATTAAATGCAACATCTACCCAAGATCTGAGAAGGTGGAAAGCACAATATTCATCAAGCAAATAGAAAATACAAGAGCAATCTGAGAAAGTATTTCCCTGATGTGCTAACATCAGAGGGTTTCATACCAAAATGTGAAAATAATGGAAAGGGGTTTTGACTTACTCTCTCTAGGGGCAGGTCCTTTGAACTGACTTCTGATAGGCAATAGTGCCATGTTTCCAATGAGTTTGGTGTCAGGGTCCATGAGGGAAGAGTGGTAAGCCTGTAGGGACAAGCCAGGTAGAACACAGAAGCAGAAAGAGAGCAAATGTCACTGGGGCAAACAAGTACATTTCCTTAAAGGAAAAAAAAAAAGAATAACTCATCCAAGATAAACTGGCTCATGAAAACTACCAAAGTTTGAGGAATTCTGAGAAAATTTGAGGCAAGCTGGTTGTTAAACACAGCCATTATTAAAAATAAAATTATATAAATTTTCAATTAAATAAATTATATTAAAAACAAAGGTAATAAATATTTGACACTTTCATTATTTCCTATTTTAAAATTATTTTACCAATGTCTGTGATCTTAAGGTTAGTTATGTCTTTTGCACCTACGGTGGAAACACTTTATGATAAGGTGCTACTGTGCTTCCCTTCCAATTTCACATTTGGTGACAGAACATTGGTAACTGGTGGGGTATTCACACTATAGAAATAGGCAAACACTATATAAATTAGAGGTACCCAGCAACCTAGGTGTTGTTAAAACCACAATCCAAGCACTGGCTCTTCAGCTCTGCCACTTCCTGGCTTTATGCCTTTTGACTAAGACATCACTTTTCTTTTCTTAGCCTATTTCCACATTTGTAAAATAAAAACATATATACTTGTTTTCAGTGGGTGGATGTGAGTTAGAGGAGGGAGGAAAAAAATCACATTTATGAGAACAATTTATAGGCTAATTTCTAGTTTGGCATTTTACAAGATGTCTGGCTTTTTCTAAGACAACATGGGCCCCAGTCATTTATTCATTCATTCATCAAAAGATTACTAAGTACCTTCTGTGTGCAAGGCATGTGGAAATATTGGCATGCAAGACCAGCCCTGGCTCTGTCGGGTGAATAGAGGAGACAGATAATAAGTAAGTGATCACAGGGGAAGTTAAGGGTGCTCTTTGTGCACCTGGAATGATGAGTACAAGGCATTAGGGTTCTGGCTTAAAATCTGGCTTTATCAAGATTTACTAGTGTGCTTACATATTTAAGGGCTTCCCTGGTGGCTCAAATGGTAAAGAATCTGCCTGCAATGCAGGAGACCTGGGTTCAATCCCTGGGTTGGGAAGATCCTCTAGAGGAGGAAATGGCAACCCACTTCAGTATTCTTGCCTAGAGGAGGAGCCCAGGATTCTTGCCTAGGACAGAGGAGCCTAGTAGGACCCATGGGATCCCAAAGAGTCAGACTCGACTGAGTGACTTTCACTTTATGTGAAAATGGATTTAAAATGGATAACTAACTACGACCTACTGTACAGCACATGGAACTCTGCCCATTGTAATGTGGCAGCCTGAATGGGAGGGGAGTGTGGGGAAGAATAGATAGTGTATAGGTATGGCTGAGTCCCTTTGCTGTTCACCTTAAACTATCACAACATTGTTAATCTACTACACCCCAATACAAACACACAACACACACACACATACTGGTGTGTTGCACACACTAGTGTGCAACTTTAGGCAAGTTACTTAACTTCTCTGAGCCTCAACTGCCTCCTCTGCAAAATGAAAAACCACTAACATATCTACTTAATATCACTCCGAGGATTACTTAGGGAATAATTTATACAAACTCCTGACATGCATCAGGAGTCAAACGGTAGCTATGGGATTCAGGAAACATAGAACTATGCTTTACTCCTTTTTATTAGATACGCTTCATCTAACGCAGCCCTATCCTCCCCTGCACTAGCTATACTGTCTTGTTACCCACTTATTACCTTCATGGCATTTGTCACTATCTGAAACAATCCCCCTTATTTTATTTACATTTACAGATTTATTATGTCTCCTCATTAGAATGTAAACTCCTTAAGAATAGGGATTTGTTGGCCTTATTCACTGCTATAATAGTGCTTTGGCATGCAGCAGATGCTAAACATCACGTTACTCAACATGCTTTTTCCTCATCTGCAAAATGGAGACCATGATGGTGATAAATCTACCCCTGCGGCTGTCAGAAATTAACAACAACCAAACCACCTTCAATTTTAACTCCTACTCTGATGCACATGAAAACAAACATTTGGAAACTAGGCGCGGACCTTGCACCTGCTCGGAGAGCCCTAAACCCAGCGGCTCAGGGGTGGCAGCCACTGACGGGGCGACAGGAGAGGAGGAGTCAGGGAAGTGGGGTCGGACAGGCGACAGGCAGCATAAGGGACCCGCCTCCAGAGGCGAAGAAGGAAGTGGGCCTACAGGGAAAAAAAAAAAAAGAAGCCGGGCCCTAGCTGTGATATGAGAAATTAAAAGGGCACCCCTTGCCTTCGAGGCTCTAGTGAGGCTTTGGGAACCCCGCTGGAATCGGGGGGATGGGGAGAGGCACAAAAAGCGATAAAAAGGATCAAGCTTGGAGAGGAGAGAGCAGACTTGTGGCGGTCTCCTGAGCACGCCCCGGGTCTCTGGCCCACTCTGCCATGCCCTGTTCCTCCACGGCCGGCCGACATCCCAGAGCCGCCCTAAGCCCACAGAGGCCGGCCCCTCTCCTCTTGCCTTTCCCCTTCTCAGGCCCTTGCTTTCTCTCTGCCCTCCTCGGCCCGCTTTTCTCAGCGCACGCAAGACTTCTCGCGACTCTCTCAAATCCCCGCCGTCTTCCGACACCCCCACTTTAGCCCATTTACCGGCATCTTGCAGGCGCCCGGGTCTCCACCCCAACGAAGAGAATCTGGTTAGAGCTCGGCGGTTCCGGTCTGGCAGCCGGGGCGGGGTAGGCGGAAGTGAGCCGGAAGGGGAGGGCGAGGGCAGGACGCCGCGCTTCCGGCCTCGCAGTATGTGGCTAGCCGCTGCGGCTGCGCGGATCCGACAGGGCACCAGGGGGCGCTTGAGCCCTAAGCAGGGGCTCTGAGTATCGCGCCTGCGTGAAGTGTGGGCGAGAAAGAGGTTGATTTTGGGGTTACAGAATCCTAGATATATCACCTCTTTTGTTTTTTCTCAAAGATCACCTTTTCAGTAGCATTCCCTGGGTCATCCTAAATTCAGTCCCACTTCACTCCCCTTTCCCTCAGTTCTTATGATTCTTTTATGTTTTACTTCTGGGTTTTGTCTCCGTCCATTCGTATGAACGTCAAAAATGCAAGGATTGTCTGTTTTGTTCACTGCTTATATCCCTATACCTGTAATAGGACGGTACAAGGTAAGCATCAATGATATGTGTTGAGTGCAAGAATGAACTCAAACCACTGATTTTAAAAAGGAAAAAACGATCACAGAAGGGATTTGTGTATTACTCTTGTGTGATTACGTACTGCGATTCTTTGTGTAATGGTTGAGAAAAACTGGGTTTGAATTCAGCTCCAGCATTTATTGGCTGTGTCACCTTGGGCAAGTTAACCTCCATACCTCAGTTTCCTCATCTGAAAATGGAGATAACAGTGATTACGTCAGTTTTGTGAGGATGAAATGAATTGCATGGAATGTGCTTAGAACTTACATGCCTGGAACATACTAAAAGCTAAGGAATTCTTAACCTTTACTGGAAAGCACCTCAGGTTAAAAGCCAAGTTCTGGTCAAAGTGCACCTTTTAGGAGGAGACTTCCTTGGTGGTCCCAGATGGTAAAGATAGTCTTCTCTGGTGGCTCAGATGGTAAAGAATCTGCCTGCAATGCAGGAGACCGGGGTTCAAGGTTCTCCAGGAAGAGCCCCTGGAGAAGGGCACGACAACCCACTCCAGTATTCTTGCCTGGAGAATTCCGTGGACAACGGAGCCTGGTGGGCTACAGTCCATGGAGTCGCAGACAGTTGGACACGACTGAGTGACTAACACACAAGAGGAGGCTTCTTTGATGAGAGCAAAGTAGCCCCACAATCATGCTCCTTTTCATTATTTTTTTTTTCTTCTTCACATTCCTTATTAGAGGTTTCCTTGTTTATAGTCTTAAGGGCCCAGCAGATCAGACTAAGGTCCTTTTTGGCCTCAGCGTTCCTATTCTTTCCTGTACCTGGCACCTACTCATAAATTTGTCTAAAGAATCATGTCAGGCTCTCCTACAAGGCACTGAAATCTTTCAGGACTGGAATTGTCATATTCATCTTTTAAACCCCCGTGTCCAGAGGGGAAGGAAATGGAATCTGGCCCTTCACATTTTCCCCCACAGGCACACACCAAACTCTCCATAAGGCTAAATGAGGGAGGTATAGCTCAAGCAGGATGAGGGCAAATGAAAAGGTGTCTTATCTTCCTTCCTCTCTCACGTGACAGTAACATTTCTAAAATCTAGCAACACTGAGATCAGGGTGTTTTTGCCCTTTGCATACTCAAGGGCCACAGAAAAAAGAAAAAGCAACAGAGTTCCAAAAAAAATCTACTTCTGCTTTATTGACTATCCCAAAGCCTTTGACTGTTTGAATCACAACAAACTGTGGAAAATTCTTAAGGAGATGGGAACACCAGACCACCTGATCCGCCTCCTGAGAAATCTGTATGCAGATTACCATAACTGTAAGCAACAGTTAGAACTGGGCATGAAACAACAGACTGGTTCCAAATAGGGAAAGGAGTATGTCAAGGCTGCTTATTTATTGTCACTCTGCTTATTTAACATATATGCAGAGTACACCATGAGAAACGCTGGGCTGGATGAAGCACAAGCTGGAATCAAGATTGCAGGGAGAAATATCAATAACCTCAGATATGCAGATGACACCACCCTTATGGCAGAAAGCAAAGAACTAAACAACCTCTTGATGAAAGTGAAAGAGGAGAGTGAAAAAGTTGGTTTAAAGCTCAACATTCAGAAAACTAACATCATGGCATCTGGTCCTATCACTTCATGGCAAATAGATGGGAAAACAGTGGAAACAGTGACAGACTTTATTTTTTTTGGTTCCAAAATCACTGGAGGTGGTGACTGCAGCCATGAAATTAAAAGATGCTTGCTCCTTGGAAGAAAAGTCATGATCAACCTAGACAGCGTATTAAAAAGCAGAGACATTACTTTGCCAACAAAGGTCCATCTAGTCAAGGCTATGGTTTTTCCAGTAGTCACATATGGATGTGAGAGTTGGACTATAAAGAAAGCTGAGCACCGAAGAACTGATGCTTTTGAACTGTGGTGCTGGAGAAGACTCTTGAGAGTCCCTTGGACTGCAGGAAGATCCAACCAGTCCATCCTAAAGGACATCAGTCCTGAGTGTTCACTGGAAGGACTGATGGCTGAAGTTGAAACTCCAATACTTTGGCCACCTGATGCAAAGAGCTGGAAAAGACCCTGATGGTGGGAAAGACTGAAGGCAGGAGGAGCAGGGGATGACAGAGGATGAGATGGTTGGATGGCATCACCGACTCAGGGGACATGAGTTTGAGTAAACACCAGGAGGCCTGGTGTGCTGCAGTCCATGGGGTTGCCAAGTTGGAGACAACTGAGCGACTGAACTGAACTGGGCCACAGAAGAAGTCCCTAAGAAGCCCAGTCTGTCCTCACGTTGTCTACTACTCATGTTCTCCTAAGTGCCCCTGTGAGAGTTAGCTCACACCAGCAGATTATGGTGCAAATACCCAACTCTTGCCCCCAGCCTGGGCCCCCAGGCACATTGCTATCAGTTACCCCTGATAGCTATGGCTCCTCACACTTTACATCTTTAATGAAAATGGATCAAATTTGACACTGTAGGTGTACTTCTGCTATCTAGGCCCAAGAATGATTAAAAATTTAACCTGAGTTGCAGGTTTTCTACAGGGACTTGATCTGCATCAGTAGGAAGATCCAACACCAATGGAACCTGGACCTGCTGTGAGGATTAAATGAAAGAGATTCTGCTTTCCGTTAGCAGGGTGTGGGTTATTAGCGGGTGCTGGAGAAGTATATGTTGACTGATTAGCCATTCCCCAGTACCTATCACAAATGAACTTAGAAATACTGAAAATAAACCATTCAATGTGGCAAGAAGGTAAAAAGAAAAAATTATGTCTTTTTCATTTTTGTGTGCATTTGTAAAGTATACATTTTTCAAGTGCTCAGAGACGATAAACCACATTTTAAAAAACAAAGTCACTGCCTACATTTTGACACTTGGGGAAATTTACTCATTCAAAAATTTGCCTTAGTTGAGTATTTCAAACTCTGATTGGAAAACAAAAGTGTGATGAAAAGTTAGTGCTATTTTTCTTTTATTTATATATAAAAGACACAGTTACTTTTTTCATTTTTTAATTACACAAATAATACATTTTCAGTGTAGGAAAACTAGAAGCTACTAATAAGCAATGATCTTATCTCTATCCTTCCAGATTTTATTTCTCTGAACATATAATGTATATTTTGTTACAATAATTCCTGTCTCTCCAAAAAAACTTCAAAAATAACAAAGATCAACAGTGAAACTAAAAGTAGACTGGTCTTAACTGTACCCCAGGTCCTAATTTATATTATATATACAAATCTATGTACATTCAACTTTGACTTTTAAAATCTAAATTGATGCTGTTAAAATAATACCAAACGATGCCACGTTTAACAGAAGCACTTTCAGAATACCTAAGAACTTGATTCAGGCATGTTGATGATTGCTGATAAAGAGTCAAGTATTATTTTTTTCATTAAATAAGTAGCTTTCTCTAGCATTCCATCTTCCTAAGAGAAGAAGGTTCTGCCAGTTCAGCCACAAGCTCCTCACACATATAGTTACTTTATAAATAAACTCTTCATTCATTCTGGTGTTCTTGAAAATATTCGTCAAACATAGAAGACTCGTCTTCATGTTCCTGACACCAAGGAAACACAAGATACAAAATACATTTAATTCAGAACTTCCCTGATGGTCCAGTGGCTAAGAATCTGCACTCCAAATGCAGGGGGCCCAGGTTTGACCCTTGGTCAAAGAACTAGATACCACATGCTGCAATTAAGAGTTCACATGCCACAACTAAAAACGATCCTGCATGCAGCACAGCCAAATAAGTAAAATTAAAAAAAAAAAAGAAGAAAATACATTCATTTCTCCTCAGTTAGACCTAATATGTGCTTACTATTTTTAGGCAATGCTCTGTAAAGAGCTAAGGCCCAGCACCAGCTCCGGGTGTTGTTCACAGTAATCAATAATAACAAAAGGAATGATGGATAGATGTTTCCAGATATGTGATAAATTAAAAGGCTTATGGGGAGTCCCTGGTGGCTCAGATGGTAAAGAATCCTCCTGGAATGCGGGAGACCTGGATTCAATCCCTGGGATGGGAAGATTCCTTGGAGGAGGGCATGGCAACCCACTCTAGTATTCTTGCCTGGAGACTCCCATGGACAGAGGAGCCTGGCAGGCTACAGTCCACAGGGTCACAGAGAGCTGGACCTGACTGAGCAATTAAGCACAGCACAGCAAAAGGTTTATGTCCCATTAGAAGTAAACTCTTACTTCAGTTTACATTCATGTCAATTCTCAGCTAATGTGCTGGGAGAGGGCCCCACTGACATTTGTGAGGGCAGCCCAAGGCCAGTGGAACCTCACCTCCTCTTTGCATATATGCCCACGCTCTGAGTACAAAGAATTCAACTCAGTAATATGTAATAACTCAATGAAAGGCAGAGTAAAACTGGTATTGCTTGTTTAGCACAGGTGTCAATTTCAAAGATTACCTAGAACAGCCTAGCCTACTGCCACCATGAAGACAAAATTTAGACTTGCTGGGATTATGCAGGAGGCCAGAGTGCTGGTCAACACTCTTACAAATAGGCAGTAACACCCCAAACCAGAAATTACCTTTGGTTCTTTAAATTCCAAGTCTTCTCCATACTGGATGGCAAAATCAATATGCTGTAACACAATGTTCATGCTTTCTTCATCTGACTGATCATAAGGCAAAAATCGAACCATGCTGTAGTCATCAATCTACAAGTTGAGGATTTCAGAAAAGGTTATTCTGAGGTATAAAATACTTAATTTCAAATAATATTTGAATTTTATAACCATTTACAACTTCTGATTAAAATCAGCTGTGTGTGTGCTGTGGGGAGGAGGGACAGAGACATAACAGCAGCAAATCTATACTGATTTTTCTGACCTCTGACCAACTACAACACTTAACTAGACATTGTTTCATTGGCATTTACCTGAATTCAAAAACCACTGGAAATTTCATAAGGGCAAAGACAGTTCTGAACTCCCAAAACAGCTTGGAATAATAGGTATGTCACTTTATTTATTGGCTACTGCCAATGATTGCTTCTAAATTCAACTGCTGACCAGCCAGTCCACAGACTCCCACCCTCCCCCCTTTGCAAGGGAATAGGGTTGGCCTGTGCTTTCCAAAATGGTGGCCACTGAATGGATGCTGATAAACACCTGACAAGGCATTAAAAACAAAACTCAACAACTTCAAAAGCTTACCAGTCCACATATAGTGTTAGTCAATTTTTTGAATTTTTTGCTTCTTAAGTCACTTGTAGAGTCATCTAATAAAGAATACATGTCTGGATCTAGAAACCTTTAAAAGTGAGAAAGAAGACAGATAAATAAAAGTAAGAATAAATCAGGAAACTAGTTTTATAGCTTCACATCTAAATGAAGCTTAGAGGGTTCATCTCAGCAACAGAGATGTGATGATAACGGAAATGAACTCACTTCTCAATTTCCTTTTTAGCTTTCTTACTCAGCAGATCCATTTTCGTCATGATGTTAACTTGAGGAATTTCTAGAGAGATCATAGCACTCAGGGCTGCCAAAATGCCAGAAATAAACTGAAGGAGGAAACAGAAAAGGGAAGATGAATTAACTTTGTATGAAGAAAGTTCCCTGGTCTCTTTGCATAAAAGAGAGGTTTTTGCTCCTCTCTGAGCAAAACTGGCCTAAATAAAAGAAGGGCTAATTCTAAAGACAGGACATTTCTCTAATGAGATGGTTGACTCCTGGTTTCCCAGGGTGAGGAAGAGATGGGAAAAGGTAGACATAAACAACAGTGATCACAATTCTCAATTTAGATGATATCTTTAATCATTCCCATCAAATATTCCTTCAGTTCAGTTCAGTTCAGTCACTCAGTTGTGTCCGACTCTTTGCGACCCCATGAATCACAGCATGCCAGGCCTCCCTGTCCATCACCAACTCCCAGAGTTCACCCAAACTCATGTGCATCGACTCGGTGACACCATCCAGCCATCTCATCCTCTGTCGTCCCCTTCTCCCCAGCCCCCAATCCCTCCCAACATCAGGGTCTTTTCCAACGTGTCAGCTCTTCGCATGAGGTGGCCAAAGGATTGGAGTTTCAGCCTCAGCATCAGTCCTTCCAATGAACACCCAAGACTGGTCTCCTTTAGGATGGACTGGTTGGATCTCCTTGCAGTCCAAGGGACTCTCAAGAGTCTTCTCCAACACCACAGTTCAAAAGCATCAATTCTTCAGCGCTCAGCCTTCTTCACAGTCCAACTCTCACATCCATACATGACCACTGGAAAAACCATAGCCTTGACTAGATGGACTTTTGTTGGCAAAGTAATGTTTCTGCTTTTTAATATGCTATCTAGGTTGGTCATAACTTTCCTTCCAAGGAGTAAGTGTCTTTTAATTTCATGGCTGCAATCACCATCTGCAGTGATTTGGGAGCCCCAAAAAATACAGTCTGACACTGTTTCCACTGTTTCCCCATCTATTTCCCATGAAATGATGGGACCAGAAGCCATGATCTTAGTTTTCTGAATGTTGAGCTTTAAGCCAACTTTTTCACTCTCCTCTTTCAAGAGGCTTTTTAGTTCCTCTTCACTTTCTGCCATAAGGGTGGTATCATCTGCATATCTGAGGTTATTGATATTTCTCCCTTGTTTCCAGCCTGTGTTTCTTCCAGCCCAGCATTTCTCATGATGTACTCTGCATATATGTTAAATAAGCAGGGTGACAATATACAGCCTTGATGTACTCCTTTTCCTATTTAGAACCAGTCTGTTGTTCCATGTCCAGTTCTAACTGTTGCTTCCTGACCTGCATATAGGTCTCCCAAGAGGCAGGTCAGGTGGTCTGGTATTCCTTAGGGGCTACTAATGAGAAGTAAAGTTTGTTTTAGATAGTTCATAAACTAGACAAACCATTATCAGAAAAACAGATGTATATATGCACACATCTGCCTAATTTTTCTTCATAAGTAGTACTCTCAAATCTGTATAGTATAATTTACCATATAAATTTTAAAAATACATTATTATAGCAACTTCCTTGGTGGTCCAGTGGTTAAGACTCAGTGCTTCCACTTCAGGAGGCACAGTTCAAAAGATCCTGCATGCCACAAAGCATGGCCAAAAAAAAAATTATTATAATAATTTAATAATAAGGGATATTAAATAACTCTGTAGTTTGGGAAATATCCAGAATCAAAAAACAATGAAAGGAGATTGTCATCTGCCTGTACCCATGACTAAAGAATTGACAACAGATATATTCTCAAACCTTGAATGACTCCACCATGAACTGAGAATCAACAAGAAAAACTCCACAGACTCGAAACTCCCACTGTTCCAGCTGCTGGACCAGCTGTTTCATCACAGGCAGGTGAGTGTACAACTCAATCTGACCTACATGGAGAACATTACAAGACTGTTACAATCAGGACACAAGGTAAATTACCAAAGTACAGAAAAAAATTTTGCCATAAGACAGCTGAGAAAATAAAAAAAAAGGAAGTCAACTTCTGGTGGTAATTTGTTCAACTTTTAAGGGATCTTACAGGCTCTTAAAGCAATCACAATACCAAGAGAATCCCAAGGAAACTATTCAGTTTTATGTAGAAAGTGAGGTTCTTCACACTTCTGTTTTAGCTAATCAAAAGCAAGTACTATGAAGGTGTGTTAGGTTTGGGAATATTCATCAAGTTGTACACTTATGACGTCTGCACTTTTCTGTGGATATGTGTGTTCAATTAAAAACAAAGGGGAAACCAACACAATATTGTAAAGCAATTTCCCAATTAAAATAAAGAAAAAAAAAGGGAAAAATATAAGAGTCACAAATGATCAAAACTAGGTTAGGCTCAAGTCTAAAATTCATGATTTGGCTTGAAAAGTCGGTGTGATCATTTGTCCCCTACCAGTCTCACCTTAGGACACTTCCCTTTGTTTACTGGGCGCCTCAAACCCACCTGGCTCCTTTCTGTCTCAAGGTCTTCAGCCCATGCTTTCTGTCTGGAGAACAGTCTCCCTTGCCTCACCCTATGGCCTGGCTCACACGCTACTTGGTCAGAAACCTCCCACCTCCCTGCTGCGTGCTGGTCGGTGCTACTCCTATGAGAAGCCTGTCACGAATATTAAATAATCATTTGGGTGATTTCTGATTTATACTGCCTAGCATTCCCACTTTCCTATGAGCTCCATGAGGGCAGAGACCATGGCTACTTTGATCTTTAGGTATTTCCAGTGAACAAAATAAGCACTCAGAAAACTTGGTGAATGAATAAGAGATGATGAATGAGCGAATGGTACCTTACCGCAGCAGGGTTTAGAGCTACGAATGCTAACTCCACTGTCTCCACGGAGGACTGAAAGAGCATGATCTCAAGTAAAATGACACATTCAAATTGCTGACTTACCTGGACAATCAAAAAGGATGTAGTCATCCTCTACATGGCCAAGACAGTTCTCTAGCCAGTCAAAATTATTGGCAAAGTACTCCATGCAAAATACCAATCCTCCATTGGGACCGAACTGCAGAGTATTGTCCTCCATCACGTCATCCACCTCAATCAGTTCTCGGATGTCTGAAAACAACAGACAGGCCCAGAACACAAGAGCATCATCCTCACTGGTGATAATTAACAATTATACAGCAACTCACATGTATGAAATTATTTCTATCCATGGCTATTCACTGTAGTAGTGTCCATGGAAACAAATTAAATACATTTTTGTATAGCCAGACAATGGAATCCTGTGCAGCCACAAAAAAAGTTCTTTAAGTACTGATGTGATATGATCTCCCAGGTATACTGTTAAGTGATAAGTGCAAAACTCTGTGTTAGAATGCCATCATTTGTGTTAAAAAAAAAAGACAAAAATTTACTATGTATACATATATATATATATTTTATTTTACATGCATAGACTATGGAAAGATACCCCAGAAATTAGCAACACTGGCTGCCTCGAGACAGGGAAACCACCTTCCAGGACCCAGAGCTAGGAAGAAGACATTTTCCTGCATACTTACTCCTTGTGCCTTTTGCAGTTTGAACAATATGAATATACATTCAGTTCAGTTCAGTTCAGTCACTCAGTCGTGTCCGACTCTTTGCGACCCCATGAATAGCAGCACATCAGACCTCCCTGTCCATCACCAACTCCCGGAGTTCACTCAGACTCACATCCATCGAGTCAGTGATGCCATCCAGCCATCTCATCCTCTGTCATCCCCTTCTCCTCCTGCCCCCAATCCCTCCCAGCATCCGAGTCTTTTCCAATCAGTCAACTCTTCGCATGAGGTGGCCAAAGGACTGGAGTTTCAGCTTCAGCATCATTCCTTCCAAAGAAATCCCAGGGCTGATCTCCTTCAGAATGGACAGGTTGGATCTCCTTGCAGTCCAAGGGATTCTCAAGAGTCTTCTCCAACACCACAGTTCAAAAGCATCAATTCTTCGGCGCTCAGCCTTCTTCACAGTCCAACTCTCACATCCATACATGACCACTGGAAAAACCATAGCCTTGACTAGATGGACTTTTGTTGGCAAAGTAATGTCTCTGCTTTTCAATATGCTATCTAGGTTGGTCATAACTTTTCTTCCAAGGAGTAAGCGTCTTTTAATTTCATGGCTGCAATCACCATCTGCAGTGATTTTGAAGCCCCCAAAAATAAAGTCTGACACTGTTTCCACTGTTTCCCCATCTATTTCCCATGAAGTGATGGAACCAGATGCCATGATCTTCGTTTTCTGAATGTTGAGTTTTATGCCAATTTCTTCACTCTCCTCTTTCACCTTCATCAAGAGGCTCTTTAGTTCTTCTTCACTTTCTGCCATAAGGGTGGTGTCATCTGCATATCTGAGGTTATTGATAATTCTCCTAGCAATCTTGATTACAGCTTGTGCTTCTTCCAGCCCAGCATTTCTCATGATGTACTCTATTCTTAAACTTATGGACAGAGGTTCGTGACATTGTATAGGAGGCAGTAATCAAGACCATCTCCAAGAAAAAGAAATGCAAAAAGGCAAAATGGTAGTCTGAGGAGGCCTTACAAAGAGTTGAGGAAAGAAGAGAAGCAAAAGGCAACGAAGAAAAGGAAAGATATAAGCATCTGAATGCAGAGTTCCCAAGAATAGCAAGGAGAAATAAGAAAGGCTTCCTCAGCGATCAATGCAAATAAATAGAGGAAAACAACAGAATAGGAAAGACTAGAGATGTCTGCAAGAAAATTAGAGACATCAAGGAAACATTTCATGCAAAGATGGGCACAATAAAGGACAGAAATGGTATGGACCTAACAGAAGCAGAAGATATTAAGAAGAGGTGGCAAGAATACACAGAACTATACAGAAAAGATCTTAATGACCCAGATAACTACAATGGTGCGATCACTCACCTAGAGCCAGATATCCTGGAGTGCAAAGTCAAGTGGGCCTTAGGAAGAATCACTACAAACAAAGCTAGTGGAGGTGATGGAATTCCAGTTGAGCTATTTCAAATCCTGAAAGATGATGCTGTGAAAGTGCTGCACTCAATATGCCAGCAAATTTGGAAAACTCAGCAGTGGCCACAGGACTGGAAAAGGTCAGTTGTCATTCCAAAGGCAATGCCAAAAAATGCTCGAACTACCGCACAATTGCACTCATCTCACATGCTAGTCAAGTAATGCTCAAAATTCTCCAAGCCAGGCTTCAGCAATATGTGAACCATGAACTTCCAGATGTTCAAGCTGGATTTAGAAAAGGCAGAGGAACCAGATATCAAATTGCCAACATCCTCTGGATCATCAAAAAGCAAGAAAGTTCCAGAAAAACATCTATCTCTGCTTTATTGACTATGCCAAAGCCTTTGTGTGAATCACAACAAACTGTAGAAAAATTCTTAAAGAGATGGGAACACCAGACCACCTTACTCGCCTCCTGAGAAATCTGTATGCAGGTCAAGAAGCAACAGTTAAACTGGATATGGAACAAGGGACTGTTTCCAAATCGGGGAAGAAGTACACCAAGGCTGTATATTGTCACCCTGCTTGTTTAACGTATATGCAGAGTATCATGAGAAACGCTGGGCTGGATGAAGCAAAAGCTGGAATCAAAGAGTGCCTGGAGAAATATAGATAACCTCAGATATGCAGATGACACCATCCTTATGGCAGAAAGTGAAGAGGAACTAAAAACCCTCTTGATGAAAGTGAAAGAGGAGACTGAAAAAGTTGGCTTAAAGCTCACCATTCAGAAAACTAAGATCATGGCATCTGGTCCCATCACTTCACGGCAAATAGATTGGGAAACAATGGAAACAGTGACAGACTTTATTTTCTTGGGCTCCAAAATCACTGCAGATGGCGACTGCAGCCATGAAATTAAAAAACACTTGCTCCTTGGAAGAAAAGCTATGACAAACCTCAGTCAGTTCAGTTCGTCACTCAGTTGTGTCCAACTCTTTGCAACCCCATGAATCGCAGCATGCCAGGCCTCCCTGTCCATCACCAACTCCCAGAGTTTACTCAAACTCATGTCCATACGGTTGGTGATGTCATCCAGCCATCTCATCCTCTGTCGTCCCCTTCTCCTCCTGCCCCCAATCCCTCCCAACATCAGGGTCTTTTCCAATGAGTCACCACTTTGCATGAGGTGGCCAAAGTGATTGGAGCTTCAGCTTCAGCATCAGTCCTTCCAATGAACACCCAGGACTGATCTCCTTTAGGATGGACTGGCTGGATCTCCTTGCAGTCCAAGGGACTCTCAGGAGTCTTCTCCAACACCACAGTTCAAAAGCATCAATTCTTCGGCGCTCAGCTTTCTTTAAGTCCAACTCACATCCATACATGACTACTGGAAAAACCATAGCCTTGACTAGACAAACCTTTGTTGGCAAAGTAATATCTCTGCTTTTCAATATGCTATCTAGGTTGGTCATAACTTTCCTTCCAAGGAGTAAGCGTCTTTGAATTTCATGGCTGCAATCACCATCTACAGTGATTTTGGAGCCCAAAAAAACAAAGTCTGACACTGTTTCCACTCTTTCCCCATCTATTTCCCATGAAGTGATGGGACCGGATGCCATGATCTTCGTTTTCTGAATGTTGAGCTTTAAGCCAACTTTTTCACTCTCCTCTTTCACCTTCATCAAGAGGCTTTTGAGTTCCTCTTCACTTTCTGCCATAAGGGTGGTGTCATCTGCATATCTGAGGTTATTGATATTTCTCCTGGCAATCTTGATTCCAGCTTATGCCTCTTCCAGCCCAGCATTTCTCATGATGTACTCTGCATATAAGTTAAAGAAGCAGAGTGACAATACACAGCCTTGACGTACTCCTTTTCCTATTTAGAACCAGTTTGTTGTTCCATGTCCAGTTCTAACTGTTGCTTCCTGACTTGCATATAAGTTTCTCAAGAGGCAAGTCAGGTGGTCTGGTATTCCCATCTCTTTCAGAATTTTCCACAGTTTATTGTGATCCACACAGTCAAAGGCTTTGGCATAATCAATAAAGCAGAAATAGATGTTTTTCTGGAAATCTCTTGCTTTTTCGATGATCCAGCGGATGTTGGCAATTTGATCTCTGGTTCCTCTACCTTTTCTAAAACCAGCCTGAACATCTGGAAGTTCATGGTTCACATATTGCTGAAGCCTGGCTTGGAGAATGTTGAGCATTACTTTACTAGCGTGTGAGATGAGTGCAATTGTGCGGTAGGGCTTCCCTGGTGGCTCAGAGGTTAAAGCGTCTGCCTGGAATGCAGGAGACCCAGGTTCGATCCCTGGGTCAGGAAGATCCCCTGGAGATCTTGACTTGCCTCTTGACTTGCTATACAGAAGAAGCAACAATACAGGCAACCCACTCCAGTACTCTTGCCTGGAGAATCCCATGGAGGGAAGAGCCTGGTAGGCTATAGTCCATGGGGTCGCAAAGAGTCGGACACGACTGAGTGAGTTTCCTTCCTTTCCTTTGAGCATTTTTTGGCATTGCCTTTCTTTGGGATTGGAATGAAAACTGACCTTTTCCAGTCCTGTGGCCACTGCTGAGTTTTCCAAATTTGCTGGCATATTGAGTGCAGCACTTACACAGCATCATCTTTCAGGATTTGAAATAGCTCAACTGGAATTCCATCACCTCCACTAGCTTTGTTCATAGTGATGCTTTCTAAGGCCCACTTGACTTCACATTCTAGGATGTCTGGCTCTAGGTGAGTGATCACACCATCGTGATTATCTGGGTCGTGAAGCTCTTTTTTGTACAGTTCTTCTGTGTATTCTTGCTGCTACTTCTTAATATCTTCTGCTTCTGTTAGGTCTATACCATCCCAAGTCCAAGGTAAGAGAAACCCAAGTAAGACGGTAGGTGTTGCAAGAGGGCATCAGAGGGCAGACACACTGAAACCATAATCACAGAAAACTAGCCAATCTGATCACACGGACCACAGCCTTGTCTAACTCAATGAAACTAAGCCATGCCGTTTGGGGCCACGCAAGACGGACGGGTCATGGTGGAGAGGTCTGACAGAATGTGGTTCACTGGAGAAGGGAATGGCAAACCACTTCTGTATTCTTGCCTTGAGAACCCCATGAACAGTATGAAAAGGCAAAATGATAGGACACTGAAAGGGGAACTCCCCAGGTAGGTAGGTGCCCAATATGCTACTGGAGATCAGTGGAGAAGTAACTCCAGAAAGAATGAAGGGATGGAGCCAAAGCAAAAACAATACCCAGTTGTGGATGTGACTGGTGATAGAAGCAAGGTCTGATGCTGTAAAGAGCAATAGTGCATAGGAACCTGGAATGTTAAGTCCATGAATCAAGGCAAGTTGGAAGTGTCAAACAGGAGATGGCAAGAGTGAACGTCGACATTCTAGGAATGAGCGAACTAAAATGGACTGGAATGGGTGAATTTAACTCAGATGACCATTATATCTACTACTGCGGGCAGGAATCCCTTAGAAGAAATGGAGTAGCCATCATGGTCAACAAGAGAGTCCAAAATACAGTACTTGGATGCAATCTCAAAAATGACAGAATGATCTCTCTTCGTTTCCAAGGCAAACCATTCAATATCACAGTAATCCAAGCCTATGCCCCAACCAGTAACACTGAAGAAGCTGAAGTTGAACGGTTCTATGAAGACCTACAAGATCTTTTAGAACTAACACCCAAAAAAGATGTCCTTTTCATTATAGGGGACTGGAATGCAAAAGTAGGAAGTCAAGAAACACTTGGGGTAACAGGCAAATTTGGCCTTGGAGCACAGAATAAAGCAGGGCAAAGGCTAATAGAGTTTTGCCAAGAGAACGCACTGGTCATAGCAAACACCCTCTTCCAACAACACAAGAGAAGACTCTACACGTGGATAGCACCAGATGGTCAATACTGAAATCAGACTGATTATATTCTTTGCAGCCAAAGATGAAGAAGCTCTATATAGTCAGCAAAAGCAAGACCGGGAGCTGACTGTGGCTCAGATTATGAACTCCTTATTGCCAAATTCAGACTTAAATTGAAGAAAGTGGGGAAAACCACTAGATCATTCAGGTATGACCTAAATTAAATCCCTTATTATACAGTGGAAGTGAGAAATAGATTTAAGGGACTAGATCTGATAGACAGAGTGCCTGATGAACTATGGACGGAGGTTCATGACATTGTACAGAAGACAGGGATCAAGACCATCCCCATGGAAAAGAAATGTAAAAAAACAAAATGGCTGTCTGGGGAGGTCTTACAAATAGCTGTGAAAAGAAGAGAAGCGAAAAGCAAAGGAGAAAAGGAAAGATACAAGCGTCCAAATGCAGAGTTCCAAAGAATAGCAAGGAAAGATAAGAAAGCCTTCCTCAGCAATCAATGCACAGAAATAGAGGAAAACAACAGAATGGGAAAGACTAGAGATCTCTTCAAGAAAATTAGAGATACCAAGGGAACATTTCATGCAAAGATGGGCTCGATGACAAACCTAGACAGCATATTAAAAAGCAGAGACATTACTTTGCCAACAAAGGTTCATCTAGTCAGAGCTATGGTTTTTCTAGTAGTCATGTATGGATGTGAGAGCTGGACTATAAAGTAAGCTGAGTGCCGAACAATTGATGCTTTTGAACTGTGGTGTTGGAAAAGACTCTTGAGAGAGTCCCTTGGGCTGCAAGGAGATCAAACCAGTCAATCCTAAAGGAAATCAGTCCTGAATATTCATTGAAAGGACTGATGCTGAAGCAGAAACTCCAATAGTTTGGCCACCTGATGGGAAGAACTGATTCATTGGAAAAGATCCTGATGCTGGGAAAGACTGAAGGCAGGAAGAGAAGAGGATGACAGAGGATGAGATGATTGGATGGCATCACCAACTCAATGGACATGAATTTGAGCAAGCTCCAGGAGCTGGTGATGGACAGGGAAGCCTGGCGTGCTGCAGTCCATGAGGTTGCAAAGAGTCGGACACGACTGAGCGACTGAACTTAACTGAACTGATAAACAAGTAAAACAAAATCAAACAAAGAAAACCAATTCCATTTCTTAATTTGATGGCTCGGGGTTACCCTGGTGAAGCAATAGCTAAGAATCCACCTGCCAATGTAGGGGACATGAGTTCGATCCCTGTTCCAAGAAGATCCCACATGGAGCAACTACTGAGTCCAGACAGCCAAAGCCTGTGCTCCACAACAAAGAAACCACCACAATGAGAAGCCCAAGCTCCACAATGAAGAGTAGCCCCTACTTGCTGCAACTAGAGAAAGCTCTCACAAAGCAACAAAGGTCCGATGCAACCAAAATAAACATCTTTAAATATATATATATAAAAGATGATCCTACACTGACTTGTCTTCCTCCCCAGTAAACAGGATCATGCAGTCAACAGCTCAAGTCAGAAACCTGAAACCTAACAGTGACTCTTGATCCCTCCCTTTCTTCCAACCTTTTTAGTTCAATCTCCCACAAAATGCTGCTAATTCTATTTGCAAAATATATACCTGTCTGCAGCCATGAAATTAAAAGACACTTACTCTTTGGAAGGAAAGTTATGACCAACCTAGACAGCATATTCAAAAGCAGAGACATTACTTTGCCAACAAAGGTCCATCTAGTCAAGGCTATGGTTTTTCCAGTGGTCATGTATGGATGTGAGAGTTGGACTGTGAAGCTGAGCACCAAAGAATAGATGCTTTTGAACTGTGGTGTTGGAGAAGAGTCTTGAGAGTCCCTTGGACTGCAAGAAGATCCAACCAGTCCATTCTAAAGGAGATCAGTCCTGGGTGTTCATTGGAAGGACTGATGCTAAAGCTGAAACTCCAATACTTTGGCCACCTCATGCGAAGAGTTGACTCATTGGAAAAGATTCTGATGCTGGGAGGGATTGGGGGCAGGAGGAGAAGGGGATGACAGAGGATGAGATGGCTGGTTGGCATCACTGACTGGATGGACATGAGTTTGAGTAAACTCTGGGAGTTGGTGATGGACAGGGAGGCCTGGCGTGCTGCGATTCATGGGATCGCCGAGTCGGAACGACTGAGCGACTGAATTGAACTGATACCTGTCTGCATCTTTGTATCTCCACCATGACCATACCAGTCCCCCTTCTAGTCTTGACTCTCTTGAGTCCATTTTTCATCTGAGAGCCAGAGATATTTTTAAAAACATAAATCAGATGTCAGTTCTCTCCCCTGCTGGAAACCCTCTAATGGCATTTCACAGTTGAAAGGTGCTATGAATTGAGGGGGGTTTTTTGATTTGCCTTTTTTTTTTTTTTTTTGCTCTGCTGCACGCAGCCTGCAGGGGGTCTAATCCATGCCCCTGCAATGGCAATATGGAGTCCTACCCACTGGACTGCCAGGGAATTCCTTTATGAGTATTTGTGTCCCTCTAAAACTCATGCTGAAAACCTAATGCCCAGCATGATGATATTAATTGGTGGGACTTTGGGAAGATGAATGAAATCAGTGCTCTCATAAAAGAGGTCCCAAGAGATCCCTCGCCCACTTCCATCATATGAGGACACAGTGAGAAGTTGTCAGTCTACAAGTGGAAAAGGGCCTTCACCAGAACCTGACCATGCTGGCAGCACCCTAATCTTGAGCTTCCAGCCTCCAAAACTGTGAGAAATCCATTTCGTTTAGAAGCCACCCAGTCTGTAGTATTTTGTTACAGCATCCCAAACAGACTAACAGGGTGAAAAAAACAGGATAAAAGCCATACTTCTCTTGTCCTACTAGCTGCTACCCATCTCCTTCCTTCACTTCTTATGCCCCAGGTCATCAACACCTTTGCTTTTTCTGGAACACACCAAACCCTTTCCCATCTTTCGGCTATATAGTGACCTTGACGTTTCTTCGTCTTGGAAAGCCTTTTGCCAGCTTGGTGAGCATGTTACCATCTTCAGGTCTAGGCCCTAATAGCCCCTCCTCAGAGATGTTGTCCCTGACTATGCTACCTAAAGCACTCTTCCCTAGATATTTCTTCACATCAGCCCATAGCAGCACTTATCACAATCTGCAACTGATTTTATCATTTTGCTTATTTCCCTTGCTAAAAGGCCCACAAAGGCAGGGAGAATATCTGTGTTCTTCTCTGTTATGACTCTGGTGTCCAGCATAAAGCAAGTGCTCAGGAGACATCTGAATAAATTAAAAGATTAAAAACATAACAAAATACTTAAAGGTTGCTCACTTATAGCATAGTACGATCTGCAGTAAAACAGATTTACCAAACAGGATCAAACACGAAAAAAACAGAAGGGAAAGGTGATGAGAGATAGTGTACTCACTTTTCATTCCTACATCAGAGACTAAGAAAGGATACTGTCACACACATCAACATGAGCTGATGTCACCACCTGACATTCAGCCTCATGATGTTCACCATGAAAGCAGGGGACCAGGCTGCATTAATTTTCAGCTTTCGTGTGCAGCAGCCTGCACTCACTGCCTCCCCACTCTCCTATTTTTCCTGAAGGAGGGGGAAGGCTCTGCTCAGAACTTACCAGCCATCACGGAATAGTTGAAATGTTCTGCTGCAGGATCTAGGTTCACAACTTGGACAGACCGATTGAGGGCTTCACAGTGCTGCACCATGGTGGCACAGTAAGTGCTCTGTAATGTCACAAGCACGAGGGGTTAGAACAACGCTCGGTATAGTGCTTACCCCTCCACCTCCAGAAGGACTCTCCACCCACCTTGGGCAGTGTCTACTAAGGCCAAAACTATTCCTTCATTGACCAAGAAGCTAAAAGGCATTAGGCTGGGGGTTAGGACACCTGACTGGGCTGTGGATCCAGACCTGGCTTGGACTCATGGGGAGGTGCTTTTGCATTCTCTCCCTAAATTTTCTTGTCTCTAAATGTGATGGCTTCCATGATCACTAAGACTCCTTACTGCTCTCATCTGTAACAAGCAGAATATAAAGGGAAAATTTCTGATTACACTGTGTAGCATCTAACACATGATGTCTCCACTAGGATTGGTACAGTCCAAACAAAGCTTTAGGTAGGCTGGTTAGGGATGATGTATCTGAGAAGAGAGTATCTGAGCTGAGGGACAGCAATGCGCTTGCCAGGCCAGCGGAATAACAATCCAAGATGAGAGAACATTAGGCCAATAAACAGCCTGATAATATGCTTTCAGTTTACACCTTCTGGTTTACAGAATTCTTCATCCCTCATATACTACATTAAGGCTACTTGCCTGTCTCTCCCACCCTCTATTTAAAGGCAGGGATGTGTCAGGAATTCCCTGGCAATCTAGTGGTTAGGACTCGGGGCTTTCACCGTTGGGGCAGGGTTTGATCTCTGGTCTGGGAACTAAGATCCTACAAGCTGCCTGACACGCCCAATAAAGAAAGAAAGGCAGGGATGTGTCTTATTCAGTTTTATAAGCCTAGGGGCCATAACATACTTCCCAGGTGGCTCAGTGGTAAAGAATCTGCCTGCCAATACAGGAGATGTGGGTTTGATCAATGGGTCTGGAAGATCCCCTGGAGAAGGAAATGGCAACCCACTCCAGTATTCTTGCCTGAAAAATCCCAGGGAGAGAGGAGCCTGGTGGGCTACAATCCATGGAGTTTCAAAGAACTGGCCATGACTGAGCAACTGAGATGCACGCAGGAGCTATAACACTACCTGGTACATAATAAGTACTTGATAATTATTTCTAATTGATTAATATGTTTGAATAAACTCCATCAGGGCAGAGGATTTTTGTGGGTGTATTTTAGTCACTACACCATCCCCCAGAGTATTTCTGATAGTAGGCATCAAAAGTTTATAGAAAGATACTTATTTAACACAGTGTGAAAGTTAATCTAGAATATAAAATAATCTCTATCATGCTTTTATCTTTCTCCTCAGTGACTTGACACACACTGTTCTCTCTGCCTAGGAGCCCTCTCTAAATATCACATTACATTTTAATCAACTAGTCACCTATTAGTGTGATAGCAGTCTACTATTCACTCCCGTATTCTTGCCTGGAGAATCCCATCGACAGAGGAGCCTGGTGGGCTACCATCCATGGGGCTGCAAAGAGTCGGACATGACTGAGCAACTAACACACACATACACATCTCAAATAGACTACTGGCTCCAGGAAAGCAAGGGTCATACCATTGTCACATGTGTATCTCCTGCATCCAGAATAAGCCAAGAATCAGAGGAATGAGTTTGTCAACTTAAAAAGTGAAGCCACAAAACACTTTCACAGACTCCAGTGTCTCCCATACTCCTGTTATTTGATCAATATACTCACAATTTCTACCATATTTAAGAGCCTCTAATGGGATTTCCTTAATAGTTGCTTATAAGAAAAAATTGTATCTCTAACCAGAAAAGCAGCTATGCTTATCATAACATGAAGATAACCATAAAAGATAACACAACTTTAAAACTCTTTTAGTTCTAGGTAAATATAATTGCCTGTCAAAAGCTCTGAGTCTAAGATCTGCTCTTGAAAAAGAGGAGAATTAAAGACATGTTGAAGACACAAAGAAAGGTAATGCCAAAGAATGCTCAAACTACCACACAATTGCACTCACCTCACACGCTGCTGCTGCTGCTGCTAAATTGCTTCAGTCGTGTCCGACTCTGTGTGACTCCATAGACAGCAGCCCACCAGGCTCCCCCGTCCCTGGGATTCTCCAGGCAAGAACACTGGAGTGGGTTGCCATTTCCTTCTCCAATGCATGAAAGTGAAAAGTGAAAGTGAAGTCGCTCAGTTGTGTCCGACTCCTAGCGACCCATGGACTGCAGCCCACCAGGCCCCTCCATCCATGGGTTTTTCCAGGCAAGAGTACTGGAGTGGGTTGCCATTGCCTTCTCCGTCTTACACGCTAGTAATACTCAAAATTCTCTAAGCCAGGCTTCAGCAATATGTGAACCGTGAGATACCAGATGTTCAAGCTGGTTTTAGAAAAGGCAGAGGAACCAGAGATCAAATTGCCAACATCCGCTGGATCATCGAAAAAGCAAGAGATTTCCAGAAAAACATCTATTTCTGCTTTATTGACTATGCCAAAGCCTTTGACTGTGTGGATCACAATAAACTGGAAAATTCTGAAAGAGATGGGAATACCAAACCACCTGATCTACCTCTTGAGAAATTTGTATGCAGGTCAGGAAGCAACAGTTAGAACTGGACATGGAACAACAGACTGGTTCCAAATAGGAAAAGGAGTAAGTCAAGGCTGTATATTGTCACCCTGCTTATTTAACGTATATGCAGAGTACATCATGCAAAATTCCAGGTTGGATGAAGCACAAGCTAGAATCAAGATTGCCGGGAAAAATATCAATAACCTCAGATATGCAGATGACACCACCCTTATGGCAGAAAGTGAGGAAGAACTAAAGAGTTTCTCGATGAAAGTGAAAGAGGAGAGTGAAAAAGTTGGCTTAAAGCTCAATATTCAGAAAACTAAGATCATGGCATCTGGTCCCATCACTTCATGGCAAATAGATGGGGAAACTGGAAACAGTGGCTGACTTTATTTTTCTGGGCTCCAAAATCACTGCGGATGGTGATTGCAGCCATGAAATTAAAAGATGCTTGCTCCTTGGAAGGAAAGTTATGACCAACCTAGACAGCATATTAAAAAGCAGAGACATTATTTTGCCAACAAAGGTCTGTCTAGTCAAGGCTATGGTTTTTCCAGTAGTCATGTATGGATGTGAAGAGTTGGACTTAAAGAAAGCTGAGCACAGAAGAATTGATGCTTTTGAACTGTAGTGTTGGAGAAGACTCTTTCGAGTCCCTTGGACTGCAAGGAGATCCAACCAGTCCATCCTAAAGGAGACCAGTCCTGGGTGTTCATTGGAGGGACTGATGTTGAAGCTGCTGCTGCTGCTGCTGCTGCTAAGTCGCTTCAGTCGTGTCCGACTCTGTGCGACCTCATAGACGGCAGCCCACCAGGCTCCCCAGTCCCTGGGATTCTCCAGCCAAGAACACTGGAGTGGGTTGCCATTTCCTTCTCCAATGCATAAAAGTGAAAAGTGAAAGTGAAGTCGCTCAGTCGTGTCCAACTCTTAGCGACCTCATGGACTTCAGCCTACCAGGCTCCTCCATCCATGGGATTTTCCAGGCAAGAGTACTGGAGTGGGGTGCCATTGCCTTCTCCCGATGTTGCAGCTGAAACTCCAATAATTTGGCCACCTGATGAGGAGAGCTGACTCATTTGAAAAGACCCTGATGCTGGGAAAGACTGAGGGCCGGAGGAGAAAGGGACGACAGAGGATGAGATGGCTGGATGGCATCACCGACTCGATGGACATGGGTTTGGGTGGACTCCGGGAGTTGGTGATGGACAGGGTGGCCTGGCGTGCTGCGGTTCATGGGATCGCAAAGAGTCGGACATGACTGAGCAACTGAACTGAACTGAAGACACACTAGCACCAAACTGATGATTTCATCTCAATGCAAACTGAAAGAAAACTGAAAAGGGAGCGACTTTCTCAATATACGATTCAATGTTCATTAATGTCAGGCCCATGTATTTCCTAAGTACACCACAAGTCCACGTCTCAAGTTCTGAGAAACAGTGATTAACGAGACCCCACCTTAAATTAACCTCCCGGGTTAAAGACACGGGCAGATTCTGGAGTTACACAAAACTGGATTCAAATTCCAGCCGTCACTTACTAGCTGTGCGATCTTGAGCAAAAACTTAAGTCTCATTTTCCTTACCGGCAAAGTAGGATAACAGGACTTAACTCACGGGGTTGTTGTGGAAATAAGTTTAAGCGCAGTATCTGGGGCTTAATTATGCAATAAAAACTAGCAACTATCACTAATTTCGTTTCAAAAGAACAACAAAAAGGACAGTGAAGCCCAGGCTGCAGAAGCGAGCTGCCCAGGTCTCAGGGTCCCCAATACAACCGCCAGCCCTTCCCTCAGGACCCGAACCTCCCTGCCTCCCACAAACTCCGACATTTCCCTCCTTCGCCTGCCAAATCCTCACCTTCCCGCTGCCAGCGGGGCCCATAACCAGCTGAGCGTACCGAGGCATGGTAGTTCCCCCGGTTCTTGACGCCTCCAGTCGCACAGACTTAGAATCTGATCACCTCGCTCCCTTCAGCCTTCGCGGTACGCCCACTAAGTTCCGGGAACACGAAGTAGAAACCAATCGCAATCCAACTTCCTTGGCGTCTTCTGTTCTGCCACGCCTCCGACTACGGAGCGTCCCGAAGGCCAAATCCCAGGAGAAACGCGTTTTGCCCAAAGGCCCGGCATATTTTGCGCGTGCGCAGAAGTAGTTGGCGGAAATCAACCGTTGGGATTCTGGCAAGGTCTGGTTGCCTTGGTAATAACGGCCAACCGACAACGCTCCGCATCCCTCAGCGAGGTGCTTCGGTCCCTGGTTTGCGTACTGCTGTTTGACTTATATGGTGACCCTCAAGATTTGCAAATTTGCAGAGGGTCTGGATACTGAGGTGAAAGGCACCTTTCCTTTTAGAGGGAAAGTATACTTCCTTTCTGCGACGCATCCCTTCTACAAAAAGACGCAAATGAACAAACGCGCAATCAACTAATGAACTCCCGCCCCTCCCCCAACTTAATTCCAGGATCTTGGATCTGCCCGCCCCGCTTCTCCGAAGCTATTCGGGCAGTGTCCGGACTTCATCGGAGGGGGCTAGAATCCGGCGTCTGCCTCTTCACCCCCAATATCTCCCGGCCTGACGCACGCGTGCTTGACAGGGGAGGGAAGAGGGGAAAGCTTCTCTTGCAGAGAGCTCGCGGTCAGGGCACCCGGGAGGAGATGCCCAACCAGGGTCCAGTGTCCGACTGGACGGAGTGCAGTTCTTCCGCAGAGCCGCCTGCAGTGGCCAGGGCCGAGGGTGGCGGCGGCGGGTGAGGCTGCGGGGCCCTGAAGGTTTGGGGAGGATGGCCGTCAGCCCTTGGTCGTCATCCCGGGGTAGAGGAGGGGGTGGGAGCTGGCTGCTCCTGTGGACTGGTCCCTAGTGTACTGAAGTGAGAGGAAGGGAGAACCTTTGTTGTGGCCGACTCAGTTTAGGGGACGGGCTTCTGAGGAAAGCTGAGGACAAGGGTTGGTGCAATGACTGACTAAACGCAATGACTGCGACAGCCGTCTGGGTGCTTCTTGTGCCCCAGGGGGCGCTGCGAAATCTGCTTGAACGTTTGCCGTCTGGCCACTGTATTTCTACAAAAAGGGGTCGGTAGGCTGGGGTTGGGGGGTTAGGGAGGCACCAAGGGAATAGAGGCTCAAAGGAGCGCTTCCAAGTTAACAAATCATTTCCCTGTGTGACATTAGTCACCTTTATGTCAAATTGAGATTCAAAATCTGTAATGAGAAGTTTTAGAGGCACCTTGAATTTGGCATTTTCTTCATTCAATAGTTCCTTTTTCATAAATCCATTTTGAGCAGATTTTTACTTTTTTTTTAACTGCTTAGTGGAAACTTTTGTATTTTAATTTTTAATTGAAGAATAATTACTTTACAATATTGTAATGGTTTCTGCCATTGGGTTTTTACTATTATTTCCTGGACGCTGAAGATAGTTAGTTGGTGAAATTATTGTTGGAGGCAGTACCTCATCCCTTGCATCAGTTATTCCCTAAAAGTGAGAACTGCCGGATGTTCCTCTCAAGCCCATAGTCATGGCTCCTGCTGCACCCATGGCCATCTTTAAAAATATATTTATGTGTTTGGTGCATTGATGACTTCTAAAGATGGGATGGTGCTATGTTCCTCTTTTCTGCTCTTCAGAGTGTTTAGCAAAGTTCTGGATCCTAGTATATCAGAGCATCAGTGAATTCTTGGACATTGAAAAAACTGTAGGAAGAGGAAAAGGGGAGTGTTTTGTCTTAATTTGAGAACCGAAAAAATGAACTGTACAAACATTCTAGACCAACTTAGTTCCAGTTCATCTTAAATTACATATAATAATTTTATTAAGAATAAAGGAAGAAAATACCATGGATAGCACAGAAGCCCAATTACATCATTGAGCTCAGTGTAGGAATTAGATTCTGAGGCTGTAAAATTAAGGCCAAATCTGGCTTAAAGTAAATCTTTTATATATAGTATGGTAAAAATCTCTGATAATTCACTTTGAAAAAGCCTGGAGTCATTAGGATATAACCAGAATTATAGGAGAAGGCTTTGCAAGATATTATATCTGATGGAAATGGAGAGTAAAAAGCATATGTAATACTGTCCATGTTTTTCATTTAAAATACTTTATTTAATGCTTATACAACTGTCAATTGTTACATATTATATACATCCTTTTTTTCTTAGGTCAGCTGGACATTCTTATTACCAGAATTCCAAAGGTACTGGTGAGTAGAGTATATAAAGCAGATAATACGCATCAATAATATGGCTAAGACAAATAAATTTTGCTATAAATACTAACACAATGGAGTTTTAAAAAGTCTTTATTAGCATCTTTGGTAAACTCAGTTTTTAAGATTTTCAAAGAACAGTCCAGCAGGTTCTTTGTCTCCTGCTAAGATATCTCACATCAGGGACTTCCCTGGTGGTTCAGTGGCTAGGACTCTGTGCTCTCAGTTCAGGGAGCCCAAGTTTGATCTCTGGGCAAAGAACTAGATCACATATGCTGCAACTAAGACCCGGAGCACCCAAATAAAATACCGCACATCAAAAGAGTACTTGAAAATTGCAGTGAATCTGAAAAGAACTGTTTATAACTGATGTTGGTTGAAAGGACAGAACATAACCTGGGGTTTATATTAATATTAATACAAAGATTGAAGGAAAAAATTCTCAATTGTACAACTGCAAAGAACATAAACTATTTTTCAGTGCTGTTGTTTTCCTCTCACTTGAAATTAAGGATATAGCTGCTGGAGGTAAGAGGTTAAGACAGGCCCCCAAAGACCTCTCACTAACTTTTTGTGGGTGAGCAATTTCAATTCAAATGATATATAAAACTTGAATTCACTTTGCTTTTTATTGGAAAATTTATAGTCCTTACAGTTACCTAGGAAAAACACACATATTTGTGTGTGTATGTATATATCCACATAACGTTATTATATATACATGTGGTTGTTTTAAAATGGAATTGCTGAATCACATGGCAATTCTGTTTTATTTTTTGAGGAACTGCCATACTGTTTCCTCAGCAGCTGCACCATTTTGTATTCCCAGCAGCAACACACAGAGGTCCAGTTTCTCCACATCCTAGCTAACACTTGTTTTCATTTTTTGATGAGAAGGAAATGGCAACCCACTCCAGTATTCTTGCCTGAGAATCCCATGGATGGAGGAGCCTGGCAGGCTACAGTCCATGGGGTCAAAAAGAGTTGGACACCACTGAGCAACTTCACTTTCACTTTCTCTCACTTTCATACTTAACGGATATGAAGTGATATCCCATTGTGATTTTGATTGCATTTCCCTAATGATTAGTGATAGTGAACATCTTTTCATGTGTTCATTAACCACTTGTATATCTTCTTTGAAGACATCTAAAGTCTATTTAAGTCCATAGCCCATTTTCAGCTGGGTTGTTTGTTGTGTTTAACTATTGTGTTTAAATATTTCATTTTCTGTAAAGAAATGCTAAGCTTCTGAGGAATTAAATTTTAGTCCCAGTTCTAATATGCACCTCAGAACTGTTAACAAGGACACACAAAATATATTCTTAGATAATTACTCCACTCTTATGATATGAAAAGGCTTAAAAAATAAACTTTCAGTATGTTGAATTGGTGTTCATTTTATTATTACAGATTCCAAATTATGTTTTAAGGATCATAATAATGTAATTTCTGGATGATTTTATATTTGTTGGTAAATCAGCTAGTCCTTTAGTATGCAAGTGTAGTTCTTAGTTATCTGCACTAACCATCCAATTTCCCAAAATCTTGAAGAAGTAACTAAATTTAAGGTTTAATATGTAAAATTACAGTGGCTTTGTTATCAATAATAACGGAAACAAAACTGTGCTTATTTAGTTTACCTCGTACAGATTTTTAACTTGAAATTTGTTCTGCCAGCTTTGTTTGTAATAGCCCCAAACTGGAAACAACCCAGATTTCCATCAAGAAGTGGATGGATAATCAAATTCTGGTATATACATGCAATGGAATAAAACCCAAGAATAAAAAGGCACTATCTATTGTTACACATTACATAAATAGATCTCAAAATAATTATGTGGAGTCAAAGAAGTCAGACAAAACCAGAATATATACTGTATGTTTCCATTTATAACAAACTCAAGGAACTAAGCTATAGTGATAGAAAACGCATCAGTGGTTGCTTGGAGAGAGGAAGTGTATGGGGAGGATCAGAATGTAAAAAAGAGTTATTTTCTGATTAAACTTTGCCAGCACTGTTTTTCCCCAAACTGCTAGTAATCCTGAGTTATCTTAACATATGTGAGGCTAAAAACTACTTTCCATTCTTCTGCAAAAACATCTCTTTTATTTTTATTAAAGGCAATTACTTTAATCTACCCACATCCATATTTGAAACAATGAAATAACTGAAATTATGTAAAAATAAGTTTTAATTAATTTCTGCAAAGCTCTTCATTTTAACACTGCCTTATTAAAGGGACAAAATGTGTGTTATTCTATGTTGCGTCTAATAATAAAATTTTGAAACTACATACCGAAGTCAAATGAATGATAAAATATTTTTGAAAATCTTTTAAAAGCACAAGTCCCGCATGTATATTCCTGTTTAGTGTGGTCTGACATACAATGAACTAAAGACGTATACTGTCAACAGTTTTCATCTCAATTCAGTTCAGTCGCTCAGTCGTGGCCGACTCTTTGCGACCCCATGAATCGCAGCACGCCAGGCCTCCCTGTCCATCACCAACTCCCGGAGTTCACTCAGACTCACGTCCATCGAGTCAGTGATGCCATCCGGCCTTCTCATCCTCTGTCGTCCCCTTCTCCTCCTGCCCCCAATCCCTCCCAGCATCAGAGTCTTTTCCAATGAGTCAACTCTTCGCATGAGGTGGCCAAAGTACTGGAGTTTCAGCTTTAGCATCAGTCCTTTGCATCTCAGCTGAGTTCAAAATAATTTTGTCCAGATGTAATGATTATATATAGTAAATATTTATAAATGTCTTTGATTTTTTGTGTGCTCTAAAACCACATGGCAATCATAAAGTCTCTTCAAATTTAACAGTTTGATTAAAACTAGTACTCCAGAATAATCACTGACACATGTAAACAGATACATCTTAATAATTGTTAAACCAATCTTTGCTCATGAGATTCATGTTATAATGTCCTTGCCTACAGACAGAATCAAAGATGGACACAAAGTGAACTCGCCTAGAGCCAAGCTGCAAGAGTTATGGAAAATGCCTCAAACAGTTCACACCCCTAAGTCAATGACAGAGCCTTTCTTTCTAAAGGTATTGTAACTAAATACCAATATTTTATTTAAATGCTAATAGTCTTTGTATTCAGAGTTGAACTTTTTATTGAATCTAGTTCAGAGAGGAAAGCACTGTAGAACACAAGTACACCCAGCACACTGTCTAGTGAAGTCGCTTAGTCGTGTCCGACTCTGCAACCCCATGGACCGTAACCTACCAGGCTCTTCTGTCCATGGGATTTTCCAGGCAAGAGTACTGGAGTGGGTTGCCATTTCCTTCTCCAGGGGATCTTCCCAACCCAGCGATCGAACCCGGGTCTCCTGCATTGCAGGCAGACGCTTTACTGTCTGAGCCACCAGGAAGGAGTCCATAAATATCTGCTGGGTAAACTCATGAATCAATGCAAGAATTTTATCATTATAGATTCCCTTTCATAGGAATATTTTCATGCTTTATGATACTTTGGCTTTAATGTACATTTCTTCACTCTGGAAGCTTAGTGCCCCAAGCACAAAGATGTCTGAGGAAAGTTCCACTCTAGAGATAGAAACCCAACCTCGTAAAGATTTTGCTCAAGGACTCTAAAATTAAAAGCAAGCAAGAAAATGGCAACAAGTATTTCATGACTGTTGATCTGTATTACCTATTAAAGATCATAGCTGCCAGAACTAACCTCTCTATAGCAATGTAAATTAGGGTTATTAAAGAGGTGTGCAAATTGGTAATTTTTGAGCCAGATTAATATAGTTGAATTTGCATAAGTAAAATGTACAGATGGTACGACACTCCTGAACATTTCATCCTTTCAGATATGGAATATTGCCAACCTTTGTTTTACAATGCAGCTATACATCTTTTGTCTTTTAGCATCCAGACTTCACCTTAGTCGAGAAGCGCTACCTGTGTAGCATTGCTAAGATCTATAATGCAAACTATCTGAGGACTTTAATGAAGAGGCACTACATGCATGTGATCCAGCGCAGCTCCCAAAAACCAGGCAGGTGTACCTCCAGGTAGTTTCTCAATAGTTCTCACAAGAAACAAGAGAACATTCTAACACAGGTGATTTGTGTACAGGTGTCCTCACTCATCACAGGGGCCACCTCAGTTCTCGTTACTCACAGAAGCAGCATTACCCCTGTACTACATGGCGACACCAGCTGGAGAGAGAGGACTTGGGGCCTTCTAACATTGCAGCTGCATCTGCACCTGAGATGATACAACATTCGCTTTGGCGACCAGTGAGAAACAAAGAAGGGTCTGTTTCCTTTTGTTTCAGAGAAAAAATGTACCCCCAACTTTACTTGAAGGGTAGCTAAATGATGTTATATCTAATGCTCCTTATAAGTTCACTTTAAGTTCAGAATAGGTTGGACAAAGGCACAAAAAAGTGCTATCTTATGGCCTCTTTATTGAGCTAACTGGGATATGCTGCTTTATATATATATATATATATATATATGTAATTTTATTTATTTATTTTTGGCTGCACTGGGTCTTTGTTGCTTTGCATGGACTTTTCTCCAGTTGCAGCGAGCAGGGGCTACTCTTTAGTGCACTGGCTTCTCACTGAGGTGGTTTCTCTTGTTGAGCACAGACCCTTGGTGCACAGGCTTCAGCAGATGCAGCAGGCAGGCTCCCATAGTTGTGGCTCAGGGGCTGAAGAGGGTGGGCTCAGTAGTTGTGGCTTGTGGAATCTTCCTGGACCAGGGATCGGATCCACGTCCCCTGCATTGGCAAGCAGATTCTTAGTAATTCTGCCACAAGTCCTGCTACTGCTTTTAGAATTTTGTGGAATTGTAAAAATTTCTATCAGCTAGAGCCCTTTTAAATGATTCCCACTTAAATTCAAAATAATACAAACTCTTCCAAAAGGAGAAGTATATGGTGGCTTCTGCACAGGGGAATACTATAAACCAAAAAGGAAAAAAGAGATTAAGATGCCTGATTATTCAACCTATGCTACAACTGATAGCTTTGCATCTCAGGGTTAATAAGTCATGTGAGAATTCAGGGGCTAAAAGAGTCTCTTTGGTGATGCCAGCAGCTTAATAAAAATTTGTATGGTCTTCCACATATACTAGACAACTGTGCACTTTGCTATTTCCAATTAAGATGCTTCTCTTTCTTACAGTTTAAAAACTGGATATGCATCTAAAACAAGATGTAAATCATTGAAGATTTGTAGAAAACCAGGCAGACCGTTCATGCAATCAGGTAAATGTGGAATTTTTAATATGTTTTTAAAAATGTTATGCTTTAAAAATATTAAACCCAATATAGCTCCATTTCTATTAGAAAAGACATTAAAAATTTTGAAGTGTGATTTGCTTACATTGCTCCAAACAAAACATGAAATCGATTTCTGTTTCCACATAAAAGAACAGTGGTCAGGGAAGTTAAGATTCAGTGTATTTCTAAGTAAAGATATTATAGTCAAGGCCAGAGACTTAACAGACAATGAAATTTGTCAGAACTCAGAGCCATAAACATGACCTTTTCATGCCACAGCAGTTCTTTTATGAGATAGTGTAATTTTCTGACAGATAGCACTGAAAACTTTTGGCTACTTGTGCAGCATGAGATCTTAGTTCCCTGACCAGGGATCGAATCTGTGCCCCCTGCAGTGGAAGCAGTCTTAACCACTGAACCACCAGGGAAATACCCTAATAGCAAATTTTGTATGAGTCAAATAGTTAACAAAGGGCTATATCACCTATACCATTTTGTTTAATATTCAACAAACCAGAGGAAGCAAACCAATTATTATTAGCAAAACTTTGCAGAGCTACTCAGATAAATCATTTAGGAAGGACTGGCTTAAAGGATCCTTCTACCCCAAGTATGACAAAATGAAAAAGGCAAAAGAGGAAGACTGAATGCTCAGAAGTATTTCTCAGAATTGATAAAGTGGAAAGGATTAAGTGGAAGTTAAACAGTTACCTAGTTACTACCACAGTAGGAGGGAAGTGGGTCGAAAGTAGGGAAGTTAGGCCTTCTGAACCCCTATCCCAGTGCTGTGTGACAGCACCGCCCAGCTCTGCTGTAAATAACATACTATGCCTACCCAAGAAATGAGGGAAATGGCAGGGTAGAACCTAAGTATGGTCCCAAAAAGAACACCTGAAGGAAACCACAGACAGAGGAAAAGTCCCTGTGGTGCCAAGAGAAAAGAAACAAGAAGAAACTTCAGGAATGGAGAATACTAAAACTATAACTTCCCCCAGTGAAAAGATTTTTGCAAAGCAATGGGAAAACAGGACTTAGTAGCAAAGAATTTGCTATAATATAACCTGATTTGAATACAGTATTAGGCAACTTACTTTTAAAAAGTGAGATATTTAGGGGGAGGGGGAAGTCATGAAATTTTGAAAGTTACAGGAAGTTTATGGCAAACGCTTATTAATAAGGTAGGTCATTTTGAAGCTTGTTCTTAAATACAAATCTCAATTTTCAGGATGAAATACTTTGTTGCCAAAACAGACATTATAGATTCTTATTTTCCCTTCAGTTTCTGCAAATGATTCTGAATCATACCTGAATGAAGAAAAAAAGGAAGAAGATTTACTAAATAAGTGTATGCAATCAATGTCAATTGAAGAACAGGGAGAACATCTGATGTTAACTTGACAACCTGAGTATTGATGATGTGCCAAAGGTGGGGGAAGGGATTGTGACTTGTGTCCTCTCTCTACATTTAGGACAGTATTGTTATTCAAGTAATTTTAGTTTGTTCAGAAACTTTTACCACAATATAAAAAGTATGATGTACTTTCATGCACTACTGATATTTATGTAATAAAATTTATGTGTAATACATGCTTGTATTCCTAGATACAATTAAAATTTGTCACCTAAAATCTGAATTTTCTTTAAAGCTGACCAAATGCATTGTATAATTCTGTTTACAAGTCCTAAAATAGCAACATTAGAATATCCTATAATTATTTCCCTCAGGCTGAGGAAAACTCTGAATATGCTGATATAGAACAGCCTTTGATAGAGATAATACCCTGCCTTGTAGAGAAGGTGCTCAATAAGTATTAACTTCTTGAACTTAGAAATATCAATCCTTGGAAGAAAAGTTATGACCAACCTAGATAGCATATTGAAAAGCAGAAACATTACTTTGCCAACAAAAATCCGTCTCGTCAAGGCTGTGGTTTTTCCAGTAGTCATGTATGGATGTGAGTTGGACTGTGAAGAAGGTTAAGCGCCGAAGAATTGATGCTTTTGAACTGTGGTGTTGGAGAAGACTCTTGAGAGTCCCTTGGACTGCAAGGAGATCCAACCAGTCCATCCTAAAGGAGATCAGTCCTGGGTGTTTCACTCTGTAGTGTTCTTGCCTTCTAAACAACAGTGTTTAAAAAAAATTTTTTTTTAATTTTTTGAGGTATAGTTGATATACAGTATTATGTAAGTTTCAGGTATACAACAGTGATTCACAATTTTTAAAGGTTATACTCCATTTATAGTTATAAAATATTGGCTACATTCCCTATGTTATACAATATATCCTTGTAGCTTATTTATTTATATTTTAAGTTTGTACCTCTTGATCCCCTTATTCCTATCTTGCCTCTCCCCCTGTAACCACTAGTTTGTTCTCTATATCCATGTTTCCTTTTTGTTATATTCACTAGTTTAGTTTTTAGATTCCACAACAAGTGATATCTATAGTAATCTGTCTTTCCCTGACTTTATTTAGCATAATACCCTCCAAGTCTGTCCATGTTGCTGCAAATGGCAAAATTTCACTTTTTAATGGCGAGTAATATTCACCACATCTTCATCCATTCATCTGTTGATGAATCCTTAGGTTCTTTCCATATCTTAGCAATTGTAAATAATACTGCTATGAACACTGGGGTGCATGTATCTTCCTGAATTAAACATTAATGTTTACAAAATTTTGTTGTTACAACTTAAAAGAACAGGGCATTTAAAAGCAACAGTCTGAAAAATCACTGGATTTACTATGTCAAATACTATTTAGAAAATAAAACCTGAGTCCAACATTATGATCTAGAACAGTTGTTAAGGCATGAGCTCTGAAAAGTCATCTACCTTATCACTGTAACACTTGTCTGCAGTTTCATTTGGCCTCTTATTTTCATGATTTTTAAAAATTAAAACACAGTTTAACCAACAAAGTATAAATGAAAGGTAACTGTTTATTACTGGAGAAGAGAAAAATTTTTACAAGAAAGTCTAGGTTCTTCCTCTTCATGCACTACTTTGGTAATAAAGTTCCAAATATCAACTATGAAGATATTTACAAGGATAAATTTTTCTTAACGTGTGACCATTTACTGTGTGGTAAACATTTTTTCATAGAAATCATAAACTAAATATAATCTTACAGTTTACAAGAAGCTCCAACACTGTATTAACAGAAGACGATATATTTTACTGCAAAATATTATAAAAGTGATACAATTTTGTGGCTCTTAAATGTTTAATTACTTGAGTTGAACAGGGGAATGAAAAAAAAAAAAAAGCCCAGCAGAAAAATCAACAGGACAGGCCTGGCTTTAAGATTTTTTGTATTCGATTCGTTCTACTTTCACATCATCTCCAATTAGCTGATACACGTAAGTGACAACTGTAGAAGCCTGGATATCCATCAACACAAATGAAGGAATAATGTTTCTGGAAAAAAATATAAATAATGTCATTGTTTTGTATTAAAAAGCCATAGCATTATAAATTTCAACTTAGGATGACAATTGGGATTCAAGGAGAAATCTGGTTGTTAGACATATTAAAGATAATCACCAATAGAATACTGCCAAAGAGGCTGTAATTATTTAAATAATCACATTTATCTTTTACGAAATGTCACATGTGCAATTATTAACTTTATAAAACCCCAAAATTGCATACTACTCACGTTTCCAAGGCATTATATGCTCCAGTGGCAGAACCTGGATTAATGTAGAATTTATTTTCATGCTCAAATGCTTCAAATTTATGTGTATGTCCTGAAATAAGAATGTCCACATCAAACTGCCTCTGCAATAGGGCTAGGCTGGCCATATCTCCCCATGGAATAACTTGATGTCCATGGATCAAACCAATTTTGAACTGCCCAACAGTCACAACTTTCTGCTCTGGATAATTCAGATTCTAAAATATGAAATAGACATAAAAAAATATTTTAGAGATACTGATGTTTATAAATAACTTTTAAATATTCAATCTCATATGGGTGTTTTGAAACAGTGCTCCACAACCAACAAATCTGTTCAATATCTGATTTCTTCGCAATCTAAGGCTGTAACTGCTCAAAACATAACTTCCTTCAGGAGAACTGGAATTTATCACGCAATCTCTTTATTGAGTTTATTTTTATAGACTATGAGTTCTTTACAGAGTAATTCCCCCAAATTTGTAGGAATATGACCTGTAAGCTAGGATGTATTGAAATTACATCCCAGGCTTTACTAGTTAATGGCTTAGAATAGTAATGATAGTTAACACTTACGTAGCACTTAGTATGAACCAGGCACTCTTCTAAGAGGTTATAAATGTCAACCTATGTAATACTTACAAACAACCCTGAGAGGTAGGTTTCATTTTGACCTCCACTTTATGGATGAGGAAAATAAGGCACAGAGAGGTTAACATAGCTTGCCTAAGGTCACAGTGTATTAACTGTTTAAGCCAAGATCTAAACCCTGGAAATATGGCTCCAGGGTTGGTGAATTTATTATCAAATTAGAAGCAAAAAAAATTTAATTCTTGCTACTGAAACTAGCATATCACAAACAGAACTCCTAATATATTTTTAATAATCCAAACCTATACTCTGTTGACAAGATGTCTGCCCTTTCCTATTTCATCACCCCCAGCCCTCATCCCACCTTCATGCCAACTGTAGTTTATTCAAACTTAACTGCAAAAAAAGGAGCACCAGTGAAGCTAAATAATTTATGAAAAATCTTCTATTTCCAGAAATACAAAATAAAAATTTCACACTAGAGTCAGGTTTACTAAGCTTGATCATACAGTGTTAACACTGGCAGGGGTCTTAAAAATCATCTATTCCAATCTTATTTACATAGTAGGGAACTAAGAGGATACAGCTTGCCTAAAATCTCAGTATTAATTAATAGGCAAAGTTGGAACTTTAGAACTCCTTATTTTTTCTCTAAGGCAAGATTTATGGAGATATAACTTCCATACATGAAAATTACTCTTTCTGGTATACAATTCAAGGAGTTTTGACAAATACATATAGTGGTGCTGCCACAATCAAGATACAAAACAGTCTACCCGCTCCTCACAACTCCTTCATGCCTGTTTATAGTTAACCCTTGAGATAGGGAACCATGGTAGGATTTTTAGCAGAGAAGTGATGTGATCTTGCTTCACCTATAAAAGGTCACTCTGGCTGCTACTTGGAGAACAAACTATGGAGGAAGCAATCAAACTATGGAGGTAGAATCAGGAAGCTGGACACAGGAAAGTGATATGGTGGCCTAGAACGGGTAGCGGAGGTGGTGGCAGTTAAATTCCTAACAAAACCTTTGCATTCTAAATGATAACACTACAAAAAATAGTAACAAAACCGCATCAATTCAGAACAAGTATGTAACGTTTAATAAGCAGTCTAAAATCAGCCATTTTCAAACTCTGCATATAGTACTTTTTCACTGGAACACTAGGAAAAAAAAAAGACCTTAACAGTTGAGCAACTCTGGTCTAAAAAATAAAGCTTATACATATATAAGAATCAAGAAAAGGAAATATTTCATGAATATATAGTCAACGCAACAGGAAAAAAAAAAAGAAAAAGGAAGTATTTGGGAAGGCAAAGTGAAGTACATCACCTCATCGAAGTCTCCTCTCACAATATGGACATCGCCAGCCAGAGTCTTGAGATAGTCATAACTCTCTTTGGTGCAAAGGTTTCCAGTGCAGAGAATGTGCTGAATCTTCCCTGGCACCAGCAGTTTTTTGAACTTAGCTGGCAAACTGTTGCACCGATGTGGGATGTGCAGGTCTCCTAATACCAACACCAACTTTAAAGTGTCAAGGTGAGAAAAGGTGTAATGTTAAACATGATTTCAAAATAAGATATTCTCCTCCCATAACTCCTCTTTTAAATTAATCAGAGACTCCAGAACCCCAAAGAGCAGAACTTATTCACACAGTTCCTATCATGAACACTTTAACAATACATGTGATTCTAAATCAATCTTAGTTTATTTTGGTCATAAATAGGTGTGCACACAATACAAGTAACCATTCTATTTATTGAGAATAAAACCAAGCTTTCTGAAGTAATTCATTTAGAGACCTATAAAAGTAAAACTCCATAAAAAAACTGAAAAATGAAAAATACACTACTGAGCCCTAAGGAATTTGATATGGTAACTCATATTTCTGCAGTTTTAAATGTAAAACATATATTGATTCCAGGGACATTAATAAAAAGAATGGTTAAAATTACAATAGAGAAAAAAGTTAATTCTATAATTTACTATGTTGACAACTATTTGGAGGAAGAGTAGCCAAAATTTACAATATTTGTTACTTAAAATATTAACTATACATTACAGAAAAATAAAAACAGCCTATGCCTCAAAGAGTTTCAGTAGGACAAACGTGCTTTTGAATTGTAATCTTTACTATCCTCTCTTTCTTTCATTGTTAGAAATCCTGTCATATTTTTGTCTGGATTAAACTGCCTATATATCCTCAGTTTAGTTCCCAAACTTAAAATAACAAATCACAATTTTCATGTACATTAGAGCATTAAAAAAAGAAAGGAAGATCAACCAAATAAGTGATAATTCAGCAGGAGGTGGTTTAGAGTTGGAACACAATCTCAGATGATAAAAACAAAATTCTGCACATAAATACAAAAGAATTTAAAAAACCTCAATTCTGTGAATTTTTAATTTTCAAATTTCAAGATTCGACATGTATACATCATTTAACAGAATATTGTCAAAAAGGTCATATAAAAATAGTTATCTGCCCTCCAAAGGGAGGGCAACAGAATCAGTTTCTCCACGTGGATTAGTATAAGCACCTTCAGATGAGATCAGGGTGGTACGGCCATAGACAGTATAGGCACCTTCTTTCTACAACAGGATGTCTTCCCACACAGACGTCCCATCCATAAATGTAGAAGCCCTTTGACTGGTTTCAAAGAAGGTATGACTATTCCTTGATGTTACCAAAGAAAATATGAACTGTCTTAAACAAGATAAACAGAAAAGTTTGGCCACCACAGACTTTGTAAATTAAAATTAATCAAAAGGTGTAAAATTAAAATTATTACCACAATAAGCTTGATTCATCTTGCAACAAATATCAAAATGATCACAAACAAAAGGAAATGTCAACAGAACATACAGTAACCAAAGTAACACAAGGTAACAAAACCTGTGCACTTTAAAAGAAATTATTAAATAAGCTTCTTTACAAAGAGTAGTTTCAGCTGGTATTTGCTCAATGACTTATATTGTTTCAATCCAGATCTCAGTGGACAAAACATCTATAGAACTAAAAACCACCACATAGCTTCCACCCTCAGTGGTAATCAATACAAAAGTACCTGCAGATAGAACAATCTTCATCTTTAGAGGGGGATCCCTTCAGATATGGATTGAAGTGCATAGTTAATGTGGGAAGCTGGCATTTAAGAAAAAGGTAAAAAAACAAATTTCTATATTAAAAGGAAAAAAAAGAACCTCAAACCCATAAATTAAGGGTATATGACTGTAACAGGTTGAAAATGTTTGGGACTAATCATGAATGAGCTGTTCAATCTCAGTGTGGCTGAACGAACATTCATAAAATGTGATACTTTATAATGATCAATAACCTGAATCATATAATGTACTGTGGATTATGCCCAAGTGTACCTACACTATTGGCAGTTTAAAGATGTTACAATGAAAGGCCACAAAGAAATTATCTCAAATTAATAAGGATCCTTACTAGGACTCTGGTTTCCTGCAGCTAATGAAGTTATATGGGGAACAGTATCACATAACAAATGTCATACTTTGAGCAACATCTTTGCCCAAATTCCACACTTTGACAGTGCAGGTTAGACATAGATTACATAGAGTCTTTTAAGATGGCAAAAGATTCTGGAAATGGCAGTCTTGTTAAATTCAAATAAAGAACCAATCTAATCAAAGCACAGAAAATTTGGTTACTTGCTATTTGATAGACTGTAAAAGGGTGAAATCCCAGTAATCAGCCACCCCACCACCACTGTTAGTAGGAGCTAAGAGAAGAAACTTACTCTGTGCCCAGCCTTAGTGGAATGAAGAAGTTGATTGCAGACAGGGGAATGAAAAAAAAAAGGGTGAAACATGACCAATGTTAAAAGAAAGCAACGAAAAGAAACAAACCAAAAAAGAACAAAAAACTCATCAAATGAATAAGCAAACAATTGTTAATGATTTCTGAGTGTTATGAAAGAAAATGTTAAAAATCAGCTTTGCTCAAAACAATACCAAAAGAACCATTTGCTGTACTATTAAATACCACACACACACACATTTACAATCTTTTTTAATCTTTAATCTTAATCTCACTCTCCACTTTGACGCCTATCCCTTTTGTTTGTTGTTCTGTTTAGAATTTTACAAAACAATTTGGAAAATTCACCACCGATAGCTTAAATGAAAGCTAACATTTTCTGGATTCTTTAGGCTTAATTATTCTTTAAATACATTGATTTTAATTCTCTTATGTTTAAAATTCTAGTAGTTGGAAAATTATGCTGCAGCTAGGTCATTATTTTGTACAGAAGATGTAACACAGCACTATGAATACATCATCAAGTCACCAGATACTGGATGATAGAAGCAAACACCCTCCTCCAGCTAAAACTGGACTTTTCCCCACACCTAAATTTGTTACCCACAGACTCTGGATATTGCTGACTATTAAACATTTTTAGTCTCTTTACCAAATAAAATGCTTTTAATTGTAAAAGAATCCATCAATGCTCTAAACCTTGCCCAGTTCTATTTCACATGAAAAGTGATACTTCAGTACAACTACCCTGAAAATCTACCTCTCAAAAAAACCTCAGAAACATGAATACTTAAATCATGTCAGGTAATTTCATCTTCTCCCTGCGATAAGATGTCTCAAAATTAATGCTAACTGGACTACTCTAATCTGGAGTCTGTTTAGAAGCAAAAATTGTGAGATTAGAGTCTCTTACATATACAAAGAACTTAAGAACCACAGACCACGAATGTCACGTTTATAAGGCACCTTAAAGGTTGCTTGTTATAGAATCACGATTTATCTTAAAAATGCACTGGATGTTCATCACAGAGAGGAGTCCCTTTTTATCAACAAACACCAAGATCATCAGAGCTCCTTTTCAACCCGTTCTTAACTTTTCAGAAAATCAAGGGCACTCTGAAAATCTGATTACAGCTATTAGGCCTCTCCAGCAGCAGCTCCCGAGTTTTCACGTAGGAAGGTCTTAGGGGTACCGACTTATTGGGGGTGAGGGGGTGATGGGCCGGTCCGGGGCAATCCGATGGACAATGAGGTAGAGCTTCCCAAACTCCTCTTGACCGCCAATAATGGCCCTTTAACTAGAAGAACATACGTACTCACAAAATCAGTTAGAAAACCACTAAGGAATTCTACTCTAAAGGGTCGCAGTCTCCTGAAGAAGCAAGTAGTTCCAACAATTCTAAAAGCCAAAAGAAAAAAAAAAAAAAGCCAAATCCAGTCCTTTGAGGGTACACCGCCACATTTCAATGGCAGCTGCACGTTATTTCAGGGGAGAAAGGAGACTTATTATCCCCTTTCCCCAGACAGCAAATTAAAATGGGTAGAGAATTCTACTCGCTTCTTCCCGTTTTGCATCCGAGAAGCCAGTTTTCGCCACATGGGGGTGGTAACCAGTGGGTTACCAAGCAGCGGGAGGTGCTTTTTGCGGGAAAAGAGCTAGGAAACGTCTGGAAACGGAGAGGATCCCGTGGCTCCTTTCTCGGGGACTCCCAAAGGCACAGGCCCAAAGCCTTCCCCGGCTCGGGTGTGCGGGTCCCGTGACAGAAGCAGCAGCTGAGAGTGGCCCTTTCCGCCTTCGGACGTCCTCTGGCCCCTGGGGCTGGGATGCAAGGCCCGGGCTGGCCGCACCCAGAGGTGGCCGTTCTCTTTCCTCCTTTGCCTTTCCGCAGGCACCAGCCCAGGCCGCAGTCGCGCCCCTCACGGCCTCCAGGATCACCCAAGCCCTCGCCCAGTGACTCCCAGCGGCTCCCAACGACGCAGAACCTCAGCCGAGAGGCAGGCCTCGGTGGTCGCAACTGCGGTACTCACCATCCTGTCACTGGGCTCCGCTCAGTCACCACAATCGCCGCCGCCTTCTCTTCCTCCCACTTCTCGGCGACCCGCCCACCTCATTCAACACCAATGAAAAGAGAGGTCGGCAAGAGACCGTTCTACGGAGGCCCGCGCGGGCCCTTCCCCGCCGTAAAGCGAAGTTGTTCTTTGGTAAACGGGGTGGAGGCAAAATCGCGAAGTTTCGAAGCGCGGGCAACATCCGGGCAACACCTGGGGCCCTCGCTCTGAGGCGTGCCATGTGACGTTACTTTTTAGGAATTGCAGCCATGCTGAAATGCGTGATGAGCGGCAGTCAGGTGAAAGGTGCAGAGGCCTTTGTTGCCTTCCTGTGTAAAAAAGGGAAAGCTTAGGGTTTGTGGGTGTGGGGACGTTTCCACCGTCGTCTCATTTCTTGACCTTTGCCTTTATGCCTAAGGGACAAGGCCTGGCCATAGCCAGCATCCACTCACCCAGGGTCCTGTTAACTTCTGAGGTGCAAATGAAGGCTCATCTGCTTTTATTTATGCGTATTATTTATATTCATAGATGTCCATTAAATGAAGTTGCACCACCGGACAGGTAGTGGAAGGGTAGGCCTCAAACTCGGGGTGAGAAAGACTGTGTGGGAAATTGGGGGAAATAACGCTTGGACAGTTAAAAGTATTTTAGAGCGATGAGAAAAGCATAAACCTCGTTTTTATTCCAAATTCTACCATTTTTAAAAGTATGACCAGGGACAAGCCATTGAATCCCTTCAGGGCTCAGTTTCCTCATCTGTGAAATGAGAATAATAACAGCATCTTCATTATAGTATTTGTTGTAGGAATGAAATGCGGGTAAAGAGCTCAGTAACAAATGGTAATGTAAAAGAACTAATCCTTATTGTAAATGGTACTTTAAACATGTAAGTTACTCCAGAAAGTCTCTGTTTCGAAAAGTAATGGTTTTCTACAGATCATAATCTGAAAAGGATCGTTGAAAGGCATCTTGTGTCGCAGCTGGCTCCCACAGTGTTGAGGGCATCTATGGACCAGTATTAATGAACAGGAAAGGAAAGAAAAAGATCCCCATTGTTGCATGTTTTCAGAGTTCTAGAAAGTTCTCTTTTGCAGTGTGTACCTTAGTTCTCAGTAAGTGATAATTTGTATGATTATTTAATTTTGTTTTTTCTCCAGAACCTAAGCACTGTGAGGGTGGGAACTGTAAACCTGCCTTGTTCATTGCTATACCCCCATTGCCTTGGCCTATACTCTTGGAACCTGCTAGGGGCTCAGTGAATATTAACTGAATGAACAAAAGGTCTTCATTAGCTAGCTCCAGGAAAAAGTGGTGAATGTGAAGTGTTAAAAAAGGGCCACTTTCTTTTTTTTCCCTAGTCATCCTATGTTCTCAGTTTGAGGCCCGCACCTCCAGCTCTGATTCTTTTCTTCCCCCGTCTCTTTCTTAGCATGCCATGTGGCTTGTGGGATCTTAGTGCAGAGTCCTAACCACTGCACCAATCATAGTATGATGCTCCCAACTCTGATTTTTAAGCATTTTATGACTTTACATTCTAGAATTATTTTTCCTTTTTTTCTACTTTTCCATGAATTGATATAGCCATCCTTTTTTATTGAAGCATAGTATCCCATATCTGTTTGCTATATATATTTTTTTTACTTATTCGTAATTTTTAAGAACACTAACAGTGTCATACCAAATCAGACTAGTATTTCATCCAGGTCTAGCTACTCTTTATGTCAGGGCATCTAACTGTGTTTTCTGGCAAGATCTGGCACGATCCATGCTCAAGCATCAGAGATATGTCTTGAATGCCTCTAATTTCTCTCTTATAACTTGTTTTGATTTTGCCACCTGTGAAGTTATTAAAACCCTTTGAACCATTTTCTATATACTCTGTTTTCACACTTTTTTTTTTTTTTTGCAGTAAGGGGTATACATTTAAACCAAGTTTAAAAATGCTTTAGTATGGAAATTAGCTTACCACAGTAGTTCCGTGCAACATTTTTAACATCTAGAAAGAAAGGATTTTGTTGCATTTTATTATTCACACACCCAATCTGTGAATTTATTGAGCACTTATTATGTGTCTGGAATTTTGCCAAGGCCATTATACTGTATTTCTTAAAGCAGTTTGTAGCATTAGTCTGTAAAACACTGTTCTTTGTGAATTTATCTCGAGTCCTGTGAATGCTGAAGTAGTTCTATGGTTTATTTTTATTGCTTGAAAGAATGTAAACAGCATCTTTCTTTTTCTCCATAGTATTTGGGAAAGCAATCCAAGCTCTCTCACGAGTTAGTGATGAGCTGTGGCTAGACCCCTCTGAAAAAGGTGTAAGTAAGAAATTTAGCTCATAGACCATCAAGTAAGGGCAAAAGATGATGTTTAAAGATCCCAGTCCAGATTGAATGTTAACTAGGAAGTCCAAAAATTGTAATTATCCCTTTCACTGTTGATCTGTATTTTACATATCTGAATACATTTAGAGCATGGTAAACTTAAAAAAATCATACACAATTGATTTAAGCCAGAATCACAAACTGATGGTCAAGAGGCTAGATATGATTTGCAGAAATGTTTTGTGGGGCCTGCACTGTTTTTTTAAAAATTGAAATACAACATAGGGAGTGTGATTTGGTGCTCTCTGATGACCTAGAGGAGTGAGATGGGAGAGTGGGAGGGAGGCCAAGAAGGAAGGGAATATGTATACTTATAGCTGATTCACATTGTTATACAGCAGAAACTAATACAATATTGTAATGCAGTTATTCTCCAATTTTAAAAAATTGAAATAATTTTCTAACAGTAGTTGAGAGAGTCCACATAAAAATCTGAATTTCTTGCTTCTCTTGAAAACTCAGAAGATCTGCTAGTTTGGGGCCTGCATTCCCAAGTGGAAGTATTAATGGTTGACTGACTAACAATTTCTTATCTTAGACAAGCTAAGACTGCCATTTTGTTGCAGTCTTTTTACTTCCTTTCGTATTATTGCCTTTGATCACTTTGTACTTTAAAGTTAAGGTACCTGTGAGCATTTACATTTTTGAAATTAAAAATATGTTCTTGTTACCAAAACAAACAAAAAATACAAATTCAACATACAGGATTTTAGACCTAAAACCTATAGGTATAGTATAGATAGGGACACATATGCATATACATATGCAAATTACAAACACATTCTAAAGGGGCTTCTCTGGTGGCTCAGTGGTAAACAAATCCACCTGCCAATGCAGGAGACACCAGTTTGATCCCTGACCCGGGAAGATCCCAAATGCGGTGGAGCAACTAAGCCCCTGTGCCATAACTATTGAGCCTGTGCACTGAGGCCCGGAGGCCACAACTACTGAGTCCACATGCTACAACTGCTGAAGCCCATGTTCCCTACAGCCCATGCTCTGCAACAAGAGAAGCCACCACATTAAGAAGTCCACACACCGCAACTAGAGAGTAGCCCCGACTTGACACAGCTAGAGAGTAGCCCCCGCTTGCCACAACTAGAGAAAAGCCCATGCAGCAATGAAGACCCAGCACAGCCAAAAAAATAAATAATTAAAAGAAAAACTGGATAATGCAGTTCATATTATATCAATATTATAATTCATATGTATCAGTCAGTTCAGTCGCTCAGTCGTGTCCAGCTCTTTGCGACCCCATGAATCACAGCACGCCAGGCCTCCCTGTCTATCACCAACTCCCGGAGTTCACTCAGACTCACGTCCATCGAGTCAGTGATGCCATCCAGCCATCTCATCCTCTGTCGTCCCCTTCTCCTCCTGCCCCCAATCCCTCCCAGCATCAGAGTCTTTTCCAGTGAGTCAACTCTTCGCATGTGGTGGCCAAAGTACTGGAGTTTCAGCTTCAGCGTCATTCCCTCCAAAGAAATCCCAGGGCTGGTCTCCTTCAGAATGGACTGGTTGGATCTCCTTGCAGTGCAAGGGACTCTCAAGAGTCTTCTCCAGCACCACAGTTCAAAAGCATCAATTCTTCGGCGCTCAGCCTTCTTCACAGTCCAACTCTCACATTCATATGTATAATGTAGTCCATATACTGCAGTTAACATCCCATAGTTTACTTGAATGCATTTCAATGATATGCTAAACATATTAAAATTTTTTTTTAATTAACCATTTAAGAAATCTGATTTCTTTTCCTATATGGCTGTTATTTTATTTTTCTAGCTTGCTTTAAGATCTGTGAATTCTTGTCGGTCAGCATATGGATGTGTCCTCTTCTCTCCTGTGTTTTTTCAACATTATCAATGGTCAACCTCAGTGAAAATGAATGATACTGACATAATATTGAATTTAAATTGCAGATTGGGAATGAAGGTAAGTGTAAGAGGGCCTGATTTCCTCTGGTGTTGTAGAAATGCTCAATATATAGGGTATAACACCTATCCTGTTCTTAATACTTGGTTTAAATTACGTGCAAGACAGGTCTGTTCATTTAAGAATATGAGGAAACCAGAATTGAAAGAGACACGTGTACCCCAGTGTTCATCGCAGCACTGTTTATAATAGTCAGGACATGGAAGCAACCTAGATGTCCCATCAGCAGATGAATGGATAAGAAAGCTATGGTACATATACACAATGGAGTATTACTCAGTCATTAAAAAGAATACATTTGAATCAGTTCTAATGAGGTGGATGAAACGAGCCTATTATACAGAGTGAAGTAAGCCAGAAAGAAAAACACCAATACAGTATACTAACGCATATATATGGAATTTAGAAAGATGGTAACAATAACCCTGTGTACGAGACAGCAAAAGAGACACTGATGTATAGAACAGTCTTTTGGACTCTGTGGGAGAGGGAGAGGGTGGGATGATTTGGGAGAATGGCATTGAAATACGTATAATATCACATATGAAATGAGTCGCCAGTCCAGGTTTGATGCACGATACTGGATGCTTGGGGCTGGTGCACTGGGACGACCCAGAGGGATGGTATGGGGAGGGAGGAGGGTTCAGGATGGGGAACATATGTATACATGTGGCGGATTCATTTCGATATTTGGCAAAACCAATACAATATTGTAAAGTTTAAAAATAAAATTAAAAAAAAAGAAAAATATAAATACTCTTGTTAGATTTTTAAAAAGTAATTAAGCAACCATGTTAAGTATGTGCTGTTCTCTAATGTGTTTGCATTACAGTCAATTCTGCCCATCTTTAGATGTCTGAATTCCCTAGAGAAAAATGTGGAGAAGTGCAAAATATTTACCAGATCTGATAAGTGCAAAGTAGTTATTCAATTCTTCTGCAGACATGGTAGGTATAGTTAAATCTAGTTTAAAGTATGTGCATTTTTTGTTAATATTGTTCACGTTTAGAATATTCAGACTGCAATATTGCTTAGAATTTGTGTAGTCTATGGTAGGGAGGTTGTAAATATTCTTGTACTTTTCTTTGTAGAAGTATTGTGAGATGACTGGTATTAATTCTTTCTTTTTTTGGCTTGTCAGTGGCACAGGCTATGCCTACGTACAGACCGGTTGGGCTTTTTTTTTTTTTTTTTGCCATATAGGATCTTATTTCCCCAACCAAGGATCAAACGGGAGCATAGAGTCTTAACCACTGGATTACCAGTGAAGTCCCCAGACCAATTTTTTAAATGTTCATCTGAACTCTAACAATTGATTATTCTGAAATTAACTAACTGCTGGATGATATTCTGTAAGCGTGCCTTGGTAACAGTGTTCCTTGCAAAGAACAGAAAAAGAATAGTGCCTACTTGTATTAGAAGTGCTCTGAGTCCAGTCCCTCAATTATAGGAGCCAAGACTTTCATTCATTCTCTCTGATACATCAAGTTGTAAAAGAGATTTCTTGCCTCCCAGCCTTGCAAGATAGATACTCAAATGTTGTAATCATATAGGATTTTCAGTTTAGTTCAGTTCAGTTCAGTCCCTCAGTCATGTCCAACTCTTTGTGACCCCATGAATCGCAGCACACCAGGCCTCCCTGACCATCACCAACTCCCAGAGTTCACCCAAACTTGCGTGCACTGAGTCGGTGATGCCATCCAGCCATCTCCTCCTCTGTCGTCCCCTCTCCTCCTGCCCCCAATCCCTCCCAACATCAGGGTCTTTTCCAATGAGTCAACTCTTCACATGAGGTCCAAAGTATTGGAGTTTCAGCCTCAGCATCAGTCCTTCCAGTGAAGGACCCAGGACTGATCTCCTTTAGGATAGACTGGTTGGATCTCCTTGCAGTCCAAGAGACTCTCAAGAGTCTTCTCCAACACCACAGTTCAAAAGCATCAAGTCTTCAGCTTTCTTGACAGTCCAACTCTCACATCCATACATGACCACTGAAAAAACCATAGCCTTGACTAGATGGACCTTTGTAGGCAAAGTAATATCTCTGCTTTTCAATATGCTATCTAGGTTGGTCATAACTTTCCTTCCAAGAAGTAAGCGTCTTTTAATTTCATGGCTGCAATCACCATCTACAGTGATTTTGGAGCCCCTAAAAATAAAGTCTGACACTGTTTCCCCATCTGTTTGCCATGAAGTGATGGGACCAGAAGCCATGATCTTAGTTTTCTGAATGTTGAGCTTTAAGCCAACTTTTTCACTCTCCTCTTTCACTTTCATCAAGAAGGTTTTTAGTTCCTCTTCACTTTCTGCCATAAGGGTGGTGTAATCTGCATATAGGATTTTGCATGGTTAAACATATATAGCATGATAATAAAGAGCATGGACTCTGGAGGCCCCAAGGTCTGGGGTGGAAACCTGCACTGGTGCTTCCTTGCTGAGACACTGGGCAAATTATTTTACTTTGTGCCTCAGTTTCCTTTATGTAAAATGGGGACAATAGTAATACAAGCCTTCTAGGGTTTTTGTGAAGATTCAGTGAGTTATAGAAGTTATAGTTCTGCAGTGTTTAAAGAAATACCTGGCATAGTTTCAAATAGGTATCACTAGTACTAAGTTTTCAGTTTCTTAAGTATGTCTCAAGTGACTTGATTAATGTCCAATACATATTTGTGATTGGTAGATTTTTAATAGCTTTTGTTGGGAAATTGTATGAGTTAGGATGCTCTAAGTTACAAGTAACAGAAAGAAAGGGAAAACACCCAGAAAATCCAACTCAAACTGACTTAAACGGTAAAGAGGAATTTTGGCTCATATAAGCTAAAAGTTCAAAATTAGATCAGAGGGGTGGTTTGGTCCAGGCTGCAGCAGCTGCTTCTCCTTCTTCCTTTTAAAATTCTCTCAGCTCTACATTCCTCCATGTGATTTATACTAAGTCCAGCTTCTCTTATAAACTTTTAATAATAAGGTGACTTCTAGCAGCAGCTGTTGGGGCCACATGCTTGCTCTTTCATATAAGAGGAGTGAGAGTTATACCTCATACATGCATTGAGCAAAAGTACTTGGCTTGGCTCTGGTTGGACCAACCTAAACTAATCCTGGGGGACCACAGGAATTCCATTCTCTAATTGCCTTGGCTTATTGCCATATCTGGACCAAATTCAATCACAAGGGAGATAAGATTACATCAATTGATTTATACCAGTGAGGGCCCACAAGTGATGCTTGAAGTGAAGTTGGTGCCTCCCAAACCTCATGGCGGCTACACAACAGGGAAGGATGGCTCAGGAAGGAAGGGGAACAGAGGCGATAGATGCTAGCATAGTAATTGGGGTAAATATTAATACTTATATTTTCCCAAACTGTATGTACTCAGGAAATTATGCTTGCAATTTTATTTATGTAATCTGGCAGGAAAACAGTGTTCAAATTTAGTTGAGAAAAATCACCTGGGCAGAGATATCCAATAAATTGCTAGAAATACATATTTGGAATTTGGGAAGAAATGAAGGACAGTGAAGTGAATTTGGCTCTCTTCATTGATAGAAAACAGTTGTGAAAATAAGAGCCACTAAAAAAGACTAATTTCTCTGACTCTAACCACAAGTAGTTCCCAGAATGGTGGTTTCTTAGAGTATTTAGCATCTATTAATGGAAAAAAGATGATTTATATCATCAAGAACCAAGATTCATATGAAATATTCACCTAATAATAATTCTATCAACCCTCTGTATTTTCATTTGCACAAGTCCCTGAGTAGCTAAAAATGAATCAGTGAGTTGTCCCCGAAGAACATGTTCTGCTGATCCAAAGCGCCTGCTACTAAGTTCTGTTCTGATCAAGAAAACAGGTCTCCAACAGAGAGGGGATTCCCTAAGAGGGGGGCACTGGCTATTTGAGTGAAAATAAAACCCTGATTTGTACATGTATATTAATGACATGGTGTCAAGAGGGCAGGATTCCCACTTGAGGGTTTTAAGATTTTTTGACAGGGCATTTACAGATCTACTCATGACTAAACTTTGGTAACAGTAAATGTTAAGGAATTAGGAGCACTGGCCGACTTGTAAGATTTTTGAGCTATCACTAACCTCTGAAATTCCAGACTCCACAAATGGAACATCTCCAAAATAATGCTTTTTCCTTAGCTGTGCCTCTTCAGGTCTGAGAGAGTTCTCTGGAGGCACTGAAGGAAGTTGCAGATTGAGTTATGAAATGGCAGGCAGGATTCTATCATAGCATCAGGTACTCCATTGCTGGGGGCAGATGGTACAGACCAGTGCTTTCAAGCGGTCCACGGACTGGTGGCTGGACCGCAGACTGTTTGTTCTGGTCTGTGAGACAATAAGGAACTTATGCCAGAATTTAAGTCAACACTGCTGAGCATTCTATTTAGTTCAGCTGTTTTGTTTTCATTGTTGTTTCAATAATAAGACTTTCTTAAGGAAGGAAGAAATTCTGGTGAAAATTCCTTGTCTCATTATAGTTCAGTACTTTGTGCAGCACTAGAAAAAGTCAGTAAATGACACAAAGTAAACAGGACTTTAAATTTTTATCCCATTTGCATTCTGTCACGGAAAATTATTAAACTAGAAGGCTAGAAAAAAATGCAATGAAGAAGTACATCAGGCCAAATTACTTTATTTTTTTAAAGATTTATTTATTTGTTTTTGGCCACGCTGGGTCTTCATTGCTGCATGGGTTTTCTCTAACTGCAGCGAGCAGGGGCTACTCTCTGGTTGTGGTGCTTCTCATTGTGATGGCTTCTCTTGTTGCAGAGCATAGGCTTTAGGTGGTGGGCTTCAGTAGTCGCAGCACGAGGGCTCAGTTACAGCTCAACGGCTCTAGATAGAGCACAGGCTCAGCAGTTGTGGAGCACTGGCTTAGCTATCCCGCGGCATGTGGGATCTTCCTGACCAGGGATTGAACCCGTGTCCCCTGCATTGGCAGGCAGGTTCTTAGCCACTGGACCACCGGGGAAGCCCCCAACCAAGCTGGTTTTAAAAGGGTACAATGGATGTACTTGGGAGAGAAAAGGTGAAGAGGAAAGGAAGGTCTTGTAGGTGCTGGCCTCACATCCAATGGTCAGAAATGGGAGGGCATTCTACTATGAGGAAGCAGTGTGATCAAAGGCCTAAACTGAAAGTGTCTTGTTTGTGTTAACAAAAAAAGGGAAGGAAGCAAGCAGCAAGAAAAAGAGCCTCAGGGATGACAAAGAAATAAGGCATTACTTGGACATCCTTGGTAATACCAATACAATATTCACCTGAGTCAGATATTTGTTACAGAGGTATGATTGTACTTGTATATGCATGGACTGTTCCTGGAGAATACCTAAGAAACCGGTGACAGTAGTTACTCTGAAAAGAGTGCTAGGGTGGCAGGAGTCAGAGGTGGAGGGTGACTAACTTTCATTGTCTATTTTTGGTAGTTTTCAAATGTTATGCCTTGCACATCTATTGTATCCTATTACGTATCCATCTAAAAGTAACTTGAAAATATTTTTTAAAATAAGATATGCCAACTTGTGAGCTTCATATCTTTCCAAAATAGCAGCCACAGTAACACCTTTAAAATAGGTCAGATTATGTCACTCCAGCTCAAAACTCTCAAAAACTCACCATTGTACCCAAGGTAGAAGCTGAAGATTTTACAATGGCCTGTGAGGTCCCACATGATCCAGGAGTCCCAGGCATACTTTCTCCTCAAGGGCTGGGCTGCTGTCCCCTCTGCCTAGCAAGCTCCCTCTCCAGACAGCGCATAGTTGGATCTTTTGAAGATCTCCTTCAGTCTTTGCTCAAATGGCATCTTTTCCATGAGGTCTTTCTTGAACTCCCTATTTAAAATTGCTACCCCCACCACTGGCACTCCCCAGCTCCCTTTCTGCCTTTTTTTTTTATTCCTGTGTACTTACTACTTTGTGACATGTGTGCACGCGTGCTAAATTGCTTCAGTCATGTCTGACTCTGTGCGACCCTATGGATTGTAGCCCGCCAGGCTCCTCTGTGCATGAAATTCTCCAGGGAAGAATATTGGAGTGGGTTGCCATGACCTCCTCCAAGGGATCTTCCTGACCCAGAGATCGAACCCATGTCTCTCTCCTGCATTGGCAGGCAGGTTCTTTACTGCTAGCGCCACCTGGGAAGCCCACTATGTGATATACCAATTGTTTCATTAATACTTGTTTTCTTAGTGTGTACCTCTCTTTACTAGAATGTAAGGTTCGTGAGGTCTAAGATTTTTGTCCAAGTTGTTCACTGGTCCATAGCTCCCAAATCATCTCTTGTGTGGTAGATTACAAAAAAAAACCTCATAAATTATCTGCAGGCTTTCCCTTCAAAAGCTGAAGTCTGTTTCCCCACTTCAAATCTCAGCTGGCCTTGGACTTGCTTTGATGTCAGTAGAATGCACTAGAATTGCTGTTGTGTGAGTTCCAAGCCTAGGCCTCAAGAGGCCCGTCAGCTTCCACTGTTAAACTAAGAACATTTCCATCAACACAAGAATAAGCATAGCCTGTGTAAACACCTGGAAGATTGGAGACCGTGTGGTGTGAGGCCCCAGCCATCCAAACTGTCCCAGTGTCCCAACTGTGAGGCCTCAGATATGAACGTGAGGCCATTCAAAACGATCCAGCCACAGTGAAGCCAGCCCAAACCAGAGGAGCCACTTAACTGAAAAGTGAAAAATAACAAACACTTGTTATTTTGAGTCACTGTATTTTTGATGATCATTAAAAACTAATTGATCAGCCTGGCAGACAGTAAGTGCTCAGTAAATATTTATGAAAATAATAAATATTGCTGTTATTAAGTTAAAAAAATAAGTTGAGAAATGCTATTTATAGTGAATCATTTTGATTCTCATTGTAACATTATTATGCTGTAGAAAGTTGTAGCCTACCTGGATTTTATTATATGGGCTCTATGTTCAAACTTAGATTCAGAAAAAAAGAAAAAGATAAATTCTGACTGTACTTGTTAAAACAGCTTAGCCTTGAAGTCATTTAACCAAGCTCAAGCTATAGCTTCCTCTTCTGAGATTAAGTACCTACCCCATAGAAATATTGAGAGGGTCAGAGATATGCCTGTGCAATGAACACTGTAGTTGTGGGTACACTGGACCATAGCCATCACTGCTCCATACTCCTCTCATCCTCTCAGAGGGAAAGAACACACAGATTCAATGCTCAGGTTTTATGTTCAAAGGTCCCATCCAGAAATAGCAGCCTTGGTTGAAAAATTCTGGAAGAGAATCATAGATATATGATTGGTAGTGGGCCATTACCATTTTACACACAATTTAAGAAGTTACCCATATTTCAAAAGAATGTGGGAACTCTGCTGCCTGTTTGGAGGGTGTGACGTGTTACATGGTGTCCACTAGGGAGCGATAAACACATTCATTTACGGTTAGTGTTTCTTGTAACCTATGTGCATCTGCTAGATATTAAATATTACTTTAATTGTATCATTTTAATCTGAACTTAAAAGTGTAAAAGTCTTTAAAAATTTTAATTTTGCACTTAAAATTATTAATGGATTGCTTTATTATTTTTAAGGTATTAAAAAGATTCATAATGTGTGTTTTCAAGAAAGTCGGCCTTTGCAAGCTATTTTTCAAAAGAATATGTGTGCTAATACACTAGTGATTCAACCAAGGTAATGAGTTCTCTGTTGTTTTTTTCCTGAATATAGTATGGTCACAGAGTAAAGAATTAATGCCCTAGAACTTTTAAATCAAGTACATTTTTTAAAGTTAACATTAGACTTGGAGAAATCACCTTATAGGATCAAGAGGAAACCTGAAGAAAGATAATAGTAGATAATAACTGCCTAATGGTAGAAATAATAATTTATTGGCCAAGAGAGTTCTAGAAATATCCCATCGGTGGCTTGCTACATCAAGTGGTATTAAGAGAAAAATATATTATTTGACAACACTTTGCATTCATATGATGCTTTCTATAAGACACTGTGTGTCTCAAAACAGGCAGCACGAGGAAATCATAACAGATTTTATGTGATTGATTTTATCCCTGTTTGTTTGTTTTTTCCTAGAAAATGAGTGAGATATATTTGTCAGTGAGGGGGAATTCAATTTTTCAATTAAACCGTAGCATTAAACATTAATTATTTTGTAAGCCAAAAGATATTTTACCCTTCAGTTTAGTTCAGTTCAGTCGCTCAGTCGTGTCCAACTCTTTGTGACCCCATGAACCGCAGCACGCCAGGCCTCCCTGTCCATCACCAACTCCCGGAGTTCACTCAAACTCACATCCATCGAGTCGGTGATGCCATCCATCCATCTCATCCTCTGTCGTCCCCTTCTCCTCCTGCCCCCCATCCCTCCCAGCATCAGAGTCTTTTCCAATGAGTCAACTCTTCACATGAGGTGGCCAAAGTACTGGAGTTTCAGCTTTAGCATCATTCCTTCCAAAGAACACCCAGGGCTGATCTCCTTTAGAATGGACTGGTTGGGTCTCCTTGCAGTCCAAGGGACTCTCAAGAGTCTTCTCCAACACTACAGTTCAAAAGCATCACCCTTACTGTTTTTTAAATTACAAAAGAAATACATACTCCTTGCAATGCATCTAAAATTTATAGAAAAGTGCAAAGATGAAAAATGAAAGTCTTTCTCCTCTACTTACCCCATATATTGCACTTGGCAGGCGTAACATCTGTTAACGATTTGGTGTATATCTTTTTACATCTTCTATTTATAGTCAGTTTGTCTATAACTTTCCCTCCCCTTTATCTATGGATACCTTTTTCTCTTTCAAAATTGTATCACATACTTTGTCGTTTAGTTGCTAAGCTGTGTCCAGTTCTTTTGCAACCCCATAGACTGTAGCCCACCACGCTCCTCTGTCCATGGGATTTTCCAGGCAAGAATACTGCAATGGAGTGCCATTTCCTTCTCCAGTGGATCTTGCTGACCCAGGGATTGAACCCACATCTCTTGCACTAATAGGCAGATTCTTTACCACTGAGCCACTTGGGAAGCCCACAACACATATTGAGTCCTGGAAATGAAACTGCTGGGTCAAAGGCTTACACAAATTTTAAATTTGCATACATATGGACTAGCAAATTGCTATCTGAAAAGTTTGTGCCAATTTACATTCCTACCAAAAGTGTAGGAGAATCCTTCCAAGTAAAGGATTATGATTAATCTTCAAAAATTTTACCAACCTGTTTGGTAGAAAATGGCATTTTAGTTGTTCTTTACTATGTCTATTTTATTACTAGGGAGCTTGAGCATCTTTTTACATTTATTAGAAGTTTGTATTTTTCTTTTTTGAATTGCACATTCATGTTGTCATTTTTTTGTATCAGCTTGTTTGATATCTTGTACCTCTCCCTTAACACTGGAAAAGGTCCCAGATTAATTTGGTAGGTGTTCCTGACATTTTGGCATTGAGAAACACTGCTAATCTAAGGTCTAGCATCAGGTTAACACCAACATTACAGAAATTCTAAGAATCTCATTTTTATCTAACCTCACTTGAATTTAAAAAATAAACCAGAACTTTTAATTCAATAATAAAAAGATAAATAACCTAACTAAAAAAAATGGGCAAAGGATTTGAATGGATATTTTTCCGAAGAATATACGCAAATGGCCAACAAGCACACGAAAAGATGATCAACATCATTAGTCCTTAGGGAAATGCAAACCATACAGCTTTAAATCTGTGAATTGTGTAGAATATGAATTGTATCTGAATGAAGGTGTTTTTAAAAAGGGAACCCAGGATGAACGGGCATTTGGGATGTCAGGACAACCTGGACCAGGGATTGAACCCAGGCCCTGGCAGTGAAAGCATGAGTCCTAACCACTGGAACACCCTGGAATTTCCAATGGTGTAGTTTTAAGATATACGAAAAATATAGCACGTCACGTGGAAGAATAGAGATAAGTCTTTGGGGTCGATTTTTCTAAAATTCAGGACAGTTCAACTATTTATTTCCAGATTAAAGATTTGAGTTCCATTTCATAAGATAATTTATTTCTGTTCTTCAAATAGTGTAATATTATTCATTGCATTTTATAGGGTGCTTGCTGAGGCAATTGTTCTTTTTACATCGAGTCAAGAGGAAGTTACTCTTGCTGTTACTCCACTGAAGGTTTGCATTAAGAGTTCTAATGAGGAATCAATGGGTAAGGATTATATCTGTCACTGTGCTTTGATGGAATATTACTTCCTGGCTTTCCTGATTACTCTATGGTTATACAGTAAATATTACTGGCATAATATTTATTCTTTACTAAAAGGCAGTAAAAGTAAAACATAGAAAGATCATCAAAATTTTCAAGAGACCAAAGAATTTTGTCAACCAGTAATTAAAATACTTGGCTTTGAAATTCAGATTGTTTTAAAATTAGAATGGTTACTGAGAAAAATATTTTTTCAGTTAAAATTTTAAGGTCTATTTCTTATCCTTTGTATTTAGCATAAAGGAAGGGAAGAGGCCAGCCATCCAATTGAGATGATATTTGACCACATAAAAAGAAAAATTAACTTTAAGTTAGAAATGTAAGATATTCCAGATGGCAAATATGTAGGGCAGAAAATGTGAATATTTCTTTAGTTCACTCTTCCAAGAATTATCCAGATGGAATGGAGACACTATGGCATAATTAAATCTAGAGTTTTGCTGTTAAGGAAATTTGCTAGGGTATTTTTGGCATAAGCTGTTTGAGATTCTTTGACCTTGGATAATATTTGCGGGATGATAGCAGTAAAGAGTCCGACATGACTGAGGGACTTCACTTTCACTTTTCACTTTCATGCATTGGAGAAGGAAATGGCAACTCACTCCAGTGTTCTTGCCTGGAGAATCCCAGGGATGGGGGAGCCTGGCAGGCTGCCATCTCTGGGGTCGCACAGAGTGGGACACGACTGAAGCAACTTAGCAGCAGCAGCAGCAGCAAAAAAAGAATATTAAGGTAGAAACATTATTTGAAAGGTGGCGGATTCATGTTGATGTATGGCAAAACCAATACAATATTGTAAAGTAATTAACCTCCAATTAAAATAAATAAATTTATATTTTAAAAAAGTAAAAAAAATAAAATAAACACTGAAAAAAAATAAAGAAAGTGAAAAACCAGTATAACTAGTGCTTAAGGTGGGTCAGGTAACTTTGTAGTGTTTAGTTTTTGCCAGATGCTGTTCTAAATGGTTTACATTTGTGAATCCATTTGATCTTTGTAACAACTCTGTGATGTAGCTACTATTAGTATCCTCATTTTCCATATGAACAATATGAAGCACAGAGAAACTAAGTGACTTGCTGCTGTCTCACAGTTAATAAGTGGTGGATTATGATCTGAATAGAGGCTGTCAGGTTCCAGGGCTTAGGCTCATTACCACCGTGCTCTTGTTGCTTCTCTCGTCTCATCTAGTATTCTTTTTTGGCACTTAGAAGTGCATGATCTGGAAAGTATATGCGTGGCTAGTGAGAGGGTCTGTTTTATATTCATAATGCCATCTCTGAATAAAGATGGCCATTTAGTAACCAGGAGATGCTATCCCTTGTGAGTAGCTTTCTAATGAGTAGTTATAGTTATGCTTGGCTGGGGACCCAGTTGTTTAATTTTATTATTGCACCTACTCTATTGCCAGCCCACTGGGAGTGACATGAGCCTTCTTTTCTTAATTTATTTTTTAAAATATTCTTTTTTTGTATTCTTTTCCATCATGGTTTATTATAGGATATTGAATACAGTTACCTGTGCTATACAGTAGAGCCGGGGCTGGACCGTGCCACCTGCCGGGGTCCAGCCCCGGCTCAGTAGGACATGCTTATCCACTTTACGTCTAATAGTTTGATCAGCTAATCCCAAACTCCCAGTCCAACCCTCCCTTGCCCTCCCCCTCCCCCATGGCAACCACAAGTCGTGACATGAGCCTTCTTGATTGAGATGAAGGTATTTGTAAGGTATTGTTTGGTCCTTTAAAAATATAAATACTAGGAGAACAAAGGAGAAATCCTTTGTTCTTATGCTTAAATAATTCATGTTCATTGAAGAAAATTAAAAACACACAAACAGCACATAAAGTCACCTGGAATCCTCCTATCTGGAGAAAAGCACTTAATATAGAAAAGCACTTTTCTATATCTTATATCTGAGAACAGGAGATTGGTTTAATTGGTGAAATACAATGAAGCTATTATTAAAAGTAGTCTTGGGAGTTCCCTGGTGGCCTAGCAGGATTCTAGGCCTTTACTGCCATGGGCCTGGGTTTAGTCCCTGGTTGGAGAACTAAGATCCTGCAAGCCATGCTGCACAGCCAAAAAAAAAAAAAGTCTTGTTTGTGTGTATGTATACATTTCTTTCTCTATGGGTATGTATATCAAAGATGTTTATTGAAGTTAATATTGTAGTGGAAAACACAAAACACCAACACACACAAATAATTTGGAAAAGGTACTTATTGACATAAGGGACTGAGCTTCCCTCATAGCTCAGTTGGTAAAGAATCCACCTGCAATGCAGGAGACTCCAGTTTGATTCCTGGGTTGGGAAGATCTTCTGGAGAAGGGAAAGGCTACCCACTCCAGTGTTCTGGCCTGGAGAATTCCATGGACTATACAGTCTATGGGGTCTCAAAAGAGTTGGACACGACTGAGCAACTTTCAGTTATTGACGTGGAAATATAGCCAGGATATATTATTGAATAGATTATAAAATGGTATGCATAGTATGATTGTATTTTCATTTTTAAAATGCACATGAAATTTTAATAAAAGAGAACAAAATTCACCTGTTATTGTCTGTCTTTTGGATTATAGCCATTCTAGTGACTTCACTTTCACTTTTCACTTTCATGCATTGGAGAAGGAAATGGCAACCCACTCCAGCGTTCTTGCCTGGAGAATCCCAGGGATGGGGGAGCCTGGTGGGCTGCCGTCTGTGGGGTCACACAGAGTTGGACACGACTGAAGTGACTTAGCAGCAGCAGCAGCAGTGGGTATAAAGTGTTGTCTCATTGTGCTTTTGATTTTCATTCCTCTAGTAACTAATGATGTTGAGTATCTTTTTGTGTGTGCTTATTGTTTATTTGTATATTTTCTTTGGAGAAATGTCTGTTCATATCCCTTGTTTATTTTTCACTTGAGTTATTTGTCTTTATTGTTCTGAATACTAGCCCCTTATCATATGTGCCATGCTGTGCTAAGTCACTTCAGTCAACTCTGTACGACCCTATGGGCCATAGCCTGCCAGGTTCCTCTGTCCGTGGGATTCTCCCAGCAAGAATACTGGAGTGGATTGCTATGCCCTCCTCCAGGGGATCTTCCCAAGCTAGGGATCAAACCTGTGTCTCTTATGTCTCCTGCATTGGTAGGCGGGTTCTTTACCACTAGCACCACCTGGGAAGCCCCCCTTATCATATATATATGATTTCAAATATTTTCTCCCATTCTGTGAAGTTGATTTTTACTTTCCATTTTTTTCTTTTTTGGCCACCCCTCCCAGCTTGTGGGATAGAGGAAGTGGAGATGGCAGTCTCTTAGTGCCTGGGCCCAGACCAGAAACTAGCACTAGATGACTCCACCACATACTATTAGTGAGAGTAGACAGAAAGCCCACTCACCCCAAGGGGAAGGGACACAGGTATAGACCCTACCACTCAATGAAGAAATGTCAAAGAACTTGTGGCTATTTTTAACCTACAATTTATGGTTATATTTACTTTTCTTTTTTAAAAAATATTTATTTATTTGGCTGCACTGGGTCTTAATTGCAGGATCTTCCATTTTTGTTGAGCTGTGTGGGATCTTTAGTTGCAGCAGGGAAGCTCTCAGTTACGAAATGTGGGATCTCGTTCCCTGACCAGGTATTGAACCCCAGCCCCCTGCATTAGGAGTAAGGAGTCTTAGCCACTGGACCACCAGGGAAGTCCCTGACTATATTTTCTTATTAAAATTTCACAAATACCTACAGAATTGATGTTATTCTTTATTTTCCTATAATATTGAACAGACCTGACCGATTCTGTATACAGTGAGATGTTTGTTGGTCCAGATGAGTTTGACTTCTTTCAAGTTGGAATTGACACTGAAATAACATTTTGCTTCAAAGAACTGAAGGTAAAACCAAAAGTAGTGTCCAGTTGGAATTATCAGTGGCAGTTTTTAATAAAGATTTCACATTTTTCCCCTTCTTTTCTTTTCAGGGAGTGCTGACATTTTCAGAAGCTATACATGCTCCTATAGCCATTCATTTTGACTTGCCTGGGAAGTAGGTCTTTGGGACATTTCTGAGTTTATTTCTTTTTCTTTTGTTGTATACTAATAAATAAAACCCTTTGGGTCACGTTGAAATTAATTCACACCTCAGGAATTCCTTAACTTTACTAGCAACACTTATCAAACTAAAATTTTGAAAGATGTTATAACCTAGTGTTCTTTTGATTGGTGACTTGATTTAGAAAAATACATTATTTTGCAGAGCGAAAACATTTATAAACTTGATATACTGAATAAATTGCCTAATTAGAAAATTATATATGCCTTAAACAAGTTAAATCTCTATGAAACTATGGTATGTTATACTTCAGAACTAAAATTTCAAAGAGATTGGGTTAGGATGTGATGATTTTTAAGGGCTCTTTTAAGTCTAAGGACTATCTCAATTTGTGAAAAAACGAATAAGACTTCTACTTTTACTGTTTCTTTTTACTCCAAAATCAGGTATCATTTTCTAATGTTTTCTCAGTGTCCATCAGAAAATGAGTGTGGTTTTTGCTCTGGTTTTGCCTTTTTTAGACCCATGGCTTTAAGTATTGACGATATGTTATTGGAAGCCAACTTTATTTTGGCTACATTAGCTGATGAGCCAAGTAGAGCATCTTCTCTACAAACACTATGTCTTTCACAAAAACAAAAAAGGTAAGGCTGTGTTTTTAATGTCTTTATTGGTTTGGATAAAGCTACTGCAATCTTATTCTGCAATAATTCAATGGCATTCATTTAGGAAACAACTGAGAAGGAAAACATTAAAAGATCTGAAATTTTAACTGAATCAGGAAGAGCTCCAGGAAGACCTAACTGTAACATAGAAATATCACCCATCTTTCACTTGGGTGAAAAGATACTTGCTTTTTTCTCTTGTGATCACAGTTTAACAGAACTGTCTGGTTTATCTTTGTCATTACCTAAAACTCATTTGTGATTTCAGTGGCTGTTTTTTAGGAGTGATAATAGTGTTAAGTTTCACAGGAAGGTTTGTATTCATTACCCAGAGCTCTCTTTCTTAGACATATGGACAGGCAGCCATTGTTTTTCTTTCTTTTTTTCCCTTTTGTCTCTCTCTTTTGTTTTTTTTTAAATTTTGGCTGCACTGCATGGCTTGCAGGATCTCAGTTCCCTGTCCAGGGACTGAACCTAGGCCACAGCAGTGAAAGTGTAATGTCCTCACCACTGGCCTGCCAGGGAACTCCCCCTTTTGCCTCTTAACTTTTTTTTTTTTTTGGTGGAGGCTACTTCATAGTAAAAATAACAAATTTCTATGGGAAATTAGGAAAATGCAGTAAAGTACAAAGAATAAAGTGAAAACACCCACAATTTTACCAGCTAACGATAGCCACTGTTAATGTTTGGCACACTGTGTTGTGTTTCAGACTTTTAATTTTGCACATATTTACATTTTAAAACAAGATTGGCTCATATAGCATATGTAGTTTTGTATCCTGTTTTTTTCCCACAAAATATTATATTGTGAACATTTTCTAATATTGCTGATAATGACTTAGAAACATGCTTTTTAATGATTCTATACAATTTTATCATACAGATGTATTGTAATTTATTTGACTTTTTTTTTTTTCCTACCTATGCCCTTCTACTGTGTTATCAGACTGTCTCCTGCACACTTGAGTTGCTTTACTGAAAAATTTGAATCTGCAAGAGAATTTCTAAATAATCATATATGTGAATCTTAATTTCAAACAATTAGTTTGATGTTTTTTCAATATATTCCCTAAACTGGTGTTATCATTGTCATTTCATGTTGCTCCTTTAGTTATATACAAATATATATTTCAAAGTAAACAGTTCATTCATTTAATCTCTATTAATACCTCAGGTCAGAGCCGATACATTCAAATTCAAAGGCTGGTAAAAATGTAACCAGCAAGGTCCCAGAGTATATCTCAAGAAAAGTAGAACCCAAAAGGCTATATTCTGATGAGACTCCCACGAACATTTCTACATTGGAAAATTGTGGCAGCCCTTTAATGAAAAGAGCGAACAAAGACATTACTGAAGTACCCGAAAGCGATGGAAATATTAGTGAAGTACCAGAAAGCAGTATCAGCGACACGGAAGACGTGCCAGGGTCTCCATGTCTCAGGAAGGTAAAGGAACAACAACACTGAGACATAACTAAGCCAAGGTCAAGAGTTCTTGCTGTCCATCTCCCTTGTCAATCTCCCTGCCTCAGCCCACCCCCAATGTCCTGGAAATTAATTTCCTTATTTTTTGATGGGGAGAGCTGAAGCCGGTCTGAGATGGAGAAAAGGCTGATTTATACAATGTCAATACAAAACAAATTGTTCATTGAGTAATTCTAACAAAGTATGTTTAGAGATTTGAGTCACTTTTTTTAAAGAACAAATTATGATTGTTTATAGCATATTATCTTTGCATACAAATATTGATAATATGCCTAAGTCATATACTTTGTTTTCTAAAATAAGTGTCCTAATTTTCAAGTTTGGTCAAGAAATCTCTTATTCATGGTAGCACAGATATAAATTTCATCACAAGAAACATCACAAATTTCTTTGTAGTAGAGTCCCAGTTAATAACATTATTGTAATACCAATATTTTGCTATTATAGATGGATGATAAACTCTACAAAATGCTATAATGTTAAACCTTATGTCATCTACTGAACTGAAGATAAACATAATTTATTAGAAGTATCTTAAATAATGATAGTCCCCATTTTATATGTTTACATTAATGTTTTATTCAAGCTTGTTTTGCTGTTGTTATTATTGGTTTGGAAATATGAGTTTCTTAGAGTTAGAAATTTGAAAGAAGAAATAATATTGCTAGAAGTTACTACTTACTTCTCACTAGTCCTTTTCAGAATTGATAGCAATTAGCAAAATGGACCAATTTAAGTTGCATTTCCAAAGTGTCATTAGGATAGCAGTCAGTTTTTTTTTTTTTTTTGGCAGTCAGTTTTTTACTAAGAGAGAGCAGGGAGCTGACACTTGCCATGTTACATACCCCTGTGAATTTTACATTTTTGACTTTATTTCATTTTTAAGTCACAATATCCACTGCTACTGGGCTTTCCTGGTGGCTCAGTGGTGAAGAATCTGCCTGCCAGTGTAGGAGATGCAGGTTTGATTCTTGGGTCAGGAAGATCCCCTGGAAAAGGATAATGGCAACCTACTCCAATATTCTTGCCTCAGAAATCCCGTGGACAGAGGAACCTGGCCAGCTACAATCCACGGGGTTGCAAAGAGTCAAATACGACTGAGCAATTAAATAATGACAATGCTGTAATAAAGACTTCTAGGATCGTAAAATTGGACAGTAAACTCCACTTATTATTCAGTTTGATCCCATAAGTGTTTATTGAATACCTGTTATATGCCCAGTACTTATGGCAATTTTCTCTTCTTGTTAATTACTAACTTGGCCATAAAAGAAAACTAAAATGTGTCTTTTCATTATGCAAAAACATTTTCCCCATCCTGTTTTTTGGTCACACATATTGTGCTTACTTTTATTTTTTTTACAGACAACAACAGGAACACATTTCCCTGCTGCTTCATCTCCCTGAAATTCACTAAGATTGCCAATTTCCTCACTAGGGAAAGTGACATTTAGAGCTGTAAGCTCCACAAGTTTCATTACAGCACTCTCTTCTTTTCTATCATGTCACTTACATCCTAAATTCTAAAAAGAAAACTCTACTTTGGAAGGGAAGTTTTTGCCTTAACTCCTGCAGAAATGAGATTACATTATGGGTAAATGATTTAGACCCTTATCATCTATCTGAACTACTGGGAGCCTTCTGATTGGCCTCCATACCTCCATTCTTCTCCATTCTTGTTTTCCTCCACACTGTACTAAAAGATTGTGTTTGGACCTTACAATGAGGTATAGGGCTCCTGGGTTGGCGCCTCTGTCTTGCCACTTGTGTGATTTGGGCAAGTTACATATCTTTGCTTCAGTTTTCTTTCTGTTAGTAAAATGAGGATAATAATGATGAATTGTTGTGAAATTGAATTGTTGTGAAAATTAATTGAGCTAATAGATGGAGCTGGCAGATGGTCATTGCTCAGCATCACTCTCCTGCTTTTAAATCTCTTGGATTGTCCACTTTTCCCATGGAATTTCACTTAAACTCCTTGAAATGGCATTAGGGGACTTTCCCTAGAGTATTTAATATAATCTTCTCATTTCCTCCTCTGAGGTCCAGTTCTAGTCCTTCAGACTATGTTTTAATGTCTGGTAGATTTAGTATCCCTTTGTAGATTTTGTCAGTTTTTTTCCTGGTTATTCCTGAGTATACATTTTTTATTTGAACTTTAATATCAACATATCCAACTCCATAAAAAAAATCTATTGGTGTTTTTTTTTTATTAGGATTTCCTTAAATTTCTGTTAACTTGAGGCTGTTAAGTGACATCTTTATGATGTTGAGTCAATCTGTCTATAAACACAGGCAATGTATTTCCCTTTATTCTGGTCTACTTTTGTGTCTTTCAGCCGTGTTTTAAAATGTTTCTCATACATTTACACATTTATTATTAAGCTTATTCCTAAATAATTAACCTGTTATATTGCTATTGTGAATGGATGTTATGTTTTCTGTTTTCTCACTGCCTTTTATGTATATGAAGGCTATTGTTTTTTGTGTTACTTTTATATCATACTACCCTGCTGACTAATGTTATTATTTCCATTCGTTTTATCACTGATTCTCTCAGGGTTTTTAGACATACTTACTATATGTCACTTTATTATATACCAATAGTTTCATTTCTTCTTTAATGCCTCCAACTGACTCTCTTGTTCAGTTGCATTAGCACATAACCTCTAGTACAACATTTGGAGTGGAGAGAATGGGCCTGCTTGCTTAGTTCCTGATCTTAATGGAAACGTTGTGCATATACTTTTGTGTTCTACTTTTGCTCATATTATTGCACCTACATTTCAGGGTAGTAGTATTCCTCTTTTCACTGTTCAAACTCCTACCCACCTTCAAAGCCCAACTCAAATGATACATCTCCTTCTGAAGTCTTCTCATTCTACTCATTTTTACTGTCACATAATAACTTGGTAGATATGCTTGTTACTCCACTAGGTAGATTGTGAGTTCATCAAGGGCAGACCTGAGTCTTATTCATCTCTGTATTCTTAGTGCATAAGCCAGTAGTTGGCAGACCTCCAGACCTGGTTTGGGATAGCCTGAGAAAATTTTAAAAATCCCTCCAATAGTATCACAAAATTCCAAAATGAAACCAATTTTTAAATTCACCTTATTAAAAAAACAAATATATGGTAGTATTCTACTTTGGGGAAGGGGGTTTTCAAAATTAAACTATTGTAGAGGAGTATTGGGCTTCCCTGATAGCTCAGCTGGTAAAGAATCTGGCTGCAATGCAGGAGACCCTGGTTTGATCCCTGGGTTGGGAAGATCCTCTGGAGGAGGGCATGGCAACCAATTCCAGTATTCTTGCCCAGAGAAGTCCATGGACAGCAGAGCCTGGCAGGCTACAGTCCATAGGGTTGCAAAGAGTCAAACATGACTGAGTGACTAAGCACAGCACAGAGAAATATTACTGTATTCTAAATAATGACCAATATTTTTTCCAATGTGGATTTTCAGTAAGTTTAATCAAGAAGTTGTACACACATACACACACACAAGAAGTTATACACAGCTCTCAGGGACACCAAAATGAGGAAAAATATCTAGAATTGTTATCTTTTTTTACTGAAGTATGATTGACCTACAACACTATGTAAATTCTATGTGCATAACATAATGATTCAGTATTGCCACACATTACAAAATGATCACGATAACAGAAATTTAGAGTGGTTTTCAAAGACCAAAGTCCCATAAAAGTTATGATAATATTGTTGACTATTTCTTCATGCTGTACATTTCATCCACATGACTCATTTATGTTGTAACTGGAATTTGTACCTCTTAATCTCCCTCACCTGGTTCACTCATCCCCCCACACCTCCCCGCTCTGGCAGCCACCTGTTTGTTCTCTGTATCTATGAGTCTCTTTCTGTTTCCTTATGTTTGTTCACTTGTTTTGCTTTTTAGATTCCATATATAAGTGAAATCTTATAGTGTTTGTCTTTCTGTGACTTATTTTCCTTAGTATAACACCTTGTAAGTTCATTGATTTTGTTATAAATGGTAAGACTTTTATTCTTTTTTGTGGCTGAGTAATATTCCTTTGTATATACGCACTGCATCTTCTTTATCCATTCATCTATTGATGGACACAGGTCACTTCTATATCTTGCTATTTTAAATAATGCTGCAAAGAATATAGGGGCTCAGATACTTTTTTGTGTTAGTGTTTTTATTTTTTTCAGAAAAATAGCAGGAGTGGAATTGCTGGATTGTAGAGCAGTTCTATTTTTAAGAAAACATGTATACTGTTAAATTTTTCTATAAAAATGCACCTTCTTACTCAATTCATACAGAACTTGGACTCCAAGTTACATAGCTATTCACAGACTTTCTGCATTAGAAGACTATTAGATACTAGGGAAGGGCTTGATCATCCAGCCATGAACGATTTAGAGGCTGAAGAGTAGGTGGGGACAAGAGGGGGTAGCAAATGACATTTGACCTTAAGTCAATGGCAAATTCAGGGCAGCTCTCAAAGACCATAGTAAACTAAGATTTTTAGCTTACCAGTGTATTAGTTTCTTATTGCTGCTATAGTAAATTACCACAAGCTCAGTGGCTTAAGACAACACAAATTATCTTTCAGTTCAGAAATCCAAAATGGGTCTCATTGAGCTAAAATCAAAGTGTTGGCAATGCCGTGTTCCTTTGTGGAGACTAGGGAAGAATCTGCTTTCTTTCTTTTCCTTTCTTCTTGAGATCATCTGCATTCTTTAATCATGGTTACCCTTCAGCTTTAAACCAGCAATGGCTGGTGGAGTCCATTTCACATTTCCTCACTCTGATGCTGATTTCCACATTTAAGGGTCATTGTGATTTCCCATTGGGCCTACCTGGATAGCAGCCTTATTCCACTTGCTCTTTTAATTCCCCTTTGCCTTGTGATATATTCACAGGGTCCTGGGATTAAGATGTGGACATCTTTGGGGGTGAGGGCAGACCTCATTCTGGCTACCACAGGCAATATCACGGCTAATTTGGGGTGTTTCATCTGAAGCCAAGGTTCAGCAACTGCTGTCTGAAGTGCCCCATGCGGAGGGCATCTTCAGTTTCTGATTTGTAGGGATGAGCCAAGAATAGGGATCGTTTGTTTATTCATGCTTGATACCTACCATGTGACTCCCACCAGTGTTTGTTGAGGGCCTTGCACCATAGACGTGGGGTATACAATGGTGTGCAAAATAAACAAGAAAGGTTCCTACACTTGATTATAAACTGGGGATGTGGGGGTGGGGAGGTAGACATTAAACAAATAATCATATGACTAAACATATGATAATTTAAAAAAACTAACCTGTGGTAAAGGGAAAGTTCAGGGTGCTTTCAGAGGATTTAAAGTGTGAGCTGACCTAATCCAGGAGGTCAGAAAGTCTTTGAAACTGGTGTTTGGAGCTGAGCTGGAAAGGATAAGATAGTAGGGGGAAGCTGAGTGGATGTGGCATGTGCAAAGGCCCCTGTCATGGAGGGAGTGTGGTAGTTTTAAGGACCTGGAGGAAGACCAGTGTGGCCAGAGGGCAGATAGACGGGGGAAACAATGGCACAGGGTGAATGAAACTGGAGCAGTGAGTGAGTTCCAACTCATGTCGGATGTAAATGGCCATATCAGGTACTGTGGCATTGAAAGTATTTGAAGGGTTTTAACAGGGAAAGCTGCCCACAGTGCAGTGAAGCAAGACTGGAAACTCAGTTGTGGTGAGTGAAAGATGGTGATTCAGTAGCAAATGGAGAGAAGTAGCCAAAGTAAACACCTAATTGAAGAAATAAAACAGCAGGACTTTGTGATGGATCGGTCATGGAGCTTAAGGGAAAGGGAGGTATCAAGGTTGGAGAAACAGGTTCAGTGCTAAGATCATGAATTCTATTTTGGATGTAAGTTGCAGAAATCAAGTAGGATATAGGAAGCTCAAATTCTAACTGTGAGACTCCCTGGCATATACACAGTAATTTCTGCAAGCAGTGTGAATGTGTGTTCTAGAGAGAGGGTATGGCAGAGAAGACTGCCACCATCTAAAGCAGTGGCTCTTAACCACAGCCAGGGGACACAGAGTCATCAATGTCTGCAGACACTTCTGGATGTCACAGTTCAGGAAAGCGGGCTGCTACTGGCATCTCGGGTAGAGGCCAGGGGTGCTGCTCCGTGTCCTCCCAGGAGCAGGACAGCCCGCACAGCAAAGAAACTTAAGTCCTCCAATGTCAGCCGTGCTAAGGTTGAGAAACCCTGATTCAAAGTGTGGGTAGAAGAGGGTAAACATTCATCTTTGTTTCATTTAAAGAGAAATAAATTTAATAATAATAAAAGGCAAGCCAACTGAAAAGAGCAACCAGAAGAACATAGCATGGGGAAGGTATGAGAAGAAAGTGTCAGAGTGAGTATCTAGTGGGGTGGAGACTGAAATGGCCATTAGTTTAGGGAATCTGGCAATTTTTGGTGACCATTATAAGGACAATTTCTGTATGAGGGTCAGGAGCTTTTTTAGATAGGACCTAAGAATAGGAGAATAAGAAGATAGAGAAAGCACCTGTAGACAGTTCCACAGCAGAGATTAAGTTGGAGGGAGGACGTGGATGAGGCTATATATTTTAATGAGACATCTGATTATTTTAAAATGCTGATATTCCTATCCAGTAGAGGGGAGGCATGGGAGGGGCTGGGAGTCAGAGACAGGGAGGGAAGGACTGACTCTGGTCAGGAGTAGCTTCTGTCACAACAAGAGGGAAAGGGGAGAGGATGGGTGAAGTGGAGGAAGATAGCCAGCAGTCTCCATCTGTTCCCCACAGCCCTGGTGTTGGTTTTAGTGGCTTGGGCAGGGTAGTCCAAAGCAGATCACTGATCCCAAACTGTGTGCCTCTGGAGTCCAGGGAAGGGTTTTACTTTAGGATGTTTTGGGCCACTCATGAAGGTTCTGGGTATCTCATGAACCATCAGCTAATGTGAGACCAGACCACAGTGGCTGAGTTTCTGAAAAGGGGCATTTGATAAGCACTAACCTGCTTTGAATAAACAACAGTTATTCTCCCCACCCCCACCCCCCCACAGTTCTCTTCCATGTTCTTTGGAGCAGCTTCTTCTGACCAACAAGAACCCTTCAGCCTCCCTTTCCAGAGTCTGGCAACAGCAAGTGACAGTGAAGAGGACATGAATAATGGCAGTTTCTCCACATTCTAACAGTGATGGCTGAGCTCACCCCCCTGCCAACTTAACTGGTTCACTTGTACCACAAACACATTTTCACATTTAAATCTGTGAAGATACTGTCTTGGGCTTCCTGGAGAATGGGCTACTGCTTATCTACACATCATCTTATACAACCACCATATCTAGAAATAACTACTTGTCAATAAATGTAACTTGCTTTAAATCCATTATGCTATGTGGGAGGCAGAAAAGTTTTTTGTGTAGGGAAAAAGCTCATTAGAATTTTCTTCAGTTCAGGGAATTCCCTGGCAGTACAGTGGTTAGGACTCTTTGAGTTTCCATTCAAGGGGCAAGGGTTTAATCTCTGATTCAATCACAGATTCTGTCTCTGGGACCTAAGATTCAACAAGCTGCATGGTGTGGCCAAAAAAAAAAAAGAATTCTTCAACGTATTGTTTATTTACAATAGAGTTTTTAGCATTTTCTTTGCCAGTTTTATAGTTATTTAAACTTCCTGTAGCAGAGTGCATCAGAATGGCTTGTAAAGTTCAGGTATCTTTTGTATTTGATTGCAAGTATTTGAGTTTTGATGCTTTCTGACAGATGAAAACGTCCTGCAATCTTTTCTCATGTAAGATCATAACTTTTACACAGCAGGGGAAGAAGAGAGTGAGGTGAATGGAGAAAGCAGCATCAACATATAGCACCATGAGGTGTAAGATGGATAGCTGATGAGACGTTGCTGTACAGCAAGCACAGGAGCCCAGTCTTGTGCTCTGTGATGGCCTGGAGGGACTGGATGAGGGGAGCCCCAGAGGGAGGGGATGTATGATTATGGCTGATTCACATTGTTTTATGGCAGAAACCAACCCAACATTACAAAATTTAAAATAAATAAAAGGCAAAACACCCAACTTTTTCTCCATTGCTTATATTAAGAATTTAAGTTAAATAATGTGACTTAAAAATGTTGCAGTGTGATGCAGAAAAGAATGGAAGGGATGCCAAAAAATTATTTCTGTATTAGCTGACATAGAACAGCAGCCTCCACTGCCAAGAGAGCCTGGGTCTGGAGTGGAATGAGGGGGAAGATTAATGTCTCTGTTCTTTGCCTCTTTAAGAATTAGCTTCTTACCTGCACAAGCTAAACAATCTGACACAATAACATTGTTATGTAACATCTTACGATGTATGCCTCTCCCTCCCCTAAACCTGTTTCTAGTCAGTTATAACCTGACAAACTAGACTTCTCTAACACCTTATTGTTAAGTCTGTGAAACCATCAAATCACAAGGAAATATTAACTGGCAAGCAATTGTGCTTTAGATTTTGTGAGGATTAACTAAACAAAGGTGGCTGAGTGGATTAGTAAACTTTAGAACTGTGAACAGAGTTCTGACTAAAACCAGAATGAGTCTGGCTCATGTAGCTTGGTGATGAGTCAGAACTGCCCACAATAACCTAATAAAAACTCAAGTTCATCCCGAAATGTTCCTCAGTGAATGAAAATGGGCTTTCACCAAGCTTTTTGTGGAAATCAGCAATGCCCACATAATTCCACATTGTAGGCTAAAGATTTATGTATCTTTTGTTTATGCTGATGATTAGCAGTGAATTACACATATTCCTAACAAATGCAGATGACTACCCAGAGGATATTATATCCAAGAATAAGTGTATGTCTCATCGCTGAGGATGAAGTTTCTGATTCACTCACTGAAATGGGCCAGGGTGGTTTAGCCTGTGAAGGCACCATCATCATTGATCACCTAGATTCAGCACTGGTCTGTAAAAGATAGTTACACTGTCAAGTTGTATATAGTTTGGATTTTAGAATTTGGATACAGAATGCTAAATTTAAATGACACCAGATTTGTGTGTGACCTCACATATCATTTAAAAGATGCTAAAATTTTCCCAGCTGGGAGAACAGCTACAGCCATGAAATTAAAAGACGCTTACTCCTTGGAAGGAAAGTTATGACCAACCTAGATAGCATATTGAAAAGCAGAGACATTACTTTGCCAACAAAGGTCCGTCTAGTTCAAGGCTATGGTTTTTCCAGTGGTCATGTATGGATGTGAGACTTGGACTGTGAAGAAGGCTGAGCGCCGAAGAATTGATGCTTTTGAACTGTGGTGTTGGAGAAGACTCTTGAGAGTCCCTTGGACTGCAAGGAGATCCAACCAGTCCATTCTGAAGGAGATCAGCCCTGGGATTTCTTTGGAAGGAATGATGCTAAAGCTGAAACTCCAGTACTTTGTCCACCTCATGCAAAGAGTTGACTCACTGGAAAAGACTCTGATGCTGGGAGGGATTGGGGGCAGGAGGAGAAGGGGGCGACAGAGGATGAGATGGCTGGATGGCATCACTGACTCGATGGACGCGAGTCTGAGTGAACTCTGGGAGTTGGTGACGGACAGAGAGGCCTGGCGTGCTGCAGTTCATAGGGTCGCAAAGAGTCGGACACGATTGAGTGACTGAACTGAACTGAACTGAAACTGATGTACTAAATCAGCTGGTGAAAAAGAGCCTTAGCGATAAACTAGTGAAAGACAGAAACGATAGCCACAAAGTATGGAGTCACTGCTAGACTGAGACGCTTGGAAATGAGGACCTGATAGAGACCAACAAACTCAATGTCAAGGACAGTGTCTTGTTACTACTCAAATTAAATGGAGTACACAGATTAGTATAAATACTATATTTATTAAATATCTTTACAGTTTATTTAAATGTATTTACAGAACTATTCCTGCATAAGTTATACTTCAGACATCCAATTCAGGTCATTGCCTCTTGGGTAATAAGACAAATAATGATAGTCTCAACAGAAAAAAGCAGCTTATTAGCATACACAAATTCAAACTTGCTTCATTGTTTAGCCATCTTTGCCATAAACTACCTGCTTACAGTTAAAATTTTGACATGGACAACTGCTGATTTTTAACTAAGAAGACCAATTTTGCAAATAATTTTTTTTTTTAACAAGTAGAATCCAAATGTTTTCTAAGCAGATTTTGGTTTTTTTGCTATTGCAAAATTTGTTAAATGCACAAATGTGATAGTTTCCGGGAAAATTGGATGCTGTAGCTTCTACCAAAGATAGCTGGTATAAGGTGACAAGGAACCATGAACTTAATCAAAAGTACAAACATTTACAGTTCTAGCCAATCTTGTTTACAATCTCCAAAATGCTCAAAACTGACTCAGTGAATTCCCACAATTCCTGCCTTGTTACTTGATGTGGTACGTTGGTGGTACTGAAGGTGGTACTGAAGGCCACTGTTCTACCCAGAACAAATGCAACTGATGGGATAAGATACCTGCCCACCATGCAAAGCTTGAAGTCTATTTTCTAAATCTAGTCACAGCCCAACCCTCAGACATGCACAATTGGAATGGATTCTTTTGTGATTTAGTACCCATCAACCATGTCAAGCCAGTACAGTAATTCAGGACAAAGAACTTGTTCTCCCAACCTCATTTCTTCTTTCAGTTTTAAGAGCCTATGGACTCTACTGCATATCCATTCGGTAATTTTTTTTTTTTTTTTTTTTTGTGCGCAGGCAGCCTAAGTTCACAGGAAGAAATAAGGTTCTGATATGTTTAGAGTGCACACTTTAAAACAGAACAAAATAAAAATTTCAAGCATGTGATAAAAATATTGACTTTTATAATACAGTATTGCTTTATAAATATAGATGGAAAAGCTATAAACTTTACTGGTCTTTGGTGCATCCAGAGAGGGATAAATAATTTGCCATTTGTAAATTAGAAATCCAAATTCTCTTTTGTTATAAAAGTCCACTACACGAGGCAAATGTGTGTGTTTATACTGCTTGATTTAAAGTACAATTAACACATCAAGTTTAGAATTAGACCCACCAAGTGGTACATGTCAGGCACACCCCACAGACTTGGGTCCTGTGGCCTGGAAAATTCCAGTATGGGTACCTACACAGCCTCTGACCATTGAGAGTAGGAGAGTTGTTAAACAGCACTCCAACAGACCCCCAAAGTCATAAAATTAAGTGCATAACACAAAAAGGGCAGGGGGGGAAAAACAGAAAATATTCTGCGTCCCTAATCTGCAGGCCAGGTCCAAAGTCAACTCCCCTGTGAAACTCAATTCTTGTCCCACTGTTTTCAACATCACTGAAACACGTCGTCAATTTCTAACGATCATTTCTCAAAAAATACTAAGTTGATTAAATGAGTTGTGTAAAATACCATCAATCTACCTTTATGAAGACGGTGTTTGATGAGTTTAGATGAGTGCAGAGAAAAGCCAGTGACTTGACCAGCACTGCTCTTACCAGGAATTAAATGTATGCAATGGAAAATTAATACAAAATAAACCTGGATCATAATAAGGCTCCATGCCTCTGACCAGAAATAATTAAAAACCCAACAAAAGAAGTTGTCAACTTCTGAACAACTACTGAAGTTGTCAGTCCAGGTGTAAATGTATTCCTTCCAACAAAACCTTTCTGGATGCAACTTTCTTCACTTTTTAAATACAGAAAGACTGCAAATAGTTTGTGCAAAATAAATACCCTGCCACTTGCCACTCACTCGTCTGTGTATTATCACAGCACGATGGGTTCTCATTATTTGAACAGTCTCTCTCCACTCCCTACCCCACCCCCCCGATCTCCTTTACCAAATTCTGTTTTGTCAAGTTAGGGTAGTTAAGGCATTCTGACAAGTAATTAAAGGTGATTCAAAATAGGTATCTAAACATTATGCCAATTTAGGAATAGTAGATAAATTACTGAACGGCTTACAAATGAATAACTCATTCTTATTATAAATGAAATGCCTGTTACAAGCATGATGCATTGAAATATAGTAATGACATGTACATGGTACATGTTAAACAATTTTAAATAAAACAAGCTTGACAGTTACTCAAATATACAGTACAAATTCACAAAACAAAATCTTTTTAAAACAAGTTGAGGTAACCTCAAACATAAGTTTTAATGCAATAAACCAGGGAGTAAGTATCTCCTTTAGAGAAAGAGACTTTCTATGTTCTCCTCAAGTAGATTCTCATCAGGTTTAATTGCATTCTTATCTATACACCAATGTTACCTGACTTATATATAAAACATGGCTTTAATTTAAGGATTTCTAAGTATATATATTTTTCTACCACCAAGTTAATGAAGGAAAAAACTGACCCCAAAATATATATCTTTACAGCAGTCGACTTGTACACAAATCTTAAAAATAACTTTGAGCTTGCAGATAATGGAAAAACTGAATACGGGTTAATTTTATAGGAAAACTATACACTGCAAGATGGCTATTTGGAAACTGTAAACATTAAGCTTGATTTGGAAACCCCTAAATTTCTGTGGAGGGCAAATGCAAATGTCAGGTCATCACTAGACATCTTCCTCGTGGACTCTTGTGCCACTCCCATGGTGCTCTTTCACATGGACTCCCTGGATTTGGTACATGCTCTACAGAAAGCAAGGCTACTAACAACAGGTCTAAGACACGAGGGGTAGCATGACCTGATGGGCCAACAAAATTCAAAGTTAGAGCTGTTCATTCTCAACCCTTCAGGCCTGTGGACCTAGAGCTCTCACATGGGGGAATCATACCAGACAGCTGGGAGGAATTTCAGCTGCAACATTAAATACCTAGGCCTTGAGGAATTTTATAACCTTGAATAATATTCCATTAAAAAATTCTGGTAAGGAGTCTCCCCAACCCCTCCTGCAGATAAGCCACCAGCCTGTGATATGCACTAAAATGCTGAAACTTTCATCACAGGAGCACAATTAAGCATCTTTTAAAAACCATGAAACATTTGCATCCATAGAACTAAAGTGAATTTCTTTCCAACCTGCAAAGAAAAAAAAAAGCTCCCAGGATCAAGATTTTATAATCCAGAGCAATGTTTTAGAGCAAAATTATAAGCCCCTGAAAAATAGGAGTTTATAATGAAAACATAAAGCCACACTCGATCATAACACAGACTGTATAGTACACGTGTAACACATTGTTTGATGAGTATGTTTCTAGTAGATGTATCATAACATACAATTTGTGTCAGACTTTTAAAATCCCTTTTACACACTGTAATTTTGAATTCACTTTACCAATATTACTCATTTTCAATACTTCAACCGTTTTCAAAAAAGTAATAGTCATTTTGGCTTTGAAAACATCCATCCCATCATGGAAAGGACAATGTGAAGGCCAATCTTCAGATCTTGATTTTCTTCAAATGTTGCTGGCAGATATGAGCAGTAGAATGACAGTAGTGGTTCTCAACAAGGATCTCAGAGAGACAGGCAAAGGTTTACATCACTGGCCATTGAGATCAGTGGCAAAGAGACGTGGTCCTGCCAGCAGGATCAGCACACACGGCAGGGCAGAATCTGGGATGATGAAGGGGAGGCGGGAGCCGACACCGAGGCGAGTCAGTCTGTATACTCAGCCACTATCGAGAGAAGGACGGTGATGTCATCTGGCTTTCCACCTACAATGAAAATGAAAATGTATTCATACATTCTAAAAGGAAAAATCAAGAAAAAAATATAAGCCTAAATAAGTAAGTACTAGGGAAAAAACAGGTTTGTCAATATACTCTAGTAGAAAAAAAGGGGGAAAAAAATCGATAAAATAGTTAAAACACACCAAGAAATTACATCTAATTTAATTGAACCTTTAAAAAAAAATCCTCTCTGCTCCTTTACAATAGGAGCTTTGTTAAAATGGCCACCACAACATCCTCTGTATAGCAATCACAATAAAGACAAAATGTTACTAAGATTTATTCTGCCTGACGCGAAAGTTCTATGTTCCAACCCCTGTAATCCTAATTTGGACAAACATACCCAATGTTTTGAAACTAGTTGATAGTCTTGTAGTCTAATCTGGCGAACAGCTATGGCATGTGCTTTTTTTCTATTTAATATCTCCCAGACAGCTAAGAAATGCTTTACGTGTCATAATATACCTGCAAGAAACTGACCAACTCTGCAAGTGCTAATGTTTGTACCAATATGTTATCCAAGCTCAAAGCTGAGCTATTGGCCCACTCCCAAAGTTACACATTGCTCAGTAGATAGGAAGAGTCTAGGCAAGGAGAGTCTTCCCTTTTCAAAACATCCTATAGAGGCAGGTGGGCTGAATTGGGAGACTAGGACTGACATATACACTGCTATGCATAAAACACATAACTAATGAGAACCTACTGCACAGCACAGGGGAACTCTACTCAGCGCTCTGTGGTGACCTAAATAGGAAGGAAATCCAAAAAAGGGGACATATGGCTGATTCACTTTGCTGTACGACAGAAACTAACACAACACTGTAAAGCAATTAATTACAATTAATAAAAATTAATAAAAAACAAAAAACTTGCTGTAGCAATTTGGTAGGCAAATACTGTGAATGAGTCCCACAAAGCCAGAGGAAGGGAGAAGTGAAATGTCAGACTTGTGAAGGGCAGAATGTTTAAACCATTAGCAATGTCCAGGCCCTCCAGGCAGAACTCGGAGGTTTTCTGGGCTCGGGTCCAAGCAGAGCATTGGCGGCGATAAAGGGCTTCAGGTTCCACCTGCCCCTGCAGCCAATGAAGTGCAGTTCTGAAGGGCACCTCTGTAGGGAACACATGCACTTGCCGTCCTCCGGTGTTCGGGCCTGCTGACCTTGTTCAGAGTCACCGGCTCACAGCTGGGGGAGGACCCCTCAGCAGTCTCACCCCAGTGCAGCAGCGGGCCTCACACACAGCCCAGAATGCTCCCATCTCCTATGTCCCCAATTAGTCCTTACGAAGGTCCCAAAGAATGCTTACCTCTCACATTCAATCCGTTGTCACATGCAAACTGTGCAAAAGGTGACATATAATTTGGGTCATAGGCCAGCTCATGAGCTTGCTCAGCAATGCTTCTTGCCGTCTGTTGTATACTCTCATAATTTGAATTCTAATACAAAATATGAGGGAGATATTTTTACCAAAATGCCTCACATGATTTCTACACGTAAGTAAACATCACTTGCAAACATCACTTTTTAAGACAGTAATATTTATCTAATCATAGTTTCCACCATTTAAGTTTTATTCCAGTTAGAGAAGACAGTGGAACATAATACCTCGACTATAATGAACGAGATCACCAGTGCTGCCTGCATAGGATGTCAATGAGAAAGTTCTTTGTGAGGATGGCCTTGGGTCCTTAAGTTTGAATTTTCGTATCTCCCCCGCCCCCCTTGAAATTCTTAAGGCATTCTTGCTAAAATGGGATGGGACTGAAGGGGCGGATTTTGATAGCATTTTAGGATGACCTCGAAATTCTCCCTGCTTGGGAACGCACCCCTGGCCAAGCTTAGTGTGCTTGCTCTCCAAGTAAATGCTGCCAGATGCCCCACTGAAAAGCCCTCTCTATTCTCTATTTCTTATCCATGGTTTATTTTTCTTTTTTTTATTTAGCAACAACACTATTTCTATTCTTTTTTTTCTGTATTCTCTGTCTTCCTCCACTAGAATGTAAGCCCCATAAGGTCAGGGAATGTGTCATTTCTGCCTCTCCTTCTGTTACATACGCGGCACAGTGCCAGCAAGTGTCAGCACCTGGCCTTTCCTGAGCTCCACAGACAAAGCATGGTGTTAAGGATTTCTAGTGCATGGTCTTGGTTCATCCTCACCATGGCCCTAAAAACAGGGTCTTTGAACCATCCCACCCCTATTATACAGGTGAGAAAAACACTGCTAAGAAAGTTTATAAAACTCAAGGTCATACTGGTTAGTAGTAAAAACATGAGAAAAGATCAATCCCCCCAAGTCAGTACTTCACAAAGCCAAGAGAATATGCAGACTGGCTTTCACTTCCTTCCACTCACTGTACGGGCCAAGTCTGAACTGTTTCGTTACTGGTGACAGCTCAGATCACATCAAGAACCCTAGCTGCCTGCTACCCTTGGCTGCTGCCTTGGCTGGCTCTGGTATGATGATTTCCTATCTTTCCCAGCCTCAACACCTGCTGGGTTTGTTACGAGACTAAAAAATGAAAAAGATAACCAGCAACCAACACCATTAAATGCCATTAAAACACAATTAAAAACACAAACAAGAAATCTCTCATCGGAGTTTTTCCTACCTTTACCACCCTACTAAAGAGAGGCTTGGATGAGAAGCCTCTTTTTTCCTCAGGTTTTCCAACTGTGAATATTTCTGTCTACAATTGTTTAGAACAAGATCAGAACCATTTTCATTTTCCTAAATTCACAAAGTAGTCCTTTCCAAAACTACAAAAAGAGCTTATGCAACTGAATTAATAAAAAAACTCGGATGCCCAGGGAGGGTCACTGTTTCTAAAGGCCCACTTTTGAGTTAATTACCTTTAACTTTTTTAGCTCCTGAAGGATCATATAGTCAGGCATGTTGTCAAAGAGTCCATCTGTCGCTGTCAGGATAATGTCCCCTAACTGCACATCAAAAGATGTGCTATCAGCGGCGTCTGGGCTGTAACAAGGACAGGGTAGGGGCAAAGTTAGCAGAGCCCTTTAGAGATACTGTTAAAAGTTTCCAATGGGGACGATGCTAGAATATAACGAGGCTTTAAGGAAAACTAATTTATAGTAGCAGTCAATAATAAAAACCACTATTCTGAAATTCCTAACCTTGAAAAAAATTAACTGAAAACTCTGATATAAATCTTTCAAAAGCTTAACAAAAACTATCAAGTAAAACTGAGTTTGATGATTAGTCACATGTGCTTTAAAAGGCAGAAGGGTTCTTTTCTGAGTCAGACACTAAAATGCCTCTAGAATCCTAGTGGAAATGAGTCTTTGTTTCCTGATTCTTTAGTGCCAAATTCCATCTTCTCTTACTCACTTTCCACTCATCAGTTTCCCTGCAGGCTTGAATTTGGAGGCTGTGTTCTAGTGGAATAAATGAGCACTATGGAGGAGCACATACAAGTCCTATAAGAATTAATTCATGTGAAATATCTACAATGGTATTTCTTACTATAATACTAGTAATTACTGGTATATTGTTTGTAACACCAAATCAATATTAATAAATCACCCTTACTCTGGCAGAGTAAAGACTGTCTCTCTCAGGGCTTACAAAGTTCCCATCAAGCACAGGTTACTTATTTATAAGGGCTCCTGGCACACAATACATCTTCAAGAAATAGTTAATGAATGAAGAATCACAGTAACTAACCCTCCCATTTGGGTAAAGACTCAATATTGTTAATGAAAAGAACAAGGTACTGTGTGTGTGAGAAAGAAAGATCTTTATATACAGGCGCTTCTATATGGAGAGAATAAATCCGGGAGGATTCAAACATACATAACGGGCTGCCTCTGAGGACAGGTGGTAGATTTTTCATTACATCTGTGTAAAACTTTTTTAAAAAGATAGAGGGGAGACTTACATGAAGAAAACAAAAGCCCAGGTGGGGAGAAAAAGAGAAGATAATATATTCAAAGAGTTCATGGCGCCCTTGGAGACTGGTTTTCAGCCATTTTGAAAGGCCAGCTCTGCCACTTCCAGGCCTCCAAGGTGAGGGAAAGGTGAGATATCTGATAATCTGCCTTAATGTGTAATTAGGGAACAAGAGCCAGGAAAAAATTCATAGACTGACCCAGAAGGCAGGGGCCAGAACCAAAGCACCTTAAGCCTCACCAAAAAAAAAAACCAAAAACTAAATTGTTTAAGTGATGTATTATAAAATTTGTAAAGGGAAAACATAAAAACAAACAGCCTACCCATGCCTGCTGGGGATTTACACTAAGAAAATTTCTAGTTTGTCTTCTGTTGACTGAGAAAAGCAGCACCACACGTGAAAGTTCTGTAATGGGCTTCTGACAAGGAACAAACTAGCTTTCACTTATACATTTATACAATAACATAGCTGCTTTAACAACAACAATAGCTGTTGTCAAAACAGCTATTAAAGGAAATTTGTAAGTTAAGGTTAAAATAATATTTTATAGATAAGAGAGACTGATAACAAAGGATAACAAACAGCCAAGAGAAAAAAAAAAAAAAGAGACACTAAAACAGACTGTAAATTGGTAGAAACCAGGTTGATTTCTTCCATGGAATAAAGAGAAACAATACAAGACATTTCACATTTGCTCAGTCTTTGGAAGCGAATCAGACTCTAGAAGTTTAGATTAATGACCAGGTTGGCACTGAAGCTCTATTTTATGCTGAGGTTTTTCTTTCCCCAGGAGTGTCTTTTGCTATGCTGCCTGTGAGAGACTCGCTGCCATTGGACAGTTCGTCCTCTTCTCCCAACACTCCCACCCATGAGCTTGGTGTTCCGCCAGCTGCAGTTTTGCCCATTTTGATTGAACATACTGTGCTGCTGGAAACTTTTGACTGCACTGAAACACGAGCTGCAATCACATGCTAGCAAACTGTCTCTGGGCTCCAGGGGAAGCAACCTCCACCTCACGGGCAGGACAGGCCAAGTGCTGCCCTGACCAAACTGTCCCAAAGATAGCGTGTGAGGTACCGCAGGGCCGCACTAGCACTGGGAAGCCAAAACAACAAGGATCAAATAAAGGAAAATTGAAAACACTGTTTCTCCAAAAACTGTTAGCTTAACTTGACATTTACCAAGGTCTTAGGGTTCTGAGTTTGCCTCACTCCAATGTGACTAATATCGATGTGCTACTACAGCCAACTGAAGAAGGGCCTATAATCAAATTTTCTTCCAGTTATGGTAATCTGCCTTACTCTGAAAGTAAAAAAAATGCTTCCCTCTGTAGAATCAGCAATAGACTTTCGATGGGTAATATGGAGCACTTATATAATATGCTCATTCTAGTTAAAAGATGGCAGTAATCATCATTTTACCTTCATTTGGACCAAAGATTTGGCCTAATAAGAACTATTAAGTAGAGACAATCTGTGTTTGCTAGGATGCTTCTACTTTTACAACAGGTTCGTTACCCATTTTACCATATTTATGAATTGCCAACAATGTTTGTGTCAAACCCTATAAGGTTGTTAAAGGCAGTGAAATCTGAGACTGTCTTAGTATTACTCTGTACTCTGATCTGAGAAAAGGTAAACTATAAAAGTTGATTCAAAAAAGTACTGATTGTCCTGGAAAGGTCTTGACAGTTTAAAATGAACTGAGAAGGTGTTGGAAGAAAAAAAAAGCACACATCTTAAGAGAACCATCAGAGAACATTCCCAAGACCACCTTTAAGTCCATTTCCTGCAAGTTAACTTTGCCTGACACGTTCTGCAAGGACTGAAAGTTCCATTTGATGCACATTATAGGCAGCTCTGAGAATCAGGAAGTTATTCTGATAAATAAAGCAGATGTCTATTTGCATTCTTCCCTAATAACATATGCAAAACCTTGTATATGGCACGGCACACATGAACAATGACTCATTTCTCCAGCACTACTTAACAATACAACTGTATGTATCATGTGGTCTTGGTATGAAAAACTGATATTCTATAAGCTTGAAATAGTATTTTCATGGTCAGGTCAAATTACTAGGTGTTTATCAGAATTCAACTTGGCTGGAAATCAAGTTCAAGCAGAATATCTTTCGATGTCAGACTAAAAGGTCTTCAATGTGTCTTCTCTTCTCACATGAGAATGGAAAATGCCCATCTCTAACAGCCTAGTTAAGGGGAATGGAAGGGAACCTGTTGGTGAGAGAGGGGAGATTACCTGTCACTCAAGACAACTCCCTCGGCTTCGGGGGGCGCGATTGAGAGCTGGAATGGAGTGTTGAAGTAATGCTGCTGCTCATCTGATCGGTGCACAACTTCCCCACCCCTGACAACCAGAAAGCCTGAATCACCCAGGTTTGCTGTGTGTAAGCGGTGGCTAGTTCTGTCCAGCACCACGATGCAGGCAGTACTGCTACCTAGAAACAAAAACAATGTCCATTTATTTTCTCTTCTCAAACTGTCTCTGCATATACATTTTTATCATATCATCCTGAGGAGCAACATACCATAACGTGAACCTCCTTTGCCTAAATAGGTCCTTTCTTAGTTACGGCTCCATACCCATGTCAGTAGTAACCTGATCATGATCAACACAATGGGGAGAGAAAATGGGATTTATACTACACATACAAAGTGGGCCACTGATGATCTGGATTCTTCCACTTGCAGAGATAAGAAATAATAAAAATGGCTGGTATTTAACCACATTATTTCATTTCAATAGTGCTATAATCTATGTCAAATTTTCAAAAGGATGTTATTGAGATATTAAGTTTTAATACTTAAATGCCAAAATGAGAATGTCACATTTCCATGACATTTTTCATTAGTCACTGGCAGAAAGCCTTCCCTGTGAAATTCACTAACATTTAAGACAGGGCACATAACTTCAATTTTTAACGGGATTTCCATCTGGTGAGGTCATGAAAAAATTTTATTGCAGACTCACTATGGAGTAACAAGACCAAGTTTCATGGGTGGGGAATCAACCTGCTCACTTTACAGAGACTACTAACATTTAGAGGGAACATTCCAAGCAGAAGCTTCTGTGTGCCTTTGTAGCACACAGCTCACAGGACCTTTCTCAGCCTGACGTTGGTAATACAGTTAGTGAGATTGCTTTCAAATACTAAAATTTCAACCTATACCTACAGAAAATGGCAAAATTGAAAAAATAAGCAGTTCAACAACCATGTAAATGGTCTGTAAATACATTTATTTTTTAATGATCACTGCACTAGTATAGGGAACGTGGTCACTCTCATTCCGTGGTGATAAGAGTAAAACTTAAATAAATCTTTCTAAAGGACAATATTGCCCTGAAAAATGCATATATCCTTTGACCTAGCAATTCCATTTGTGAGGGTTTATTATAAGAAAATAGAAATGCAAACAAGACTTAAGTACAAAACACTGTATAAGATCACAAAGAACTGGAAACAACCTCAACATCTAAAATTAAGGGGTTGGTTATATAAATTACAGCTCATCCATACAATGGAAGGCTATGCACTATCACATAATACTTAAGAATACAGACTCTAGAGACAGCCTGCCTGCATCTTAACACTAGCTCTGCCACTTACTAGCTGTGCGACCTGGGACAAATTATGTAACCTGTCTGTGCCTTAGTTTCCCCATCTATAAAAACAGGGATAACAGTAACTACCTCAGAGAGCTGTTTGTAAGATAAAATTAGTTAAATCATGTCAAAGACTTACAACAAATAATGTGTTCGCTGGCTATTTGACAACTAAAACTGTGTGAGAGAAATATATTTGAAAATGAAAGGTAAGTGAAACAAGTAGATTATAAGCTCGTATTAAAGTTACCTTTAAAAAGTGATACCAAATATGACGAACTGTACATCAGAAACACCGATATTTACTGTAATCTTTTTTTAAAAAGCACAATATGTAGGCAAAAGCTAACCTGCTAAAATGACAGTTAAAGGGCAAAAAGAAGAAAATAAACAGGCTGTGGAACCAGCTGTGTTAAAAATCCCAGTGCTCTATCATCTTCTAGCCATGTGATATGGCCGTGGGCAAACCACTTATTCTCTCTAGGCCTCAGTTTCTTCCTAACAAAATGGGGAATAAAAGCACCTACAAATCTACGTCACTGGGGCTACTGTGAGCACACAGTAGATTCAATTCCTGTTACTATTATGCTATGCACAAAGAAAAAAGGTCAGGAAGCATAATCACTAAAAAATTAATAGTTTTCTTAATAGATTATAAGTAATTTAAATTTTTGTTACTGTTTCCTTAATGAAAATGTGTAACTTAATTAAAAAACACTTAAATATAAGCATTTGTGTCACTGCAATGTTCAGAAATTGTTTCCTTGTTATCTACAGTATATGCACGGGTACAAATCTGTCATGTTAGTACTATAAATTATCTAGTCCCTACCCATTAAATGTCAAAGAAAAGAAAAACAGAGGTATTGTAACTAACTGGTCATGCTATCTAAGAACCTATTCTATAGCTTACATTAGAGCTAAAGTCACCAATTACCCTTCCTTCCTAACCCAATGCACAAAAAATCTAATCATTTACATCATTAACAGAACCACCACACAAAAGATCTTCTGAAAGCTGATGGGATTAATTCAACTGAGAACAAAAAAATGACAGATGAGAAGCACAGTCCTGAAGACGGTGCTGCAGGAAGGACTCATGTTGACTCATTATTACTCACTGACAAACGTAGGCTATCATTTTGCTACCCTTGTGGCAGTCACCTGCTGTGTTAGAATCAAAATGGTCCTCCTGAGTGATAGACAGAGCTTTAACATGCAAAGCAGTGCCAAAGAGGGGAAGCTCACCCTTACACATTCATCTGGGCCTCTTCAAATTACTGATGAGTACAGCGGCTCAGGCCCTGACAGTCTAACATGGGGAGAAGAGTTCATCCTTAAATGTTTGATGAAGAACAAACAAGCAAAGAAGAAAGAAAAGAGAGCTAAGAACCATGTTGAATATTCATATGAGCAATCCAGGCAGGTCCCCAAGCATATCCCTCATGATAAAATGGCCCTTACTCTGTAAACTACAGTTAAGCAATTTGAGCAGCAAAGGAAGAAAGGGATAACCTTACAAGGATTAATTCCTCAAATTCTTAAGATATGTTGGTTTCATAAGACCTAAATCCATTTAAGGGTTTCTGAAGACATAATATATGTAAACAATTAGCCTGTGATGCCAATTCAGATCTAAAAGCAGCTAGAAATTCTCAAGAAATAAGTGGTTACAGCTATCAGCTCACCCTTTATACTGGAATTATGCTTTTTCAAAGTTGTAAGATTTTTTAAAAAAGACTACCTAATCTTATAAAGTTATTATTTATAATTACAGCTGAGGTTCAATAAAACTTAGCAGCCTGCCTTTGCCAAAATATACTTGGGTTTTTGTTACAAACAGCTTAGAGATATGTAGATAGGGTACAAGAGAAGTATGTATGTTGTCAAACATATTTCAAAGTGTCTTTTAGGAGAAAGCAGTTAGTTATAACATTCAATGTAAAAAAACCTATTTTATGTCCTTAAACTTATTCTACTAAGTCTCCAGTTACATGAAGGTGAATAGGGGAAAAAGCAGTTATAAGGAAGAAACTCAGCAAAAAAACAAAGCTTTCAAAGCACAAAATGAAGATAGTTGTTATAGGCTGTAATGGTTTATTCCAAGTCACAATAATTTAGTCACATAATTTAGTAACAGGGTTGGGATTGGAGTGGTATTGGCAGAAGACTCACAGAAATGCATAGGAGTCAGGCCCCTGGTATTGTGTCTATAGACTCTCTGTCAGATGGTACCCTGCAATGTGTCTTCTTTTCCCTTAAGATGTTTCTGAGTACTGTAAGAAGCTTTAAGTCACTGCTTTTCACAAAAAAAGATTTATCTAGTTAACATGAAATAAGGGGGTCAGAGGTTAGGTGGTTTGCCTAAAGTCATATGGCAAGTTGACAGAGAGGTGCTAGAAATAGAGTTTAGGATATTTCAAGATACCAGGGAAGTTCAAGATTGCAAGCCTAAAATAGCAGATTAAGACAAAGTAGTATATTGAAACCTCAAGACAAGATTTCTCTTCAGTTAGAAGGAGAACAAGCAGGTTAATCACAGCACAGAGAAGACAGAAGCATGATGGAAACAACCCCTTCTCACAAAGGTTTCAAATTGAAGGTAAAATTCTACAAAAACGGAAATCTCCATTTACACTGAAAAGAGAAGGCTGATTTTAAATGTGCCTGGTGACTGGGAGGGGGCCTTCTAGTAACCAGAAAGATGCTGGCAATTAGCAGAAACTTAATAACACCCTTTCTGAGAGCCTGCTTAGAAGGCTGGGTAAGTGCCCAAGAAACCATTTAACAAACAATGGAGCAGCTTGGCCAAAGAATGCTTCACTGGCATGCCATATAAACAAACACTACATATTTGTATATTTTCTAATACAAGATTAACAGGGATCTATACAGACTAATGTAACTGCTAACTGCAAGCAATTGGGCAGTCTATCTGCAACCTGAACTCCCCGCAAGTAATCAACTGAGCATTACAGGTGGGACCTCAATCCCCTTTCTTCCTCCCTGGGAGAGAATCACTAACCCAATTATAGAACCACTTGCTTTTCTTCTTTTATATTTTAGAACCCCTAAATGATACGGCTTTATGTTTCTGAAACTGAAATTTATGGACTCAGACTGGTGGGTGGTATTCTGCAAAGTCGTCTTTCTCCTCAACAACATGCTCCTGAGTACTGCATGCAACCTTAATGCATTCTATTTAAAAATGCATTTTCCTCCTATAAATGACTTTAAGGTTGTTCCCAGTTTTCTGCTATTATAAATGAGGTTACTATGAACATTCTTGTACCATCTCTTGATGTGCAAGAGCTTCTTGTACATAGATGTGCAAGAGCTTCTCTAGTTCAAGGTAAAGACCCAGAAGCTGAACTTTTGGGGCATATTATCTATTCATGTTTAACTTTATTCTTTAATTCTAAACTGTTTTCCAAAGTGGCTGTACTTATCTCACGCAGTATTAAGTATTCTGGTGTAGCCTATAGCTTCTCCATCAAACTGTTTAACAGGAAGAGCCTCGGACAAACAGCTGGGCCGCCGGTGATTTTCTTAGTTTTGTTGTTAACCATCTCCTGGGCTTCTTTATTTTTTTATTTTTCATTTTTTTCTGGGCTTCTTTAAATGTTAGTTGCTCGGTTGTGTATGACTCTTTGCAAGCCCACCAGGCTTCTGTGTCCATGGGATTCTCCGGCAAGAATACTGGAGTGGACAGCCATTGCCTTCTCCAGGGGATTTTCCAAACCCAGGGATCAAATCTGGGTCTCCAGCATTGCAGGCAGATTCTTTACCGTCTGAACCACCGGGGAGTAGGGGGGTGGGGGGGTGGGGGGGGGGTGGGGGGGTGTTTAGAGAGGAAAACACATGGGATATGTACTTACCAAGCAAAGGTACTTTATTTTGCAGCAACTCACAGTAGCTTGTGGTGAGGATACCAATAGGATTACTCGGGACAAACCGTCCTTCTTTTACTAACCGTTCACATGTTCGCATTAAAGTCCCTGAGAACTGAGAAGGATCAACACCATAGTCTCTCCATCCTCCTACACCATCTGCAACTCCTAAAAAAAAAAACAAAAATTTTACATTCAAAAGATAGTCCTAATCAGTGTCTCAGGAATTCTTACCCCGTCTTCCTATTATTAATTTTACTACATACTAGTACATAAATTTACTGTGAAATTCAGAATAAAAAGCAGTCAGGTTTAATGTATTATACACTAATACTACTAAGCCACATTCTCTACTTAGAATCTGATGTCATATATTGATGAATAAACACGTGAGCTACCACAGGGTGGCATTGCCTCCCAAACAAAAGGTTGTTTTCAGCAGGATTTTCATCTTTGCACATAACTAGTTGTGTTATTAATCTTTGTTGTATTTTATAAGAATGAAAACTGATTTTCTTAAAAAGTGCTGATGCTCCATTCACCATTGCAATGAAAAAAATAAAATACTTAGGAATATATCTACCTAAAGAAACTAAAGACCTATATATAGAAAACTATAAAACACTGGTGAAAGAAATCAAAGAGGACACTAATAGATGGAGAAATATACCATGTTCATGGATCGTAAAAATCAATAGAGTGAAAATGAGTATACTACCCAAAGCAATTTATAGATTCAATGCAATCCCTATCAAGCTACCAACGGTATTCTTCACAGAGCAGAATAAATAATTTCACAATTTGTATGGAAATACAAAAAACCTCGAATAGCCAAAGCTATCTTGAGAAAGAAGAATGGAACTGGAGGAATCAACCTGCCTGACTTCAGGCTCTACTACAAAGCCACAGTCATCAAGACAGTATGGTACTGGCACAAAGACAGAAATATAGATCAATGGAACAAAATAGAAAGCCCAGAGATAAATCCATGCACATATGGACACCTTATCTTTGACAAAGGAGGCAAGAATATACAATGGATTAAAGACAATCTCTTTAACAAGTGGTGCTGGGAAAACTGGTCAACCACTTGTAAAAGAATGAAACTAGAGCACTTTCTAACACCATACACAAAAATAAACTCAAAATGGATTAAAGATCTAAACGTAAGACCAGAAACTATAAAACTCCTAGAGGAAAACATAGGCAAAACACTCTCCGACATACATCACAGCAGGATCCTATATGACCCACCTCCCAGAATACTGGAAATAAAAGCAAAAATAAACAAATGGGACCTAATTAAACTTAAAAGCTTCTGCACAACAAAGGAAACTATAAGCAAGGTGAAAAGACAGTCTTCAGAATGGGAGAAAATAATAGCAAATGAAGCAACAGACAAACAACTAATCTCAAAAATATACAAGCAACTCCTACAGCTCAATTCCAGAAAAATAAATGACCCAATCAAAAAATGGGCCAAAGAACTAAACAGACATTTCTCCAAAGAAGACATACAGATGGCTAACAAACACATGAAAAGATGCTCAACATCACTCATTATCAGAGAAATGCAAATCAAAACCACTATGAGGTACCATTTCACGCCAGTCAAAATGGCTGCGATCCAAAAGTCTGCAAGCAATAAATGCTGGAGAGGGTGTGGAGAAAAGGGAACCCTCTTACACTGTTGGTGGGAATGCAAACTAGTACAGCCACTATGGAGAACAGTGTGGAGATTCCTTAAAAAACTGGAAATAGAACCGCCTTATGATCCAGCAATCCCACTGCTGGGCATACACACTGAGGAAACCAGAATTGAAAGAGACACGTGTACCCCAATGTTCATCGCAGCACTGTTTATAATAGCCAGGACATGGAAGCAACCTAGATGTCCATCAGCAGATGAATGGATAAGAAAGCTGTGGTACATACACACAATGGAGTATTACTCAGCCGTTAAAAAGAATACATTTGAATCAGTTCTAATGAGGTGGATGAAACTGGAGCCTATTATACAGAGTGAAGTAAGCCAGAAAGAAAAACACCAATACAGTATACTAACGCATATATATGGAATTTAGAAAGATGGTAACAATAACCCTGTATACGAGACAGCAAGAGACACTGATGTATAGAACAGTCTTTTGGACTCTGTGGGAGAGGGAGAGGGTGGGATGATTTGGGAGAATGGCATTGAAACATGTATAATATCATATATGAAACGAGTCACCAGTCTAGGTTCGATGCACGATACTGGATGCTTGGGGCTGGTGCACTGGGACGACCCAGAGGGATGGTATGGGGAGGGAGGGAGGAGGGTTCAGGATGGGGAACATATGTATACCTGTGGCAGATTCATTTTGATATATGGCAAAACCAATACAATATTGTAAAGTTAAATAAAATTATATTAAAAAAATAAATTAAAAAAAAGTGCTGATGCTAGTGAGAATACAACTGAGCCAGTTGGCCATCATGAAGAATACCAAAGGCAGCAAACTTTTAACTTCAAATATTGGCCAATAATTGTGAAAGAGAAAACAAAATTAAGAATATATCTTACCCTCTTTGCTCCTCCCTCAGAGACAACCACCATCCTGTACACGGCCACACTGCCCAGCAATAACTGCCACTACCGTGCATGGCTAGGAAGCACTAGAAATGGGGCTGACTGATGCAAACTGAGAAATGCTCTAAGTATAAAACACACACTGGACTTTTTGAAAACTTATTAGCATGAGAAAAGGGGTAAAATATCTCATTAATTTTTATATTATTACATGTTGAAGTAATATTTTGCATATAATGTGCTAAAAAGAATACATTATGAAAATTAATGTCAAATTAAAAGCTTCTTTTTATTAATTTTTAATTAATTATTAACTAATTTTTAATTAACTTTTAATTAATTTTTAATTAATGTGAATACTAGGAAATTTTAAATGACATATGTGGCTCACATTATATTTCTATTGGACAGCACTGGTATAGAGATTTTCATGGATCCACAGAACTCTTGATGATTTCAGTCTGCCTAAGACTTTCCTTTATCGTGAGGAAACTAGTGCTCAAGAAAAATCAGACATCAAAGTCAACATACCATCTCCTACTCAATCCCTTGCAACATCAAGTTAGTTGTTCAACATTAAAATTGATTTCTATCTAATTTCAAACAAACTGAAATTGTTTGCTATTAAACTAAACTAAAATCCAAACTGAAAGTCAGATATATATATTATTAAGGTTTTAAGTGAACATAAATAAATGAACTTTTCTGGAATGATCTATAAGAAATATAGTTGTTTTTGAAATAAAAAAGACTGAAAGTGATCTGTGAACAATGGGAAAATTAAGCTTTTTACCTCACACTATTCTGTATTATTTAAATTTTATTTTTATAATGAGCATGTATTGATTTTATAACAAAAAATATTAGGGAATTTATAATTGTTAAGGCTTTCTGAGCATGAAACACCCTCCTTATATACACATTTAATTTTTTCTTTGAGTTTTATTGGGATATTATTGTCCTATAGTATTATAAAAGTTTAAGGTGCAGCATAATGATTTGACTTTCATACAACATGAAGTGACTTCATAGTAAGTTTAGTGAGCGTCCATCATCTCATGTGCCAGGGTGCCTTGTGCTCAGTTGTGTCCAGCTCTTTGCGACCCCATAGACTGCAACCTGCCAGGCTCCTCTGTCCATGCGATTCTCCAGGCAAGAATACTGGAGTGGGTGGTTAGTTATTCCCTTCTCCAGGGGATCTTCCCAACCCAGGGATTGAACCCACATCTCCTGTGTCTCCTGCACTGCAGACAGATTCCTTACCCACTGAGCCATCTGGGAAGCCCATTATCTCATATATAAACAAAATTAAATTGAAAAAAAAAGTTTTTCCCTTGTGATGAAAATTCTTAGGATTTGCTCTTTTATCTTTTAACACCTTTCATATATAACATATAGCAGTGTTAATTATATTTATCATATAATTTAAATTGTATACTACATTCCTGCTGCTGCTAAGTTGCTTCAGTCGTGTCCAACCCTGTGCGACCCCATAGACGGCAGCCCACCAGGCTCCCCCATCCCTGGGATTCTCTAGGCAAGAACACTGGAGTGTGTTGCCATTTCCTTCTCCAATGCATGAAAGTGAAAAGTCAAAGTGAAGTCACTCAGTCGTGTCCAACTTAGCAACCCCATGGACTAGAGCCTACGAGGCTCCTCCTATTTAATATAACTGGAAGTTTGTACCTTCTGATTGCCTTCATTCAATTACCCCTCACCCATTCCTGCCTCTGGTAACCACAAACCTGATTTCTTTTTCTATGAGCTTGTTTCTGAAGTGTAAATAGGCTATATGTATATTTTTTGTACATTCAACTTACACACTTCAAAGAATATATCTGGTACAAAAGTAGCAAGGTGCTTATATACGCATCTCTGAAAAACTGACAACATAAAATGAACACATTAAATGTTTCTCTGGTAATGGCACTTAATAAACAGAAGTGGAACACATCTTGAAAAAATAAGAGGAAACAGAGCTGGAAGACAGTAAAGAGGTTGACAAATAACGTATCACTCTGTGGCAGAAACCTTCCCATCTCTTATGACCAACCAACAGGCAAATTTCATGTTTTTTCCCTCCCCCTTTGGCCATGCTTTGTGGTAAGTTTCCCAACCATGGATTGAACTCATGCCCCCTGCAGTGGAAGCACGAAGCCTTAACCACTAGCTGCCAGGGAAGTCACAAGGCAAAATTTCACTTTAGGGCAAAATACAAATTAGTTGATTAGATATGTCTGTGATTTGTTTCAAATTATTAGTGGGTGGGTGGGTGGGTGGGGGTGTGTGTGTGTGTGTGTGACAGAAGAGTAGATGAAATAAGGCTGGCCATGAATGGATAACTGAAGTTGAATGAGAGATACACTCATCCTTCTACTTTGAAATATACTTGAAATTTTCCATTATATAAAATTTAAACAGTAATAATGATAAGAAAAAAGATCCTTCTGCCTGCCACGTGGAGAGCAAAAGCAGTGAAGGCATGAGTCTGGAGACAGTCTCAGTGGCTCCGTTAGGAACCAGTGGCAGTGCAGTCAGAGTGCAGGATTTGGGATCCAGTGCAACAAAAGGACTCACAGGTAGACTGATGGGGTGCAGAGAGGAAGGCAGAAAGAGAAGCTTCAGGGATGGCTGAAGTCTACCCTCCCAGTGAGAAGTATCGCTGTTTTTCAGGCAGTTGGAAGGCTATCTAGAAATTCTTACGAAAGTTTAGTGGGAGCTTCTTTTGAGGAATTTTTACTTCACCAGGGGTAAGATTTTTACCACGATTTAAATGCAATAATTTGTGTTAAAACACAGAATGCAATTATAGTCCTTGCAACTGCATCTGATGAATCACTCACTCTTTTCAAACTACTGTTTGCTCAAGGAAAGAATTTCTTTTTAACCAGTCTCTGATCTGAGAGCCACAATTAACTTTAAATACAAACTGGTTTCATCTACAAATGTCCTTCAGAAGAAAACCATTAAAACCTGAGATAATGTTGAGAGTTGATCCTGGCACTCACTAAACAATCTGTCAACGGGTTACAGAGTCTGACCTGGCATAGCCCCTCAACATTAATCAGATATCTCCCAGAATAGAGCATAACCTTTCAGGCACCTGTTTGCTTTTATATGGGAAAAAGAACCCAGGCAAAACTCCATTTGCAAATCTTGTTAGGGGAAAAGGGGATTCAAGAAACATGTAAACTTTTCAATAAATCTTTTGGGGGGAAAAGTCTCAGTACACATACAAAGTTTACTTACACAGAACAAGTTATATAACAGAAAGAGTTGCATTTGGGATTAGAACCAGGCTAAAACCAGAGTAACCTACATTTGAAACCTAGTTTATTCATATTAGGCAGTTATTTCTACAAGAAAACGAGTATTTCCTCTCTTGCATAAGCAAAAGCTTCAATCCACAAAGAGAGAACACTTCCAATTAAATAGAGGAACTGATCCATATATAAAAGGAAATTTCATTGCAGTAAACAACCATTAAAAGAGAAATTGCATTAGATCTCGAAGACATCAAGCAACAAAAGATAAGAATATCCCTAGGAGCAAACACTACAGTGAACGGTAGGAAACAGAGGTTGAGGGAGGTGCACCCTGCCTCTGGGAAGCTCACCTTCTAGTGGGTAGCTAGACCACTCACTCACAGAACTAGACAAACGGCTCCCACAAACGCTGCTACTGAAGAGTCAAAAGCAAGTGGGTAATGCTCACGGGGCACTGTGAGAGTGGAGCAAGCTTTTACTAGGAAGTGGCATTCAGATCTGGCCCTGGAAGGTAAGTCAGATTCCCACAGGCAGGGAAGGGTAATTAAAGAAAAAGAACAGCAAATTAGGTGCTGCTGGGGCCTGGGTGAGTGGCAGAGAAGCTGAAGTATGCAGTGCAGGAACTAAAGTTGTGGTGGGCCCAAAACTGCAGTCCAATAACTTAAAGCTTTATGGTATAGACCTGTGCTGTCCAATATGGGTGCCACCATCCATATGTGGTCATTTAGTTTGAAATGTAGCTAGTTTGGTTTGAGATGAGCTGTTAAACGTAAAATACACTCTGGATTCCAAAAACCTAGTACCCCTCAAACTGTAAAATGTCTTAATTTCATGCTGAACATATATTTCAGATATATTGGGTTAAATAAAACATAGTAATTGAAATTAATATCATCCATTTCATTTTTTAAAAAATGTGGCTACTAGAAAATTTAAGATTACATATATAGTTTACAGTGTATTTCTACTGAAGAAGACTGCTCTCGACAATAGAAAATATCAAAAGTTTTTGGGTAGAAGTGTAAAATCCAATCTATATTTTAGAAAATGAATCTTGAGAGCAGTGGACAGAACAGGTTAAGAGAGGTAAGAAGTCAGGCGTCAGCTGTGAGATTTTAGGTTAAAGGTAATGGGAAAAGTAGAATACACAATCACTGGAAATACAAAGAACACAAAGACAACAGGGCTCTACAGCAATACGTTTTGTATCAATTAGTATGAGTGTTGATTTCTGGATTTCAGGAATGAGTATTGATTAGATGATTCCCCAGTTACGAGGGGGTAAAAATGCCTTTAGAAGATACTGACTTCTGTCTCAAGAATGCTGATTTTCAGGCACCAGTGGGGTATTTTTGTGGACATGCTCTATATGAAGTTGGGACCTTAGATTCTGCAGCTAGGAAGGCAATCAGGGCCAGATCTTTGACCAAGGTCTAGTACTGACCCCATGGATGCTCAGGGAGAATAGAGCAAAAAGTTTAAGGAGTTAAGGGGAATTTTATCTTAAGAATAAGAAATGAAATGAAATGTTAGTCACCCAGTCATGTCAGATTCTTTGCCCACTGTCATGGAATTCTCCAGGCAAGAATACTGGAGTGGGTAGCCATTCCCTTCTCCAGGGAATCTTCCCAAACCCAGGGATTGAATCCAGGTCTCCTGCATTGCAAGCAATTTTTTTTTTTTTTTTTTTTTTTTAACCATCTGAGCCGCCAGGGAAGCCCTAGGAATAAGAATTCTTGGCCAAATAGTTCATTTGTGAATTGCATTCTTATTCTAGGCATCAAATTACAAAATCAGATATAACTGATTAAGTTTAAGGAACAGCTAAGTAACCCAATTTGTCAGAATGATATACCAATAATTTCTTTAGAGATGAAGAGAAGTGAAGCTGAAAAGGTGGACAGAAAGGCTTTGAATGCCAAGATAAAGAATGTGCACTGAATACAGAAGCTATTTCCTTTAACTCACTGTAATCATCTTATGTCTCCATTAATAACATTCTGTCAGCCCATGTCTAGTTGAAGAGTTTGCTTTAACCTAAGATCCAATTAAAACCATTATTAGATTAAGATAATGGTTCCATATCTGAAAGAGCTGAGCAAAAGGCTGAGAGGAAACAGCTACAGGACACAGAACATTCCTTTAGTTGTACCATTTACAATGGGAAATGTCAAGTTTTATGAAGTGGGAAATAGGCAACTAGAGAATATTTATATTTATGATTTTTATAAAATATTTTGCTAAGTTTTCCATAGACTGCTTTTCTACAGTAGGCTTAAAAGAAAGGAGATAAACCTCCCATTATTTAAATATATCTTTTTACAGGAAGAAAATTCTTCAAGTAACACAATTTTCACTTTTTAAACTGAACACATTTTTGTCTTTGCCTATGGTTATAACCACATAAAAACAAAACTTTGCTGTACTTGAAAAAAAAAATCACTTAGCTTTTTATTAACTCAAAATTTTACCTTTATTCTAAGCCAAAAGTACAAGGGAAAAAAAGATTTGGTAAGTAAGCTAAAACTGTGGAAGCTTAAAAATCCTCTTTCCAACTGCATATGGCCACCTAACTATGTAGTTGTAAAAGGCTCACCTTGAACAAGATTTTGAACTAAGTGACCACGACCGCCTGAGTTTCTCCATCATTATCCATTATCAGCAAGCAGCACGAGGCTGCCATTCTTCTTAAACTCTTCCTACTATACTCATCTTCAGATCGACATGCGATTAGTTATAAGACATTTTCTAGAACAGTGATGCCCCAAAAATAAATACTAAGTTTCAATTTTAATATAAAAATCAGTGAAGAAAAAATGGTCATTTGTTTTTATCCAACAATAGCTCTGACAGAATTTCAAATACTAAGTAGTACCCAAAGGTAATAAGAGTTTTATTCCTTGCATCTTTGATGATCTCGAGGCCTTTTACATTGAACCTCATACTCTCTAATGAAGCAAGACAGTTCTACAGGGATTGTTTCTCCATCAGTGAAACACACCTCCTATCTACTAGAATGGGTACTTGATAGTGAACTGAAACTCTAGAGGAGAAACTCAGTATCTGGCTGGATCACAAGAGTTGAATAATAAAAGCAGCAGGAGACCCTCTGTACCCAACAGATAAGGATATCTGGTTTTACCCTTTCTGCAGTGAGTGCTCATATAATGAGGAACTGGTTAGGCAGAATCTATTGCAGTGCTACAGCTGGCTTCTTTTCAGATGCTGAGGGTCTTCTTCAAATACGAAATCTAGTGCTCTCAGAGCCAACACTATTTGTGGAGAGACATCACAACCTGAAGCATTGTAACTAGAGAAAAATGAGAACCGAGTATAAACTCACTTTCTAGCAAATGGAACAAATCACACTTGTATCAACAGTCCTGAAGCCTCAACTATTTGGGCATTAAGAACACTCCCCTGTGATTCAGGACTGTGAAATGTATCTGCAAATAATTATCCCAAAGGGAACAAAAAGAAGGATTACTGGGAAAATGTATTTACGAGTTGATTTATTCAGAGAAGTACAATTTGCTTTGACTAAAACTCCTTTCAGTTCTCTAGAGGTGAAATTATATAGATTATGACGTCCTTCCTGCTTTAACAAGCAAGTGATATATTCCCTTTGCAAGGTTTCTCCAAAGTAACCACTATTCATCAGTCACGATGAAACATGCATCTTCGAATTCTCTAGATACCAAGTCTACGTCAAGAACTCAAGATCTCTAAGTAAAACAGCTAACTCAAAGCTGAGGTAATAAAGCTGAAAGGATGGAAGAATGGTTCAAACCCTATGATAAAATGTGTGAAAAGGGAACCTGTCAGCAAAACTCAAATTGTGCTAAAGAAATAGTACTGTCTAGAACAGTTAACAAAGCTCAAAAATGGACTCAAAGGAGGAATAAATGATCTATTTTATGTTTTAGAATTCTAAAGAAAATAGCTATTCCTTTCTAGCTCAGCAAACATGAAATTACTCAATAATTAATCAAATTAAAATGCACACACATACATATATACATTTACACCTGTTGTCCAGAATAATTCATTAGTTACAGATTGTAATCTCCAGAAGATGATTAGGAAATGACAGCATGAAGGCAAAGAAACTCAAAGTCAACCTTTTTAAAAGAAAAAATATTCTTTTCTCTAACTTCCTTTACCTCTTCTGTTTAAATACCAAATATTTAATGTGGAATGATGTGTTTGGACTTAACTGTGGCTGAGGACCTTGGGTATCTTAAAAGTTGAGGGTGAAGTCACAGATAAAGGTCACTTCACTCTTTTCTGAGCTGCAATAGTATCTTAATCAAATGCTAAATGCTGTTGGCAATGCTTTTTGGACAGGAAGAAGCAACAGACAAATCATCTGGGTGTGGGGGGGTCACACTGATTTTAAGTTATGAACAGTAGACACAGGGCCCTTAGTGTGTTACAGAATTAATGGCTTCTATTAAAGCAAAAAAGCAAAATGGCTGTCTGGGGAGGCCTTACAAATAGCTGTGAAAAGAAGAGAAGCGAAAAGCAAAGGAGAAAAGGAAAGATATAAACACCTGAATGCAGAGTTCCAAAGAATAGCAAGAAGAGATAAGAAAGCCTTCTTCAGCGATCAATGCAAAGAAATAGAGGAAAACAACAGAATGGGAAAGACTAGGGATCTCCTCAAGAAAATCAGAGATACCAAAGGAACATTTCATGCAAAGATGAGCTCGATAAAGGACAGAAATGGTATGGACCTAACAGAAGCAGAAGATATTAAGAAGAGATGGCAAGAATACACAGAAGAACTATACAAAAAAGATCTGCATGACCCAGATAATCATGAAGGTGTGTTCATTCACACTCACCTAGAGCCGGACATCCTGGAATGTAAACTCAGGTGGGCCTTAGAAAGCATCACTACAAACAAAGCTAGTGGAGGGGATGGAATTCCAGTTGAGCTATTCCAAATCCTGAAAGATGATGCTATGAAAGTGCTGCACTCAATATGCCAGCAAATTTGGAAAACTCAGCAGTGGCCACAGGACTGGAAAAGGTCAGTTGTCATTCCAATCCCAAAGAAAGGCAATGCCAAAGAATGCTCAAACTACTGCACAATTGCACTCATCTCACACGCTAGTAAAGTAATGCTCAAAATTCTCCAAGCCAGGCTTCAGCAATATGTGAACCGTGAACTTCCTAATGTTCAAGCTGGTTTTAGAAAAGGCAGAGGAACCAGAGATCAAATTGCCAACATCCGCTGGATCATCGAAAAGGCAAGAGAGTTCCAGAAAAACATCCATTTCTGCTTTATTGACTATGCCAAAGCCTTTGACTGTGTGGATCACAATAAACTGTGGAAAATTCTGAAAGAGATGGGAATACCAGAACACCTGACCTGCCTTTTGAGAAATCTGTATGCAGGTCAGGAAGCAACAGTTAGAACTGGACATGGAACAACAGACTGGTTCCAAATAGGAAAAGGAGTTCGTCAAGGCTGTATATAGTCATCCTGTTTATTTAACTTATATGCAGAGTATATCATGAGAAACGCTGGACTGGAAGAAACACAAGCTGGAATCAAGATTGCCGGGAGAAATATCAATAACCTCAGATATGCAGATGACACCACCCTTATGGCAGAAAGTGAAGAGGAACTCAAAAGCCTCTTGATGAAAGTGAAAGTGGAGAGTGAAAAAGTTGGCTTAAAGCTCAACATTCAGAAAACGAAGATCATGGCATCCGGTCCCACCACTTCATGGGAAATAGATGGGGAAACAGTGGAAACAGTGTCAGACTTTATTTTTCTGGGCTCCGAAATCACTACAGATGGTGACTGCAGCCATGAAATTCAAAGATGCTTACTCCTTGGAAGGAAAGTTATGACCAACCTAGATAGCATACTGAAAAGCAGAGATATTACTTTGCCAACAAAGGTCCGTCTAGTCAAGGCTATGGTTTTTCCAGTGGTCATGTATGGATGTGAGAGTTGGACTGTGAAGAAAGATGAGCACTGAAGAATTGATGCTTTTGAACTGTGGTGTTGGAGAAGACTCTTGAGAGTCCCTTGAACTGCAAGGAGATCCAACCAGTCCATCCTTAAGGAGATCAGTCCTGGGTGTTCACTGGAAGGAATGATGCTAAAGCTGAAACTCCAGTACTTTGGCCACCTCATGTGAAGAGTTGACTCATTGGAAAAGACCCTGATGCTGGGAGGGATTGCGGGCAGGAGGAGAAGGGGACGACAGAGGATGAGATGGCTGGATGGCATCACCGACTCGATGGACGTGAGTCTGAGTGAACATGGGGGTTGGTGATGGACAGGGAGGCCTGGTGTGCTGCGATTCATGGGGTCGCAAAGAGTTGGACACAACTGAGCAACTGATCTGATCTGCTCTGATAAAAGCTGAGGATTTTCCATTTCTAGATATTAGGAAATGTTACACAATGCCTAATAATTTAACGTTTAAATATGAAAGTAATAGCAATGAAAGTCCAGCCATCTGATGTGTGCCTTGTACTGGCCCTTTAAGTTAACAGAAAAATTTTCCTTCTATTTATAAGATTAGATCTAGAATTTTGGTCTTAAAGGTTAACCTAATATTCATAACAATTAAGCCATAGACTTCTCTGGTGGCTCAGTGATAAAGAATGTGTCTGCCAATGCAGGAGACTGGGCGGGGAGCAGGGGAGTGTTCAATCCCTGGGTTAGGAAGATTCCCTGGAGAAAGAAGTGGCAACCCACTCCACTGTTTTTGCCTGGGAAATCCCACGGACAGAGAAGCCTGCGGGCTACAGTCCACGGGGTTGCAAAGAATCAGACATGACTTAGGAACTAAACAATACCACCCAAAGAGGATACTATTTTACCCCCTACTTTCTTCACCCCTCTATAAAAATAACAGCTGTTTTTTACTAAAATACCACCCTCTGGGAGAGGTCAAGTCACATGTAACCCTGGCAATAAATGCTTTTTTTTTTAATTAATAAGTGAAAACAATTCTTTTGATTAAGGCTGCCAAATGAGGAACTGACCCTTAATTTCTGAATACTAATTATGTTTTCAATATATTGTTGAAAACAATATATTGTTCAATTAAGTAATGACCTTCAGGTGGCAAAATAAGTAATTTTTTTTTTCCTTCTTTTTATTTTCCATACTTTCTCATTTTTTCAGTAATGAGTACACGTTACCTTTAAGGGAGAAATGATAAACTATGCAAATTCAGTGAGAACTGCATTTTACACTTACATTAAATAGTAAAGCTATTCAACATTTTATTGAGTATTTCCTATATGTAAAACATTGTGGTGAAAGGGAGCCAAAGGGATTTACATATACTAAAAGATTTCCTGCCCAGAGGAACTTAAAATCAAGTGCTGTGATGGAGTAGGGTTGAGAGGCTTAAGATAACCGGCTATAAAAAAACAAAATAAATATGCACCACTAAAACCAAAACTAAGGAAGATCAGATTACATCCGGTTGAAGAAATCAGCAAAGCATTCATGGAGAGGTGTCTGATTTGAGCCTGCAAAGATGAAAATACACGTTGTGCAAGAGGAGGCTGAGGAGAGAGGCATTTCAGACAGCTCCCTGTGATTTTTACTAATATGAATAAAGTACAAGTAATAAAGGTGAGGCTACAGCTCTAAGAGCAGAGAAATCTCACCTTCAGGTAAACACCTATCATCCCCCTATCACGAACCTCTAACCTGCAATTAGCCAAACAATGCACTGTGGGAGTTAAGGCATCTGGGAGGTCCCTCAGAAGCAGAGGGCTGGCCTGAGGCCACCAAAGTTCCAGAGGCCTACTGACAGTTCAGCAAGGCTCACTGAGGTCTTTCTCTGTTTTAATCAGGGGGCTTTTCTCAATTATTAGCCTAGGAATAGTTATAACTAACTGATGCTTTCGAACTGTGGTGCTGGAGAAGACTTTTGAAAGTCCCTTGGACAGCAAGAAGATCAAACAAGTCAATCTTAAAGGAAATCAACCTTGAATATTCACTGGAGACTGATGGTGAAGCTCCAATACTTTGGCCACCTGATGCGAAGAGCCAACTCACTGGAGAAGACTCCGATGCTGGGAAAGATTGAGAGCAGGAAAAGGAGGCGACAGGGGATGAGACGGATGGATGGTATCATCCACTCAATGGATCTGAGTTTGAGCAAACTCCCAGAGATGGTGAAAGTAAGGGAAGCCTGGCATGCTGCAGTCCATGGGGTCACAGAGAGTTGGACATGACTGAGCAACTTAACAATAAAGGGCTTCCCTTCTGGCTCAGCTGGTAAAGAATCTGCCTGCAATGTGGGAGACCTGAGTTTGATCCCTGGGTTGGGAAGAGCCCCTGCAGAAGGGAAAGGCTACCCACTCCAGTATTCTGGCCTGGAGAATTCCACGGACTGTATAGCTCATGGGATCTCTAAGAGTCAGACACGACTGGGTGACTTTCAAAAAAAAATAGTACTTAGACCCAACAAAGATTATCTCAGTAAAACATGTGTCTGACTCTTTGCAACCCCACGGACTGTAGCCTACCAGGCTCCTCTGTCCATGGAATTTTCCAGGCAAGAGCTGGAGTGGGTTGCCATTTCCTTCTCCAGGGGATCTTCCTGACCCAGGGATCGAACCTGGGTCTCCCGCATGGCGGGCAGACGCTTTACCTTCTGAGCCACCAGGGAATCCCTTAAAGTTTTAAGTGATCATTTCTGGCTTCAAAGTCATTATAAACACAATGGGCAAGGGCAAAGGCTTCAGAGTCAGATCTGGGTTCAAATTCCAGCTCCAGGACTCCGATGAGGTGTATTAAGGGCACCCTGGGTAGCACTTTGAGCCTCATTACCTTCACCTGTAAATGGGAATCAACTCTTGAACATCAAGTCCTGGTGTGAGGGAAAGGGATAATGGTGTAAAGATCGCCTCATTACAGTGCTCAGCTCATGGCCAACATGCAGTGAATGAGTGTTATGCCTCTCTTTAAAAAGGCCAAGTTGTAGACTCTGTATATAGACTCTGCAGCGATCAGGAAAAAAAAAAAGAGTTCTTTGGTCAGTGTCGGCTGCAAGTATGACAAACACTGGACTATGATTTCAATCAAAAGACAATTCCCACTCATGAATAACATCTAAAAGATGAGTGGTCCATTCAGCTTTCCCAGTCACACATCCACCACCATTCAATATTCCATTAAACATTTAAAAGCAACATTTTCAAGCACCAAGGAACAAATCTGTATTTGTCTCCAAAAAATACACAAAGAAAAAGATTCACCTGCATCTTGAGGAAATAAACTAGCTTTCTTTTTCCAGAAATGACTCTGAAGTTTTAACAAATACCTCTTAAGCACCTGCTGCTTACAATGTTTCAAGGTTCACACTTCGAAATTTATGGTTTTAAATGGGGAATCTTGTAACAACTACTAACACATAGATGTTAGTGGACCTAACTATCTCCTGAGCCTACCATGGTAACAGCAACGCCTCTATCCTAACTTTCCTCTCCTTATTGTGATCCCCTTCAGGGCTGAGACTTTCTCATACCGGTAACATTTTTCATTCCCAAGTGCTAGCAGGGTTCCCGGCACAACAGTTCTGAATTCCTGCTGCACACTGAGATGACCTGTGGAACGCAAACCCCACCTACGGAACCAGTAGGCCCAGGGTAAGCCTGGGCCTTGTAACAAAGTATAAAAATCCAAACTGCACAAGAGATTCTAACAAGACTCAGCTTCTTCCAAACACTAAGGACTCCATAAAGACCAGATGGACACATGCATGCCCAAGCCAAATGATTGTGCCTCTGAAATGCCTCTTCTACCAATCAATTCCATTTTCAATTTCCAAAGTCGACTCTTTTCTTGCATTTCCTAACCCAATTACAGGCAGCCAAACCCAGCCACACTTCCAGGCTTGAAACCTTAAAGAAGCTTCTAGAAGGTAAAACCTCAAAATCAACTCCAATTTCTCTTTCTCCTTCACCCTCTTTGTCCAACTGTCATTAAGTCCTGTTGATTCTATGTCTGCATTGTGCCTGAAGCCCAGCTACTTCCCAGTGTCCCTAGTTAAACCCCATTCTAGCTCAGACCATTTCAGGAGCTTCCTAATTGGGCTTTTGCCTTCTGAGCTCTCATTATATCCTCTATACCTTTTTTTTAAACAAGACTGCTATGTCCATATTATATTTCTTGTCAAATACCTTCCTTGTTTTTTCTAAGAACATTCTCTAGAAGAATATATAAGAAACTGATATTACTAGTTTCTTCTGGGAGAGGAACTTCTGCAGCTAGGAGACAAGGAAGGGTGAGAGGGAAACTTTACTGTATGCATACTTTTGAATTTTTAATACCTTCTACATTTTGTACCATCCAAATGTGTTGTTTCTTCAAACACAATCAAACTAAACCCAAAACAACAAAAGTGAAAACATCTTCTACAGCTTTCTACCAAAATCGAAAAACAAAACAACACCCAACATGGTAACTGTGACCTTTGACAACTTGGTCTTAATCTGCTTTTTAACATCAATTCTGTCATCTCCACCTTGCCAGCACAAACTACTCTCTAGCCTCAAAACAGCTGTATTTGGGAAGTCCTCTGTGCCTCTGCTGATCACTCAATCTGGAGAGCCTTACCAACCCCCTCAATTTGCTCAATTTATTGAAAAACAGATCTCTGGAAGCCCGACTCCATGCTTCCACATCTAACGTGTATGCATTCTTTCATACTGTCCCTGTGCATATGTGAACTTCTCCAAGGGGCTATGAAACTTCAGAGCTGAAACCTGTTTTGTTCTTGGGTCTTTTCCACAGCATCTGTCAGGGACTAACAGCAAACAACCAGTAAACAATGAATTCAGCTGACTGTACTGGTAAGTTAGAATACTGAAGTTCTTGTGTACCAGCTTTCACCTGAGCACCTCAAAGAGAGAATTAATCCACTGGGGGTGAGGAGAGGGATAAACTGGGAGACTGGGATTGACTATACACACTACTAAAATAGATAACTAATAAGAACTTAATAAGAACTTACTGTATAGCACAGGGAACTCTACTCAATACTTTGTAATGGCCTGTATGAGAAAAGAATCTAAAGAAAGAGTGTGTATATATATAAAAGTGATACACTTTGCTGTACACCTAAAACTACATTGTAAATCAACTTTATTCCAAGGAAATTTTTAAAAAGAGAGAGAGGAAATGAGCGCATTACCTCATCCTACAGCTGCACAAGGTGTCGTGCCCTCCTCTCACAGAACCTTAAACTGAGCCTGAATGGAAAGACACGTGAAAAGGAGTCTTGCAGATGACACAGCTTCCAGCATTCTTTGCCACTAATTGGCTGTAGGACACTGACCAAGTAACTTCTCTAAACTTTAGTTTTTTCAACTGTGAAATAAAGGGCAGGAGGACGAATTCTCTGCAGAGTTCCTTTTTCTAAGATTCTGAGTCACAATGTGCGGATCACAATAAACTGTGGAAAATTCTGAAAGAGATGGGAATACCAGAACACCTGACCTGCCTCTTGAGAAATCTGTATGCAGGTCAGGAAGCAACAGAACTGGACATGGAACAACAGACTGGTTCCAAATAGGAAAAGGAGTACGTCAAGGCTGTATATTGTCACCCTGCTTATTTAACTTCTATGCAGAGTACATCATGAGAAACGCTGGGCTGGAGGAAGCACAAGCTGGAATCAAGATTGCAGGGAGAAATATCAATAACCTCAGATATGCAGATGACACCACCTTTATGGCAGAAAGTGAAGAGGAACTCAAAAGCCTCTTGAAGAAAGTGCAAGTGGAGAGTGAAAAAGTTGGCTTAAAGCTCAACATTCAGAAAACTAAGATCATAGCATCCGGTCCCATCATTTCATGGGAAATAGATGGGGAAACAGTAGAAACAGTGGCTGACTTTATTTTCTTGGGCTCCAATATCACTGCAGATAGTGACTGCAGCCATGAAATAAAAAGACGCTTACTCCTTGAAAGAAAACTTATGACCAACCTAGATAGCATATTGAAAAGCAGAGACACTACTTTGCTAACAAAGGTCCGTCTAGTCAAGGCTATGGTTTTTCCAATGGTCAAGTATGGATATAAGAGTTGGACTGTGAAGAAAGCTGAGTGCCAAACAATTGATGGTTCTGAACTGTGATGTTGGAGAAGACTCGTGAGAGTCTCTTGGACTGCAAGGAGATCCAACCAGTCCATCCTAAAGGAGACCAGTCCTGGGTGTTCATTGGAAGGACTGACGTTGAAGCGGAAACTCCAATACTTTGGCCACGTGATGCGAAGAGCTGACTCATTTGAAAAGACCCTAATGTTGGGAAAGATTGAGGCAGGAGGAGAAGGGGACGACAGAGGATGAGATGATTGGATGGCATCACCGACTCGATGGACATGGTTTTGGGTGGACTCCAGAAGTTGGTGATAGACAGGGAGGCCTGGCGTGCTGCAGTTCATGGGGTCGCAAAGAGTCAGACATGACTGAGCAACTGAACTGAACTGAAGTCACAATGCAAGACAAGGGAGCCTGTTTTAGAAACTCTATAAAAGTTAACAGGCACATACTAAGTCACTTTAGCCAAGTCCAACTCTTTGCAACCCTATGGATGGTAGCCCGCCAGACTCCTCTGTCCACAGGATTCTCCAGGCAAGAATACCGGAGTGGGCTGCCATGTCCTTCTCCAGGGTATCTTCCCAACCCAGGGATCGAACTCATATCTCTTATGTCTCCTGAAATGGCAGGTGGGTTCTTTACCACTAGCACCACCTGGAAAGAATATTACATTTACTGTATGAACTAGTTTTGAAGCAAACATTCCATTGCAGGCTTCTCAATTTATCCTTTCCCATTAGTATACCACCTCATGTATGTTTTCAGAGAATTTCAATAATGATTTAGAAAAACAATGTCCCATGTCCTTTTACTTCAGTTTTAACCACCTGACTAGAATGTTGAGAAGTTTTTTTCTCCTTTAAGCCACTGACAAAAATGAAGGCCAACCATTTTTCAATTTGAAATTCTGATAAAATAAAGGATAGCTATAGATTAACCAGCTTCACTGAATTCAGACAATTTGTAAATTATTTAATATATATGTGTAGAATTTATTCATGAAACACACCAAAGACCATTAATTGTTCAGTGAATTCAGTGTACATGAACAAGAAAACTAAGGTGAATGTGGCTTCTCAAGAATTAAGAAGTGGATTTTTAAAAACAATACATGCATAAGACATCTCTGTTTATACTTTCGCATTTCATAGCAACACTGATGACCATACTGCCAATTAGCATTCAGCCTAGAGGCCATGAACCGTTTTCTTGTGTAAATAGTTTAAATCTATTTTCTAATCCAAAACTGCTACCCAAACACTGATGTAAAAACAGAAGCACTCCTTGTTTGCTTCATTCAGCATAGCTAACCTTTTGCATCTACCTCAAATGACAGCACAGACTACTGTGATAAGTCAGAAACCTACTGGAGACAGCATCCTTGAAAGATCAAAATGTACAGTCACAGTAGTACAAAAAGAAAGAAGCTCCCTCATCATGAGCGAATGAGCAAAAAGAAATGAGTAAAAGAAAAATCAGTGCAAAAATGTGTTGGAACGGGCTTGAGTCAAAACAGTACTCAGTCGCTAAACAGAAGGCACTCTTTGTAGTAAGTCACTTCTGTAGTCTCTGGCAAAGGTTTTGCAGTCATTTTGTAGTCCGTGGGATTCATACCAACAATTCAATCAATTCTAGAACTATTCACCAGCTACAAACTTATTCACCTCAAAAATAACTGTTTAAGAACCTAGTAAATTCATAAATTGTTAAATGGGACAGACTCAAGATCAACAATAAGCTTATATACATTTTAATTTTTACTTATTTATTTTTGTTGCTCTGGGTCTTCCTTGCTTTGCACGGGTTTTCTCTAGTCGCTGTGAGCCGGGGCTACTCTAGTTGCAGTGCGCAGGCTTCTCGTGTTGCAGAGCACGGGCTCTAGGCACTCGGGCTTCAGCAGTTTTGACCCGAGGGCTCGGTAATTGTAGTTTGAGGGCTCTAGAGCTCAAGCTCAGTGGCTGTGGCGCAGGGGCTTAGCTGCTCCGCAGCACATGGTATCTTCCTGGACCAGGGATCGAACCTGTGTTCCTTGTATTGGCAGACAAATTCCCATCCGCTGCACCACCAGGGAGGTTCCAACAATAAGCTTACTGATGAGAGTAACTTCATAACCAATGGAAAGGTATGAATTTGTATAACTTTTTTGGAGGGACCTACACTACTATTTAAATCAGAAGCCTTTCAAAAGTTCACAGCCTTAGACTCAGGAACTCCTGTTCAAGGAATTTATCCTAAGGAAATATTCAAATGTAGAGATATTTACTCTAGTGTTACTTGTAACAGAAAATTGGAAATAATCTAAATAACTAGAGGACTTCATGGGCTCTATATGCAGTAAAATATACCTACGATTATTAGTATGGAAATATGCTCAAGTTACATTACTTATTAATAACATTACAGAGCAGAATATATAGTAACCTGATCTTATTTGTTAATTTATATACATACAATTGTATATACACAAAAGTTAGAGGAAACCACACTGACTGTAACTGAGTTTTAAGTTACAAGTACTTCATACTGTGCTTTTGTGAACATGTGTTGCTTTTTATAAGCACAAAACAAAATCATTTATTTAAAAGCACTAGATTCGAAAGAGAAAACTTAGGTTCAAGTCCCAGCTCTGATACTAGCTGTACTAACCTTACTGATGAGTCAACTTTATAGATGAGGAAACAGACACAGATTAAGCAGAGATAAGAGCAACTATCTCCTAGTTTAAAAGATTAAATAAGATAAAACATAAAAATACACTGTAAAATCTAAAGCACTAAATAAAGCACTGGTAAGTTGAATCATACTTTGTGTCAGATATTGAACAATTAGGAGAAAACAGAATGAAGTATCTTCACTCTTTAAAGAAAAGTTTCTGCTCCTTTACTGCCCCACCCCCACCACCACAGCATTCCCCTAAAATCCAGTTTGAGATCCCATTCAAAAGTGTTTAGCATCTTTAAAATTTTAAACTGGAAGACCGTTGCCACTTGTCAACTCAAGTTTAAATGCGTAAGTGTGTATTATCAGCCCAATGCCTTCTGCAGTGTGTCAGTTTCTGCAAAAAATGCGTTGATTTATGATGAACTGTGTGAACTATTTAATAACAGGAAACAAATGCTTTTAGATCTGAGAGATAGAAAACTATTAGATTTTAAAAATATTCGACAACTCTCAAACAAGACAGATCACTGAATTTAATACAAATGACAAAAATTAGGATATGGGTAACCAGTTCTTAAAATGAGACCAAAAGTTAACACTAGCTTTGAAAGGCAAACTTAGAAAGCACACCATTCTTCAACTGACAGAAAAGTAAAACTTCTTTAGACAGGACAAACTGGCAACTTACTTTTCCAAAGCATTTTCCTGAAAATTCTGACTTAAAGTCCCAGTTAAGGCCTCTCTAAAAGGCACAGGGACCTTTATAAAATGAATTTGACATTTAGTTTGAACTTGACGTAAGCGTTTATTCAAAGGACATGGTTGTAGGTCAAATACTCTGACCTGGTGTAGTGGTTCTTGAGTCACAGGAGTACAAACTCCGTTTGGACACTGTTGCAACCATTCAGGTCATGTATTGGCCAGTTTCAGAAAGCAGGGCTAAAGTTCAGGAACAGCCTCCTCTAATCCAGGTTCCCTCAACTCCTCTCCCCCCAAAACACCCACAGCACAACCAGCTAATATCTACCTCTTACCTTCTGCTACAATTTAAAACCCTTTAACAAAAGTATATTTTCTAAAAAGTATTAAGTCATGCATTTAAAATGCAACTACTCGCTCTATTAAAAAAAAAAAAATTCATCCAGATTCCTTTAAGGAGATTATTAACAAACTGAGAGAGAAGCTGGAAGTTAGGAAAATTTAAAACCTAAGTGGGAGAATTCCTAGATTAAAGACTGACTAAAAGAAAAGTAGCTCTCTCTGACAGTATAACAAATGAGAAAATGACTTTAAAAATACGCCTTATACCTTATGAAAAGTACAATATATCTATGTAGCAAAACGAGAAAAATATCAGTGAACAGGATTTAAGAAACAAACAGCAAAATTCCTCTATCCGTTAACCCTGTAATCTATTACAGACAGAGAATACCATGAAGAGTCGAAGAGCAACTAATCAGTGGCTATTTTTTCATCTGCAGCTTCTTAAACCCTGCTGTTTCTACGAGTCCTGGAAGGCTCTTTTATTGAGCCAACAATTCTCATACTTCCTTAATATTCCACAATTTTCTCTCGAAAGCAAATAGATTATTACGAAATCTAGCATATTTAAAGTACTGATTGATCTCAGAACTTATATATCTGATTGCTGACATTTAAAAAATATTCCCCCTCTAGTAATAATTATATTAGAACAATATAAAATAGATATATAAAGACAACTATATTGCTCACAGTTACAGAGTTATAATATGACTAGCAATTTCATTTCTTGGTATATACCCAAGAGAACAGAAAATATGTTTACAAAAAAATTTATACATAAATGTGTCATAGCAGCTCTATTCACAACAGCCCAAAAGTGGAAACAACACAGGGTCCATTAACAGATTTTTTTAAATGTGGCATACCCGTATCAGAATATTCGGCCATAAAAAGGAATATACACTACAGTGTAAATAAATCTTATAGTACTGCTTCTGTTTTATATTTTGGGGTTTTTTTGGCCATGAAGCATGTGGGATCTTGGCTCCCTGACCAGGGCCTGAACTGGCATCTTCTGCATTGGAAGGCAAAGTCCTAACCACTGGACTGCCAGGAAATCCCAATATGGGTAAATTTTAAAAATTTTATGCTGAGTAAAAAATGTCAGACACCAAAGACCACGTACTACATGATTTCATTCACCTGAAATGCCCAAAATAGACCCTTCTGTAAGAGTGTCAGAATCTACTTTCTGTTGCCAGGGGCCGAGGGAGGGGAACTGGGAAGTGACTAATCGTAGGGGTTTTCTTGTAGAGTGATGAATATGTTCTGGAACTAGTTAGTGGCAGTGGTTGCAAAACCTTATGAATGTTGTGTTACTGAACTTTTCACTTTAAACAGTGAATGTCATGGCAGGTGAATTGTATATTAAAAAAAAAAATTCAGTCAGGGTCATGTCGGCTGAATGTTGACAGTTAGGTCAGGTTGAATTCTGACTTTCAGAAAATTATGACTATATAAATGATAAGACTGGTTTCCTGACACAGCTTGAAATCTAGATAAGGAAAATTCAAAAGAGGGCTTCTTGAAAGGCTGAAATTAGCACACATACATACTCCTCCAAGGTGACTAGTACTTTGTTAAAAAGGCAACTCACTTTCAGATATAGAGCTTTTTGATCAAGTATATCAAAATTACTATGACTGTTGGAAAACACCATTCTACCTAACTAGTTCACTTCCTAAATAAAACTTTAATCTTTATATTGTTCAAGTAATCCTCATTCTTTAAGACAACTACTTTTTATCTTTAAAAAATAATTTTTTTTTTATCATCCTGAGTGATTCACAGGATCCTAGTTCCCTGACCAGGTATCAGATTTTGTGCCCTGTGCAATGGAAGTGTGGAGGCCTAACCAGTGGACTGCCAGGAAGTCCCAAGACAAACTACTTTTAAGACTGGCACAACTCACAGAAACATTTCAAATTCCTGGCCACAATCAAAATTTTATCTAGAGGCTAGATTTTATTTCTGTTTAAGGTTTCAAGTTCAGTTCAGTCAGTCACTCAGTCATGTCTGACTCTTTGCAACCCCATGAATTGCAGCACGCCAGGCCTCCCTATCCATCACCAACTCCCAGAGTTCACCCAAACTCATGTGCATCGAGTCGGTAATGCCATCCAGCCATCTCATCCTCTGTCATCCCCTTCTCCTCCTGCTCCCAATCTCTCCCAGCTTCAGGGTCTTTTCCAATGAGTTAACTCTTCACACGAGGTGGCCAAAGTACTGGAGTTTCAGCCTCAGCATCAGTCCTTCCAATGAACACCCAGGACTGGGTCTCCTTTAGGATGGACTGGTTGGATCTCCTTGCAGTCCAAGGGACTCTCAAGAGTCTTCTCCAGCACCACAGTTCAAAAGCATCAATTCTTCGGCGCTCAGCTTTCTTTACAGTCCAACTCTCACATCCATACGTGACCACTGGAAAACCATAGCCTTGACTAGATGGACCTTTGTTGGCAAAGTAATATCTTTTTAATATTAAATAAAAGATTTAAAATATCTTTTAATAATATATTTTAATATTAAAAATAGCTTTTTAATATGCTATCTAGGTTGGTCATAACTTTGCTTCCAAGGAGTAAGCGTCTTTGAATTTCATGGCTGCAATCACCATCTACAGTGATTTTGGAGCCCCCAAAAAATAAAGTCAGCCACCATTTCCACTGTTTCCCATCTATTTCCCATGAAGTGATGGGACCAGATGCCATGATCTTAGCCTTTTCTGAATGTTGAGCTTTAAGCCAACTTTTTCACTCTCCACTTGCACTTTCTTCAAGAGGCTTTTGAGTTCCTCTTCACTTTCTGCCATAAGGGTGGTGTCATCTGCATATCTGAGGTTATTGATATTTCTCCCGGCAATCTTGATTCCAGCTTGTGCTTCTTCCAGCCCAGCGTTTCTCATGATGTACTCTGCATAGAAGTTAAATAAGCAGGGTGACAATATACAGCCTTGACGCACTCCCTTTCCTATTTGGAACCAGTCTGTTGTTCCATGTCCAGTTCTAACTGTTGCTTCCTGACCTGCATATAGGTTTCTCAAGAGGCAGGTCAGGTGGTCTGGTATTTCCATCTCTTTCAGAATTTTCCACAGTTTATTGTGATCCACACAGTCAAAGGCTTTGACATAGTCAATAAAGCAGAAATAGATGTTTTTCTGGAACTCTCTTGCTTTTTCGATGATCCAGCGGATGTTGGCAATTTGATCTCTGGTTCCTCTGCCTTTTCTAAAACCAGCTTGAACATCTGGAAGTTCACGGTTCACGTATTGCTGAAGCCTGGCTTGGAGAATTTTGAGCATTACTTTACTAGCGTGTGAGATGAGTGCAATTGTGCAGTAGTTTGAGCATTCTTTGGCATTGCCTTTCTTTGGGATTGGAATGACAACTGACCTTTTCCAGTCCTGTGGCCACTGCTGAGTTTTCCAAGTTTGCTGGCATATTGACTGCAGCACTTTCACAGCATCATCTTTCAGGATTTGGAATAGCTCAACTGGAATTCCATCCCCTCCACTAGCTTTGTTCGTAGTGATGCTTTCTAAGGCCCACTTGACTTCACATTCCAGGATGTCTGGCTCTAGGTCAGTGATCACACCATCGTGATAATATCTGAGTCGTGAAGACCTTTTTTGTACAGTTCTTCTGTGTATTCTTGCCACCTCTTCTTAATATCTTCTGCTTCTGCTAGGTCCATACCATTTCTGTCCTTTATCGAGCCCATCTTTGCATGAAATGTTCCCTTGGTATTTCTAATTTTCTTGAAGAGATCTCTAGTCTTTCCCATTCTATTGTTTTCCTCTATTTCTTTGCATTGATTGCTGAGGAAGGCTTTCTTATCTCTCCTTGCTATTCTTTGGAACTCTGCATTCAAATGGGAACATCTTTCCTTTTCTCCTTTGCTTTTCGCTTCTCTTCTTTTCACAGCTATTTGTAAGGCCTCCTCAGACAGCCGTTTTCGTTTTTTGCATTTCTTTTCCACGGAGATGGTCCTGATCCCTGCCTCCTGTACAATGTCACGAACCTCCGTCCATAGTTCATCAGGTACTCGGTCGATCAGATCTAGTGCCTTAAATCTATTTCTCACTTCCACTGTATAATCATAAGGGATTTGATTTAGGTCATACCTGAATGATCTAGTGATTTTCCCTACTTTCTTCAATTTAAGTCTCTTAAAGTTTCAAGTTAATCAAGCTTAAATAAACATCGTCCAGTTTTACAAGAATTACTTTTCTGAAGGAGATCAGCCCTGGGATTTCTTTGGAAGGAATGATGCTAAAGCTGAAACTCCAGTACTTTGGCCACCTCATGCAAAGAGTTGACTCACTGGAAAAGACTCTGATGCTGGGAGGGATTGGGGGCAGGAGGAGAAGGGGACAACAGAGGATGAGATGGCTGGATGGCATCACCGACTCGATGGACGTGAGTCTGAGTGAACTCCGGGAGTTGGTGATGGACAGGGAGGCCTGGTGTGCTGCAATTCATGGGGTTGCAAAGAGTCAGACACGACTGAGCAACTGAACTGAACTGAACTTTATAACTCAATGCAACTCAAAGCCAGAACTTAGATGGCCTACACCATGCTATCTTTTTTTCAATAAACTGTGGTTTAGTATACAGAGGGGTTTCTGCTGCATTTTAATTATGAGTTATACAATGAATAAAGAAGTACATACACACCCTTAAGTGAGAAAAGCATTACCAGAATGATTTAACGGTACCAGAAGACAGACCAGTTCTGAACTCACCTATCTTGTCAAGAACACTTAACCAGTGGTGTAACAGAAAGAGGACTGGAACAGGGAATCTTGGTGCTAGTCCTAATTCTGCCATTAACCTTGGAAAAGTAACCTTGTGGGGTTACTCCTAATGGAGTAACCTTGGTAAAGTCATTTGACCCTCTGCAGACTTCTGTCTTCTCTTCAGTAAAATGAAAGAGTTGGATTCCAAGGTTTCTAAATCTCACAACCCTCAACAGTCTTTGATTCTATTGTTAAGTAGCTTAGGGCTGTGAGAGGCCCAGCAATTACACACTAGGCAGCTCCCATATTTTTATGTACTTAGGCAACCACGCCGCATAGAGTAACAAGAGAACCCACTATTAGTCACAGGGAAGAAGGAAAAAGAAAAGTGCACACAGCTCCTGCCGGTACTGGTTTACTCCTGTTGGACCTAATCAAGAGAAAGCACCTCTGCCAACTTTCCAGGGGATAGGAGTGGTTCCTATGTCTCACCACACCCACCATAGTTGGTTTTTCCTAAAAGAAATCCAGTGGGACTCTACAAAAATGTTGTAAAGCAGCAAGTACTTTTAGTCACTGCATGACTAACAGGACAGATCAATTCTAAATTAAAGAAATAAAACAGCTTTGCCTTTCTAATACAAAAAGAAATAAACAGCTTTCATTCCAAAGAGTCCTAGATGACCACAGTGAGTTGCACAGATAACTTAGCAATAAATAGTGTCAACCCAAAGAAAACTAATTATCTATAGAACTAGAAGGTTCAAAGCACTGGGGTTCAACGTAACATTATTCAACACAGCCTCTTTTTTTTTGGCTGCTCCATGTAGCTTGTGGGATCTCAGTTCCCTTGTGGTGTGTCGCTCAGTCGGTTAGTCGCTCAGTCGTGTCTGACTCTTTGGGACCCTATGGACTGTAGCCCTCCAGGCTCCTCTGTCCATGGAATTCTCCAGGCAAGAATACTGAAGTGGGTTGCCATTTTCTTCTCCAGGGGCTCTTCCCAATCCAGGGATCAAACCCACGTCTCCCACACTGCAGGCAGATTCTTTACTGACTCAGCCGCCATCAAACCTGGGCCTCAGCAGTGAAAGCACTGAGTCCTAACCACTAGGCCACCAGGGAACGCCCTCAACATAGTCTTTGATGCAATTCAGTTTACAACTCCAACTTCCAGAGTAAAAAGCAGTGTTAAAAACTCACTGAGACTCATTACCTCTTCCACAGCAAGAGCTAACCAGATCTGCCTATAATGGGATGGTGTCACTAAAATAGAGAAGTCACCATCATATGAATTGGTTTGTGGAAACCAAAGATCAAATGAGGCCAACTCAGAAGTTGTAACAGGTGGCTCTCAAGATGGCTTTCTGGAAGAACTCCTTCAACACAGGACAGTCCTAGAGAACCTGTATTCCCTGATTTGCATACAATTCTCTCTCAAAACAGCTCTTTGTCAAATATGGCCAAAGACCATCCCTAGTTCACATAAGCCATCATCTGTCTGGTTATGTCTAGGAACATTCCTTTCAAGAGGGGCTACAGAGCTGTAGTTCTTAATCTGGCACCACCCAAGGACCTCTAGATGGACCTCTAGGTGGCCCATAAGTGGATTCTATGTACTTCATGGGGTCTCTGAAGTCCCCAAAGGCCTATGCAAAATTCTGTCTCTATGCACATTTCTGGAGGGAGAAAGCCTTTGCAGTGAACCAAGCAAAGTTAAGAACCACTGGTTTCAGCGCCAGATATAAAACAACATATCTACTGAAGGTGACCATGTGAATAGAATGGGAAGTAATGTCCACTATTTGAGATGAAAAATAACAAAGAGTGCTATCTTTTCAAAACAAAAAGAAAATATATGATAGAAGTTTTTGAGGATCAGGTAGTCTACTTCCCTCATCCTCTAGTCTAGAGGAGGAAAATGAGCTGAGTGGCTCTTGCCCAAAACCACAGATCACAGAGTGGTAAAGCTGAGGACCAAACCAGGCTGGGTTTCTGCCAGGATGGTATGTTTATACATTTTTCAAAATAGGTTTGACCAAAGTTTCACATATCCTTATGAAGACCCCACTCCATTAAGATGGTAGCCTTCAAAAAACTTCAAGTCAAATTTCAGCATAGGCATCTAACACATTAAACTATCCCCTGAATCATTAATCAAATCACAGATCTTTCACATAAGCCAGCACATGCAGATTTTTAAGGGGGAACCTTAGTGGCTCAATATCCTCTATCCTATTGCACTATACCAGCAACTTGAACACCCACTCCAGTCTCTTGCCTGGAAAATCCCATGGATGAAGGAGCCTGGTAGGCTGCAGTCCATGGGGTCGCCAAGAGTCAGACACGACTGAGCGACTTCCCTTTCACTTTTCACTTTCATGCACCGGGGAAGGAAATGGCAACCCACTCCAGTGTTTTTACCTGGAGAATCCCAGGGACGGGGGAGCCTAGTGGGCTGCCGTCTATGGGATCACACAGAGTCGGACACGACTGAAGTGACCTAGCAGCAGCAGCTGCGACTTGAAAAAGCAGTACAGGTCACAAGCTTTTAACTGTGAAGTGCCTCGATTGTAATGAAAACATCCGGTGGTCCAGTGGTTAAGAATCTGCCTGCCAATGCAGAAGACATGGGCTCAGTCCTTCGTTCAGGAAGATCCCACATGCCACAGAGCAACTAAGCCTCTGCATCACAACTACCGAACCCATGTGCCTCAACTACTGAAGCCAGTATGCCCAGGGTACATGCTCAACAAAAGAAGCCCCTGCCTGCAGCAACTAGAGAAAGCCTGCATGAAGCAAGGAAAACCCAGCACAGTCAAAAATAAATTAAATAAATAAATAAACCTTTAGTCAGGGTCGAGCTGACTTTAGAGTGGATTTGTATGACTTCAATTTTCAAGTTCCCCCAGGGAACTCTACTCAGTACTCTGTAACGACCTATATGGGAAAAGAATCTAAAAACAAGTGGATATATAGATATGTGTATCTGATTCACTTTTGTACAGAAGAAACTAACACAACATTGTAAATTGACTATAATCTAATAATAATTTTTTTTTAAACTTGCAAGTTCCCTTCTAAGGAGTCTTTGCCTAAACACTAAATGATTTTTTGAACCTACCTAATGGAGTCTTTCATAAACTGAAAACAACTTTTCTAGTGCTATCTTCATACACAGTACATGAGTAAAAGCAAAGATAATAGACTTATTCTGAGACCAAATTAAAAAGTAATTATCATCATAAAATTACAGGACCTTGTGTTCCAATGTCAAGCTTTGGCTCAGTATATGCAATTTAAAGTAGTCAAAATGCTCAATCTCACCTGAGAAGTGAAAACAAAGCGACATTTGAACTTGAGTTCAATGACAACGTGTCCTTCAATTTCACAGGAAGTGCTCTATTTATTAAGAGAGATTTAAATGGCATAGGAGTCTATGGCATACACACTGCCTCCAAAGACATGCATGATTTCTGATCGCTTCTGAATTCTATTTAGCCATTTCTGCAAGTTCTAACTCTAGACTCCCAAACCCTAACATATAACTGGACTAGGCCCTCCGAAGCACCTGTGGCCTGAAATGGCTTTACCCAATTCTCAAGGCTTTCTTGGCCGCAGTGGAGAAGAGGGTTTGACCATTCTATTTTGGGTCAAGGAGACTCTCTTCCACCCTAAGTGACCTCAAGTGGCCAAGATCAGTTGGAAGAATGCACTGCGAGTGATTTTTTACCAGGCCAGCGGCCTCTATTGCGAGACTCCGACAAGGATGGAGATCTGGTCTTGGATCGAGGCGACGAAAGAATGCGGCTGAGCTGTGTGGGGCTTACGACAGCCAGTCTGCTCGGGAGCCCGCAACCCATAGCCGGGCCGAGGCGTCAGGAGCTCGAAGAAGCAGGGATCCCCAGGGCACGCAGAGGGAGGAGGAAGGGAGCGAGGGAATGAGCGAGGTTCGGAGCCTGCAGGTGTCGCCGGGGAAGGGGACGAGGTCGTCTGGGGCTGGCACTGCCAAGTGACTAACAGTGCGGTTCCGGACTCGGACAAACAGGTCACATTCTCAGGGTGTGTGACCTTGAGCATGTGGCTCCACCGCTCAGCACCTCAGTTTCCTCATCTCTAAAATGGGGTTGATCAAGTGGAAAACGCACCTTCAAGCGCTTGGCACGACGCCTGGCACCTAGTAAGCGCTCCGTACAAATGAACTACTACTGGCTCACTGGCTCCTCTTACCGCCTGGAGGAGCTAGAAAAGCCCCGAGCAGGGGAGTCCCCAGGAGGCGGATCCGGGGCTGGGGAGAGAGGACCCGGCCGGGCACTCACCGAGCACGTCTGCTGAGCGGTGCCGGGCTACGAAGCACGCGTCGTCCCCATAGCAAGCGCCCTTCTTGAGGAGGCCCTTACGGAAGTCCTTGCCGAAGCCGCAGCCGGCCGTCACCAGCCCGTAGTCGCCGCCACCGCCGCCGCCACCGGCCCTGGGGTCGGTCTGCGAGAGGCCGCCGAGCACGGCGCGGGCCACCAGTCGCCCGTACGAGAGGACCGAGAACATCGCCGCCGCCGCCCCCCCGAGGAGGCGGGGGGCCCGGGGAACAGGAGGACGCGGAGGCCCGGAGCCGGCTCTCTCCTCAGCCGCAGCCGAGCCGCCGCCGGGACGCTCCTCAAGGCGGCGCGCAGTTACCGCGGCCGCCCTTGCCCGACGCGCGGGGCCTCGCACACGCTCCGCTGCGCGCACTGGAGCCAGAGCGAGGTCAGAACCGGCGGCTCCTCCGCCTCAGCCCGACTAGCGTCCCGGCTGCAGCCACCGCTGCCGCCGCCATCTTCCGCTCCACTAGCGTGTTCCGGGCCGCGCCGGCAGCACCGCCCCCCTTATGACCACGCCTATAGCCCCGCCCACGGCCCACGGCTTAGGACCAAGCCTCCTCCTCCTCGGCTCGGTGCCCTATGCAGTCACAGAGGTCGAGCTTGCGCAGAGGATGTGGTCACAATGTCTCCTGGGAGTTGTAGTCCGGAGGCTGTAGTCGCTTCTTTTACTTCACTGCCTAGCTTCAAGGACCTAGGAGGAGTTCCCAGACGCGAGACGGAAGTTATAATGCGGAGAATTACAAGTGGGTTGTTTGAAAGCTTTCTCCCCTGCTTTCATTGAAGAGAAAACGCCACTATTCCTTTAAAAAAAAAAAACCTGGAAAAAATTAATCGGGTCACGTATGATTTTTCTGTAACACATATATTAAACTGAAGTACACAAATCTAGTGACACGTCTAGCATTTGTATATTGGAAGGGTTTAGGAACGGGTTTAGTCCACTAACTGGACTGTAGCCATGTTCACAGGTGCCTCAAGGCCTTTGCTTTTCCTCTGCCTTCCACCCACTATATTTATTTTTATTATATATATATTTTTTTTTTGAGGGGGGGGGCTGCACTTCACAGTGAATAGGACCTTAGCTCCTCCACCAGGGATTGAACCCACACCCCCTGCAGTGGAAGCATGGAGTCCTAACCACTGGACCACCATGGGAAGTCCCCTTCCATCCACTTGAATCTAATTCCATTTCTTGAGTGTCCTGTGCTCTTTCTTAAGTGTATCCCCAGAACATATGGGCACATGATAAACACTTTAATAAATGAATGAATGCCTATTTCACTAGATCCTAAGCACCCTAAAGACAAGGATCATTTGCCACTATCTTATTACAACTGATACAATTTATATAAATATTGAACAAAAGGGATAATTGAATAGGAACCATAAATATTAATAATAAAATATAGCATTTGTCAAATAAAGGAATGATTAAATGAATGGATTCAGAAATGAAAACAGATTTGAGGCAAATGATCTAATCTGAAATAGTTTTTGCTATCACCCAGAAGCATTGGGGTTTTCCAGCTTTTTGACAGAATTATAGTTCCTCTGGAGATTCCTGTCTCAATCTACAAATGAATCTCTTTTACACCTTTTTAAGTATATCTAAAGACGTGCCAACCATCCACTCAAAGCACATTCCATTATCCCAATTACTGTCATCATTAAATACTTTTGTGGTTCATGGTGTTCTAAGTACTCTGTATGTTTCTGTCCTTAAGGGTTTTCATCAAAATTGGATTGAACAAACCACACAATGAGTGGTCTTTTGTCAAATGTGTAGACAAAAAAAGATTCATTTACCGGATAAAAGATAGAGGGATTCTAGGCATGCAGTCACACCTTGCTATTTTTTTATGGCCCACAAGAATTAGAGAGTGCCCAGAAGAAGGGAGTAGAACCTTGCGGATCCTCAGCTTGGCATTTATGTCTGTGCCAGCCGTGCTAAAGGTTGTTCTTTTAAGCACATACCACTACCAAATCCCAGCCAGGATGTCAGGTAATTCTACCCCAAGGACAAACTTTTTAAAATAGCATGTCAACCCTTATTCCTTGCCTCGTCAGACTCCCACAGACTGCTACTACCTTTTCATTTTCAGGACATATATTTCCTCATTTCCATGTCACTCGCAGGAACCAGTTGGATGAGATAAGCAGGAACATAAGATGTGACTCTGATGCTGGGTAACCTCTGCTCTGTTAGGGCTACTGTTTTCACAGTTAAGTGATACCAGTACCTTGAGTTTCCTGCAAATGAGTTTTCTGCAAATGAGTTGCTTTTCGGAGCACAATGTGAACAGAATCCTTTCTCAAAGCTCCTTTGCTCTTTTTGGAAAGAAGAGACAGGGCCTCAGGTTTCCTTGAATCATTTATTCCAGAGCCAGTTCTGAAAAGTCTCACGATAGTGGGGAAGCCAGGAGAGGGTACTTGGAAAAAAAAAAAAAATACACCTTCCCCTGCCCTCCCCGGGAGCACAGTTCACTTGTGACATTTTGCTAGACTTTAAAAGCCCTAAGAGTTTTCTTCCTTAACAGAGTTACATTCCTAGCACTTCAAGGATTCCTGGGAGGTCAGTTGTCACTCTCAGAAGCGAGCAAGTGGTGAAAATACCATCTGTGTTCCCAGGGCACCTCTATGGCATTAGGAAAGAGCTTTGCACTGGAGTCACCCCCAGCTCCTAAAAAAAGAAAGAAAGAAAAAAAAAGACATGAATTCCCTAATGAGATTTTCTGCCAGACTGGTACACTGATCTCTGATTTCTTTTTACTAACCTGTTCAAAAAGAGAATTAATTAGTTTATGGCAAGATTTCTCAGCCTTGGTACTATTGACATTTGGGAACCACATAATTCTTTGTGGGAGGGGGCGGTCCTACACATTGAAGGGTGTTTAGCAGCATCCCTGATCTGAACCTACTAGATGCTAATAGCACACTCACCCCCTAGTTGGGGCAACCAAAAATGTCTCCAGACGTTGGCAAATGCCCCTAGGGGGCAAAATTGCCTTTAGTTCAGAACCACAGAGTTATACCAATGCCTTGCAAGTGAACAAATATTTGGGAAGCACTTGTTAAGTCTGAGGCTCTGTGTTAAGGATTAAAAAACATTGATGCCTTCATAGCAGTTATAGTATTGACAAAGAGGGTTAAAATTAAGTAAATGTATAGAGAAAATAAGCACCATCAGTTGAAATAAAGGCATGTAAGGAGGAGAAAGAGGACCCACTGGGATGGAAGAATAGTCAGGGCACTTTATGGAGAAGTAATATTTGTGAGAGGCCAGCATGGACAGGGACTTCCCAGGTGGCTCAGTGGTAAAGAATCTGCCTGCAATGCAGGAGATGCAGGAGACACAGGTTCAATTCCTGGGTCAGGAAGATCCCCTGGAGGAGGAAATGGCAATCCACTCCAGTATTCTTGCTTGGAAAATCCCATAGACAGAGGAGCCTGGTGGGTTACAGTTCATGGGGTTGCAAAGAGTCAGACACGACCTAGCAACTGAGCACAAGCCAGAGCAAGAGCATGGACAGAGGTCTGAGGAGATATAATCATTCCAAGAGTAAGAAATGGGAAATCAGCAAACGCAGAGTGTGATTGAAGAAGAGCAAGTAGTCCAGTGCAGCTCAACCTTAGGGTTTGCATGAGGAATAATGAGAAATGGAGCTAGGAAAATAGTTTAGAAACTACTTTGCATAAAAAGGAATGAAGTACTGATACACGCTTCAACATAGAGGACCCTTGAAAACATTATACTAAGTTAAAGAAACCAGTCCCCAAAGACCACACATTGTATGATGCTATTTATATGAAATGTCCAGAACAGAAAAACCCATAGAGACAGAACCCAGATTAGTAGTTGCCAGAGACTGGGAGGAAGGGGAAAGGGAAATGATTGCTAATGGGTTTGGGGTTCCTTTTTGGGGTAATTAAAATGTTCTGGAATTACTAGTAATGGTTGCATAACCTTTTATATGTACTAAAAACAATGAACTGGACACTTTAAAAGAGTGAATGTTATGGTATGTGAGTATCTCTACTAAAAAAAAAGTAGTTTAGGACTTACAGCAGAGGGTCTTGTATGCTAAGCTGAGGGTGCTTAATGCTGGCGACAACAAGGAGGGGGTCACTAAATGCTCTAAATATGCCAATAATAATAAAATAACAATAAATAATAATAAGATAATGAAGCAAGAATAGTGATGAGAATGAGAGCAATAGATACCATGGATTAAGAACTTCCCATGTGCATTACCTGCATGACCTGCACTGACGACCTATTTAAGCATGAAAACACCCAACAGTCCTGTCTATGTTTCATGTGGGACTCATTTATTCTGTTTATTGTCTGTCTCCTCCCTGACTAAAATGTAAGTTCCATAAGAGTAGGGGATTTTTGTGTATTTTATCCTTGATCTCAAGTGTCTGGAACACTGCCTAGCATACAATAGGTAATAAATAAATACCTAAGAAGTGAATGCTGTTGATTAAGAGAAACTTAGAGGTCATACGCAGAGTCGGACACAACTGAAGTGACTTAGCAGCAGTAGCAGTAGAGGTCATATAGAGCAAGCAACTCGTTTCACAACTGAGAAAAGAGAAGGGTAAGTAAAAAGGTTACTCCCATAGGAATTTTATCGGTGGAGCTAGGTTAACTGAAGGGCCCTCCGGGAGAGTCTTGGTCCCTGCCCTGCAAAGCCTTTTTGAAGGCACTAGCCACAAGCTGCTCTTTCCACTGAACTTTGCATTGTGTGTGATGGTCATGTTTTCTCCCATCTAGAATCCATTGCCTTCCAGTCTCTGATAACAGTATTTTGATTCCTCGGGAAATAATCTATGTTGGTTTATGTGGTTTGGAAGGAATTAGATTTCAGGAGGGCACATGATCCAGGTCTGACCAATCAGTGCATTGCATTCTCTTGGCCACAGTGATTGGTCCAATAGGAAGGCACATGACCCAAGCTAGACCAATGAAACTCCACAATGGGATTTTGCTGAAAGCATTAAGGAGAAATTCTCACTAGTGTTTTCTAAACGCATCAGATGCAAACTTAGAACTGCTGATGGCCATTTTTGCCACTGCTTGGGAAAAGCCAGCCTAAGAATGAAGGGAATTTAGAGAGAAGCAGAGCCTAGATATGGTGAACAACAAGAGAATTTGTGATATCGATTAAACCCCTGAATCCAGCTTTGCCTGAAGTCATCAGTCATCAGTCCCTGAAGTCATATTAATTCCCTCAAGCAACTTTGAATTTGACTTGCAATGAAGTGAATCCTGACAGATCAGGTGATCCTGATACTATGACTATAATTATTGAATCAGGAATAAGTTACCAAACCAAAGGCAGTTTTTAGAAGGGAACTTCTCTGTCAGTTTACATAGAGGAGAGGGAACTGCCACGCCTCAGTAGAAAAATTACTGAAATAAAACATCTGATTTCTTTCTTTACTACTTCCATGAGAGGAGAATTGGGCCTGACTAGTGGGTTCAGAAGAAGATGCTGATGTCACTGAACTCAACTCATTGCCTGATGCTCAGTAAAGTCAGTCTACTGACACCAGGTTGTGGTAAAGAAAAGTACAGGGCACCAAGCAAGGAGAATAGACAGCTAGTACTCAAAAGAATAAAAAAATTTCCTGATGGCTTTCAGGCCAGGGTTTTTAAAGGCAACATTGAGAGTGAGAGTTGCAGGGTGCATGATCAGGTCGTGAACATTTTTCTGATTGGTTGGGGGTGAGGTAACAGGGTGATGTTTCGTAAATCTTCATTAGCCTTCTGGTTCCAGCCAGTCTGGGGTCTATGTGTTTGTGGTCAGAATGTTGTCACCGTTCTCCACCTGGGTGCAAGGCAGGGTGGTGGGTGGTGGTGGGGCAGTGGGGAGTCTTAATTTCTGCAGAACACTCAGATATATGTCAGATTATTGTCTATATCCCTTCAGGAAGAACTCAGAATCCTGAGACCCTACTGTTATAATCATTAACTGCCAGAGTCTGCTCTTTGGAACTTGGGAAAGATCAAACAGGAAGTGGGGAACGGTGAGGGGCTTGTACCCAGAAAGGCCCCCCAGGGTCCTGCTCAGTTTCATTCCGCTTTTTCTTTGGTGTTCCTCAGTCCTGAGGGGAACAGGAGTGGGACAAGAAAGGAATAAAGTTTTGGATAGAGAGGTTAATTATTAAAGAGGCAGGGGACCACCGTTTCAGGGTAACTTGGTCTCAATAAGCATGTCACCAGTCCTTTCTCTTTTTTCTTTTTTGCTGTGGTCTGTCCTTCAGATACTCGTGTTTCCTCCTCTGCCATGGGGAGCCTGTTCTTCTGAAGGAGGCCTGCGGTCTGTGACCAAGTAAATCAGTGTAATTTAGATGGGAATTGTGGGCACAATGAAACGGTGTACTCCAATCAGCCTCCTCAATAAAGCTGATACCTTGTTCCTCTTGCTGCCTGATTCATGCATTGACGTCTCAGTGGGTTTAGAATTTGGAAGGGCCAAGAAGAGGGCAATTAATTATCACCCCATAAACTCCCAACATGTTATTTTCTCATCAGAAAACTTCAGAGGCGGACAGGAAAGCTGACATGTGGGGGCTAAAATAACACATGGAGATCAGGTTTCTGGTGCAGTCAGGACTTTAGGCTGAAAGGTAATTGTAGGTCAAGTGGATTCTTGACCTGGGCAGTTAGGATTGTAGTGGGGACCTGAGTACGAGAGCCTCTGGGACAGGCAGGCCTTGACCTAACCCCTGTGAGTATAGCTTTGACCTCAGTGGGTGGCTGGGACAGGGATTACGTTACTGGGAAAAAAACCCTGTCTGTTCCAGGGAAGGCTTACTTTAAAGAGGGCAGAGCTTTAGCTTTGCTCTGTTGGGTAGACGATTTTTGCTTCTTGTATTATGTCTTTTGGCAAAGCTTCGGGCTGGATTTTAAATAGCAAAGGCGATGAAATTCTACAGAGTCAAGGGAGCTCTTGTTGGTGAGATTGTAGCCTTTTTACAGCGTGAACCCAGGGAGTAGGTGGAATCTTCGAAGCTGTTCTATAGGTCATTTTGAACTTCATTCAGGGTCATGAGCAGAACCTGTGAAGGAGTGAAGGGACTCATCTCTTGACTCCATTTGCTACATGCTGGTAAGGTTCACCCCACTCCTGGGAGCCCACGTTTGTTCTCATTTGTCTACTGCATAAGCCTTGATCATGGCTTTGGATTGGGGAGCCCAGGCTGAGTTGCCCTGCAGAATGGGGGTGCACTTTATTAGAGAAAACAAATGAATAGAACATCACCCTTATACAGGAGATATGCCTTTTTGTGGGTTGAGGTAGAGAAAACAAGTGAAAATCCAAAAGCTAAGAAGGCAGCTCAAGAAGCTTATGCCCAGAAGACTTTGTCTCTGGGAAACAGGTTTGCTCAGGGAATCAAGGAAGAATGAGGTTGTTTTCGAAAATTGAATTCCATCATACATATTTGACAGTTGCTGAGAGTGGACCTTAAAGCCCCTCATGACAAGAAACTTTTTTTTGGTAGGCGTGTGTGATGCTGGGTGTTAACTAGACTTATTGTAGTAATCATTTTGCAATATATACAAATAGCAAGTTATTTTGAAATTAATATGTGAAATATACCTCCAATATACCAATTAAAAAATTTTATTTATTTATTTGGCTGCACCAGGTCTTAGTTGCAATACTCAGGATCCAGTTCCCTGACCAGGGTGTGAACCCAGGCTCCTTGCTTTGGGAGCATGGAGTCCTAGCCACTGGACCACCAGGGAAGTCCCCAATATATCACTTAAAAAAAAAAGCTTCTGTCGTGCTACCAGAACAGAACTAGTAGAAGAGTAGAAGACAAGTAAAGGCAGACTGGCTGACTAAATTGAGGAAGGTGGGGATTTAAAAAAAAACAACAAAAAACAGGATTTTTAATCACACTAAAGAGAAACAGACTCATAGATGTGGAAGTGAGACAGGCAGAAGTAACGGCAGATTTCTGTCTTCTCCCATCTGTTGCCCACTCTGGGCCATGAAATCCTTGGTCCCAGAAGAAGAATTGGCAGGAGTGGGGGGGATGTTTGCACTCGTTAAACTGCTTGTTTTTGTTGGGAATTTTCTTTCAATGCTGGTATAATTGACTTCACCCAGGTTTCCTGTGCCCCGTGAGATCTTTTCTCTGTGGGCTCAGCTGTCTTCCCTTCTACCTTGCTCCCCTCTTCACCCTGATTACTCTCCCCAAAGAGCAGAGATTTATAAAAGCTAACAGTATGATTTTAGTAGACAGACCAGACAGATATGAAAGGGAAATGAGTTTTAAAAGAATTTTAACTCTCCCGCCTCTACTTTGGCTGTGCCTTGTGGCTTTCAGGATCTTATTTCCCCAACTCCCTGACCAGGGACTGAACTTGGGTCCCCAGCAGTGGAACCGTGGAGTCCTAACCATTGGATCACCAGAGTATTCATAGGAAATAATATTTTGAAGGCTCATCTAATTAGAAATTGAGAGGGTGAATAGACTCATGCCTATGTGCCATCTTGAGAGGGAATGGAGGTAATATTACAGATTTGTGGGAAGAAATTATTTTTAAATGGTGGAAGGACATTGATAATCCCTCTGGGAAAAAAATTAAATTGGATCCCTCTCACACCATATACAAGAGTAAATTCTAGAAGCCAAAAGCAAGAGCACGTATTTAAAACTTTTAGAAGAAAACATAGAATATTTTGTTAAGAAATGATGGCACAAGCTATTAGGGAAAATTTTAATGGATTTGACTACATTAAAAGTTGAAACTCTCTCACAATGGATCAAAGACCTAAACATGAGAGTTAGAACTTTAAGACTCCTAGAAGAAAACATAGGTGAAAGCTTCATTTTATTGGATTTGACTTCCTATATAGACTACTAAAAGGACAGGCAACAAAAGAAAAATATAGATATACTAGACTACATCAACATTTAAAACTTCTGTTCATCAAAGAACATCATCAACAGGCTGAAAAGGCAGCCCATGGAATGGGAGGAAATATACACAAATGATGTATCTGATCATACATACATCCAGGATATATAGGGGCATACATCCAGAATATATAGGCTTTCCTGTTGGCGCTAGTGGTAAAAGAATCTGCCTGCCAATGCAAGAGAGGCAGGAGACAAGAGTTTGATCCCTGGGTCAGGAAGATCCCCTGAAGGAGGAAATGGCAACCTACTCCAATATTCTTGACTGGTAAATTCTATGGGGTCACAAATAGTTGGCTATGACTCAGCACACATGCATCCAGAATATATAAAGAATTCCTATAACTCAGTTCAGCTCAATTCAGTTGCTCAGTGTTGTCTGACTGTTTGAGACCCCATGGACTGCAGCACGCCAGGCCTCCCTGTCCATCACCAACTCCCAGAGTTTACTCAAACTCATGTCCATTGAGCCAGTGATGCCATCTAACCGTCTCATCTGTCATCCCCTTCTCCTCCCACCTTCAATCTTTCCCAGCATCAGGGTCTTTTCAAATGAGTCAGCTCTCTGCATCAGGTGGCCAAAATATTGGAGTTTCAGCTTCAGCATCAGTCCTTCCAATGAATACTCAGAAGTGATTTCCTTTAGGACGGACTGGTTGGATCTCCTTGCAGTCCAAGGGACTCTCAAGAGTCTTCGCCAACACCACAGTTCAAAAGCATCAATTCTTCAACTTTCTATAAAGAAAGTGTCAACTTTCTTTATAGTCCAACTCTCACATCCGTACATGACCACTGGAAAAACCATAGCTTTGACTAGATGGACCTTTGTTGGCAAAGTAATGTCTCTGCTTTTGAATATGCTGTCTAGGTTGGTCATAACTTTTCTTCCAAGGAGTAAGCGTCTTTTAATTTCATGGCCGCAGTCACCATCTGCAGTGATTTTGGAGCCCCCTCAAATAAAATCTCTCACTGTTTCCACTGTTTCCCCATCTATTTGCCATGAAGTGTTGGGGCCACATGCCATGATCTTAGTTTTCTGAATGTTGAGTTTTAAGCCAACTTTTTTCACTTTCCTCTTTCACTTTCATCAAGAGGCTCTTTAGTTCTTCTTCACTTTCTGCCATAAGGGTGGTGTCATGTGCATATCTGAGGTTATTGATATTTCTCCCAGCAATCTTGATTCCAGCTTGTGCTTCATCCAGCCCAGCATTTCTCATGATGTTCTCTGCATATAAGTTAAATAAGCAGAGTGACAATATACAGTCTTGACATACTCCTTTTCCTATTTGGAACCAGTCTGTTGTTCCATGTCCAGTTCTAACTGTTGCTTCCTGACCTGCATACAGATTTCTCAGGAGGCAAGTCAGGTGGTCTGGTATTCCCATCTCTTTAAGAATTTTCCAGAGTTTGATGTGGTCCACACAGTCAAAAGCTTTGGCATAGTCAATAAAGCAGAAGTAGATGTTTTTCTGGAACTCTCTTGCTTTTTGGATAACTCAAGAACAATAGAAAAGATTTAAAAACAGAGAAAGGATTTGAATAGACATTTCTCCAAAGAATATATACAAATGGCCAACAAACAGGAAAAAGATGCTTGGCATCACTAATTGTCATGGAAATGCAAATCAAAACCACAAAGAGATATCACCTCTCACCATTAAGATGGATTGTTGTTGTTCCGTTGCTCAGTGGTGTCCGATTCCTTTCAACCCCATGGACTGCAGCGCACCAGGCTTCCCTGTCCTTCACCGTCTCCCTTCATGTCCATCGAGTCGGTGATGCCATCCAACCGTCTCACCCTCTGTTGTCCTCTTCTCCTCCTGCCCTCAATCTTTCCCAACATCAGGGTCTTTTCTAATGAGTTAACTCTTCACATCAGGTGGCCAAAGTATTGGAGCTTCAGCTTCAGCATGAGTCCTTCCAATGAATATTCAGGATTGATTTCCTATAGGATTGACTGGTTTGATAACCTTGCGGTCCAAGGGACTCTCAAGAGTCTTCTCCATTATCATGGTTACTATTTTAAAAAACAAATGAACAAACAAAAAAACCCCAGAAAATAACAAATGTTATCAAGGCTGTGGGAAAACTGGAACTCTTGTGCACTGTTGGTGGGAATGTAAAATGGTTCAGACTCTGTGGAAATCAGTATGCTAGTTCCTTAATTGAAGCAGAATTACCATGTGATATGGCAACTCCACTTTTGTGTGTGTATATATATATATATATATATATATACCTGAAAGAATTGAAAGCTGGGATTCAAGCAGATATTTATATACCTATGTTCATAACAACATAATTCACAATAGTCAAAAGCTGGAAGCAACCCAAGCTTCCCCTGATGGGTGAACTGATAAACAAAATTTGATAATACATATGGTGGAATATTATTCTTTTTTAAGAAGGAAGGAAATCCTGACCCGTGTTATAACATGGATGAATTTTGAGGGCATTATGGTAAGTGAAATAAGCCAGAACCAAAAAAAGACAAATGCTATATGATTGTGCTTTTATGAGGCAGCTAGCTAGAGGAGTCAGATTTATAGAGACAGAAAGTAGAATGGTGATGTCCTGGAGCTGGAGGGCAGAGGGAATAGAAAGTTCTTGTTTAACATGTACAGAGTTTCAGTTTTGCAAGATGAAAACAGTTCTGGAGATGGATGATTATAATGATTGCACAACAGTGTGAATGTACCTAATGGCACTGAACCAGACACTTTTTAAAATGCTGTCTTAAATTTTATGTCATGCATATTTTACCACAATTAGCATTTTAAAGCAATGATTAGAGCTTCGGCACAGTAAAAGACACTATTAAAAAAAATACTTAAAGAGACTTCGCTAGTGATCCAGTGGTTAAGACTTTGCTTTCCAATGCAGGAAAGAGACCTAAGTGAAAATTTGAGAAGAACAGCCAGCCATGTAAAGTTCTGGAGGAAGGGCATTCAAGCAGGTGTGTGTGTTAGTCGCTCAGTCGTGTCCGCCTCTTTGTGACCCTATGGACTGTAGCCAGCCGGGCTCCTCTGTCCATGGGATTCTCCAGGCAAGAATACTGGAGTGGGTTGCTATTGCCTTCTCCAGGGGATCTTCCCTATCCAGGGATCGAACCTGGGTCTCCTGTATGGCAGGCAGATTTTTTACCATCTGAGCCACCAGGGAAGCTCATTCCAGGCAGAGGGCAGAGCAAATGCAAACGTCCTGGTCTGGAATAAGTTTGGAGATGTCTTAGCCCAGGCTGCCATAACAAAATACCATAGACTGGGTGGCTTAAACAACAAATTATTTTCTCAGTTCTGGAAGAAAAATGTCTGAGAACAGGGTGCCAGTATGCTTGCGTTCTGATGAGAGCTCTCTTACTGGCTTGCAGACAGCTGGCTACCTTCTCACTCGCTGTGTCTTTACCTGGTACACAGCACTCTTCTTATAAGGAACACAGCCCCTCTCAGATTAGAGCTCATCATTATGACCTCATTTAATTTCAATGACATTCCCAAAGCCTTACCACTGATTACAATCACACTGGGGGTGAGGGCTTAAATATATGAATTTCTTTTATTTTATTGGTGTTTAGTTGCTTTATAATGTTGTGTTAGGATCTGCTGTACAGCAAAATGAATCAGCTATATGTATACATATATCCCCTCTTTGTCACCACAGAGCATTTAGTAGAGTTCCCTGTGCTATATGGTAGGTTCTCATTAGTTATCTATTTTATAAAATCTGCCTGCAAATGCAGGAGATGTGGGTTTGATTGCCAAGTCGGGAAGATCCCCTGGAGAAGGAAACGGCAACTCACTCCAGTATTCTTGCCTGGGAAATTCCATAGACGGAGGAGCCCTGCGGGCTACAGTCCATGGGATTGCAAAGAGTCAGACACGATTTAGTGACTAAAACAACAATCAGTCCCAATCTCGACATCAATCCCAAGCTCACAATTCATCCTATCCCTCTTTTCCCACCTTGGTGTCCATACATTTGTCCTCTATATCTGTATGTCTGTTTCTACTTTGCAAGTAGGTTCATCTGCAACATACAAATTTGGAGGGACAGCAGCATTCAGTCTGTAACACCTCAGTGTGGGGCTGTTTTAGAAAGTCAATTTGAGGGAACTCCCTGGCAGTCCAACAGGCAGGACTGTGCACTTCTTTTTCGGGAGACATAGGACTGATCACTGGTCAGGGAATTAAGATTCCCTCAAGGTTCAGGGACAAAAACAGAAAATAAAAATGTCGATTTGAGGAGGCCAGAACTTCAGTACTGATATGTGGAAGTGAAATCCCAGAGATCAACTCTGAGACTGGATAAGATAGAAGGATTCCTCCCATAGTCCATTTTTGGAAGTATGAGGAATTAAGCCTTATTTGGGCTGAGGGGAGAGGAATTTGGGAGGAAGTTATCTTGGCTCTTTATTCTCTGCCAAAGGCTCAAAAGGGCTTCCCTGGTAAACCCTCAGGTAAAGAATTCGCCTGCAAAGCAAGAAACTCCTAGGAGGCACGGGTTCAATCCCTGGGTTAGGAGATTCCCCAGAGGAGGAAAATGGCAACCCACTCCAGTGTTCTTGCCTGAAATAATCCCATGGACAGAGGAGCCTGGCGGGTTACAGTCCATAAGGTTGCAAAGAGTCGGACATGGCTAAGCGACTGAGCACACAAGCACTAAAGGCTCAAAAACTCTGTTCCCATTTGTAGGGGGTTTCCCTCCTCTGTCTTCTGAGTTTGGCAACAAGATGAGATGCAGTTCCTAAATTCTTTCTTTGCTACTCTTCATGGTAACACAGCGCTCTTAGGTAACAGGTTTTATTGCTAATTACTAGGGAACAACAAAAGTACAACAAACAACGTTGAGACATGACTCATTCAAATAGAGGGCAATCACATGTCAAAAATTTATTCAACTTCTTAAAGAGGAAACAGTAAGATGGTAAAGCTGGTTCAGAGAGCATTTTGAGGAAGTAGATATTTGAGGAAGGAGGAGTCTTAAATATAAACTGATTAATCTCTGCAGGGTAACATTTGGTCCTTTTTCATACTGGAAAGAAATACTTTGGAATTTAAAACAGACAGAAATCTGAGCCTTTAATAAAAAGTAAATCACTAAGAAAACAAAGATACGTTCCTTGGTTTGCATATATGGCCAGTGGGCCAAATCTGACTCTGTTGCTTGCATTTATAGTAAGTTTTGTTGGACCACAACCACGTTCATTTGCTTACCTATTGTGTAAGGCTTGCTCCTTGGAAGAAAAGCTATGACCAACCTAGAAAGCATATTCAAAAGCAGAGACATTACTTTGCCAACAAAGGTTCGTCTAGTCAAGGCTATGGTTTTTCCTGTGGTCATGTATGGATGTGAGAGTTGGACTGTGAAGAAGGCTGAGCGCCGAACAATTGATGCTTTTGAACTGTGGTGTTGGAGAAGACTCTTGAGAGTCCCTTGGACTGCAAGGAGATCCAACCAGTCCATTCTGAAGGAGATCAGCCCTGGGATTTCTTTAGAAGGAATGATGCTGAAGCTGAAACTCCAGTACTTTGGCCACCTCATGCGAAGAGTTGACTCATTGGAAAATACTCTGATGCTGGGAGGGATTGGGAGCAGGAGGAGAAGGGGGCGACAGAGGATGAGATGGCTGGATGGCATCACTGACTCGATGGACGTGAGTCTGAGTGAACTCCGGGAGTTGGTGATGGACAGGGAGGCCTGGCGTGCTGCGATTCATGGGGTCGCAAAGAATCGGACACGACTGAGCGACTGATCTGATCTGATGGATGTGAGAGTTGGACCATAAAGAAAATTGAGCACCGAAAAACTGATGCTTTTGAACTGTGATGTTGGAGAAGACTCTTGAAGGTCCCTTGTACTGCAAGGAGATCCAAACGGTCCATCCTAAAGGAAATCAGTCCTGAGTATTCATTGGAAGGACTGATGCTGAAGCTGAAACTCCAATATTTTGGCCACCTGATGAGAAGAACTGACTCATTTGAAAAGACCCTGATGCTGGGAAAGATTGAAGGCAGGACAAGAAGGGGACGACAGAGGATGAGATGGTTGGATGGCATCACCGACTCAATGGACATGAGTTTGAGTAAGCTCTGGGAGTTGATGAGGGACAGGGAAGCCTGGCGTGCTGCAGTCCATGGGGTCACAAAGAGTCGGACACGACTGAGTGACTGAACCAAAATGACTGTGTAAGGCTGCTTTTGCAGTACTATGATGACAGAGCTGAGTCGTTGATAGAGAGTATATAGCCCCAAAGCCTAAAATATTTACTAACTTAGACCTTTACAGAAAAAGTTTGCCAACTCCTGCTAGAGAATTAATCCTGGGGTGAGCTTGTTAAACAATGTCCTCCATGACATGGCAAGAACTACACTGCCCTACCTTGGTCTTATTTGCAAATTATGGCTAATTTTTCTTTAAAAAAAGATGTTTGGCTTAAAAATTGGGGACATTAGGAGAGTTGTCATCTCTGGCCTGTAATTCCTAAGTTCTTCCATCCACCCACTTGAACACCTCAATACCCTCTTTGTGCACTGATGACTGATCTCAATGCCCTTTAGCCTCCCAACCCATTTCTTTGATAGTGGAGTTTATGAAAACCTCCTTTACAGAGTCATTTTGTTCAACAGAGCACTCTGTCTCAGAGTTAAGGTTGTACCCATAGTAGTAGTACATTTATATGGAAAGTTTTCTTGGGATGTCCACTCAGCTTCTTTGAAATTAAGTTCTACAGCTGTTGCAAACAGCAAGTTTTGAAAAGGCAACAATAGTGTGTACCTGACCACTGCTTTTCCCCTGGTTCCTGGCACATGGTAGGTGCTCAATAAAATATTTGTTGATTCAATGATAGATCCAATGAAACACTTAAGGTAGAGGGTTTGTTTTCCCCTCAGGGTCAGCTCTATGTGAGGAACAAAGTTTTGGTGATGAAGGCTGCCACCTGCAGGGAAAAACTGAAACTGCAAGATTCAGAACTGCTAAATCCTGAGGAAAATACTGTCAACTTCCAGGGAGGATTACGAGAGAATCAATTTTTTCTCCTTTGGTTTAAGGCAGATCACTCCAGTGTTCTTGCCTGGAGAATCCCAGGGACAGGGGAGCCTGGTGGGCTGCCATCTATGGGGTCACACAGAGTCGGACACGACTGAAGTGACTTAGTAGTAGTAATCAATATCATTTTGCCCTTTCTGCTTATGGAACCCTGTACCCTTTCTTTAATAACATTTAAAGCCTTTGGAGTGCTTAATAAGTTCCCAGCGCCATCCCCCCCACACAGTTTTGCAGTAGGTACCACTATCTCTGGGCTTCCCTGATAACTCAGTTGGTAAAGACTCTGCCTGCTTGCAAGAGACCCCAATTCAATTCCTGAGTTGGGAAGATCCACTGGAGAAGGGATGGGCTACCCACTTCAGTATTCTTGGGCTTCCCTTGTGGCTCAGCTGGTAAAGAATCTGCCCGCAATGTGGCATACCTGGGTTCAATCCCTGGGTTGGCAAGATCCCCTGGAGAAGGGAAAGGCTACCCGCTCCAGTATTCTGGCCTGGAGAATTCCATGGACTGTATAGTCCAAGGGGTTGCAAAGAGTCAGACACGACTGAGCAACTTTCACTTCACCACTATCTCCATTTTATACATGAAGAATCTAAGCACAGAAAGTATGACTGAGTTACACAGAAGCTGGCAAACCTAGGGATTTGAACCTAAAGATCATGGCTTCAGAATGCGTGCATCTAATCATTTCACTACACTACCTCTCTATGCCTGATATGGAAAATGCTTATAGAAAACACATAGAAGCGTGGCGAATGAAACCCGTGCAAATATCTCTGCTGTCTCCTGAAACGCTACTAAAATGATAGAGAAGGAATCCAGAGTGTGAGCCCACAGACATCAGGAGAGAAGATGATTGCTCATGAGAGATATCAAATCCTTTCTGGAAGATAGAAAGTGGATGGATGATTTAGCTGAGTGGAAAAACGCTAGATCTTATGGAGGAGAAAGTCAGTGAGGAGTAAGATGAGGCCATTGGTAGAGAAAGCACAGAGTCCTAACCACTGGACAACCAGGCAATTCCCCTGAAAGCAGGTCATTAATTGTATGTATGTAATAGGAGCTGTTAACCCCAGATTCCCTCTTGTGACTCCTTGTTCCCTCTTGTGACTCCTTGTTCCTATCCCAGCAAAGATTATTCTTTGGAAAATTTGAAACATGATAGCTCTAGCTTCAGAGATCACAGTCAGAGAAAGGATGGAGGTGAGGTAACCACTAAAAACAGAGGTATTAGATGAAAGTGTGCAGCTAAAAAAATCGGAATAAAAAATAATGATGTATTTGATGGTAGTATTGGTATTGTTATTCTTAGACTTAGCACTATGCTAAATGTATTTTGGAACAAAGCAAATAATAAATTATGTTGGAGTTTTTGAGAACCAACCTCTACGGGGTAGGAGAAACAAAATACATATGTGTAGTGGATATAGTTAAATGAAAGTCCTCTAGTCTTGATTTCAATTGGAAACATCAGTATGATGGATTTTGTCATAGAGGTTATTTAGCTTGCTCAAGGTCACCCAGCTCATAAAGGATGGAACAAGAATAACAGCCTGGTCTTGCTACTAAATTTGTGAAGGTCTGTCTCCTCGGTGGGTCAGGTAGGAGGGCCTCTTGGAGGAGGTGAAATTTGAAGATTAAGTAAGAGCAGTAAATGGACTTCTCTTGATCAATGGACAATCTGCTTGCTATTTTCCAAGAATCCTGGGCTGACCTGGAAAGAGTTTCTTTCTGAAATGTCAAAACCCGAGGTCAGTCTCCAATTCATTATGATCAGTTGACCAACAGATGTCGAGGCAGACCAACTGGTTTCCCTGTGCCATCCCTTTAAAAAATTTCAAGGAACGTGAAATGTATTTTCACTGATGCCTCAAAGTAATCAGCTCTTACAGTAAAGCAATGGAAAGCGAAGTTGCTCCAGTCGTGTCCAACTCTTTGCAACCCCACAGACTGAAGACTACACAATTCGTTTGAGTCTGATTTTTTTTTAGACTTGAAAAATGTTCACAAGATTTAAAATGTGCTTTCAAGTCTAGTCTGAGCAGTAGGTGCTGGGCAAGGCTGGCAGGAGGAAAGGATTTGTGCCTTATTTTCCAAATGCTTACCCTAATGGAATATAGGGATGATGTGATTAAGAGGGAGAACATGTTTTTAAATTTGTTTTATTGTTGTGGTCATTTAATTTGAAAATGAGTTATTGGGAATTCCTTGGTGGTCCAGTGGTTAGGATTCATTGCTGTCACTGGTGGGGCCCGGGGTTCAGTCCCTGGTTGGGAAACAAAGATCCTGCAAGCCTTGAAGCATGGCCCCCCAAATTTTAGTTATTAAGTGAAAAGCAATACATGCAAAATAGATCGAAGATTAACTCTCTTTTCCTCCTCTTCCCCAGAAAGTGTTATAATTACCAGCTTCTTAGGTCTTGCAGAGAACATTTTAAGAGGAAAATTTTAGGTTGATTCATGTTAGAAGGAGACAGAAATTAAAATATGACGGATGTTTTATTATCTCACTAGGGTAAGCAGTTGCCCTCTGAGGGAGAACCTGCAGCTGGATTTACATTGGATGGACTTTCATTATTTGTTTTAAGGAATTCACAAATGATCTCTACTAAAGATGTTTGTTGCTCAGTCATGTCCAAATCTTTGCGAACCCATGGACTGTAGCCCACCAGGCTCCTCTGTCCATGGAATTCTCCAGGCAAGAATACTGGAGTGGGTTGCCGTTTCCTTCTCTAGGGGAGTCTTCCTGACCCAGGGATTGAACCCAGGTCTTTTGCAATGCAGGCAAATTCTTTACTGTCTGAGCCACCAGGGAAGCCCTCTCTACTGAAAGAGGTATCAATCTGAGTCTTTGTCCAAACTGACCTAGTTAAACTTCATCTTTTCTCATCCGGCTGTCTTTCCTTCCCCTCTAAATAAACTGCCTATAATGTAGAGATGGGGATTCTGGGAGTTTGAATTTAGGGTTAAATTTCATACAGATTTTTCATAACTATGACTACAATGGCTTCCCTGGTAACTCAGATGGTAAAGAATTCACCTGCAATGCAGGAGACCCTGGTTTGATTCCTGGGTCAGGAAGTTCCCCTGGAGAAGAGGTAGGCTACCCACTCCCGTATTCTGGGGATTCCCTGGTGGCTCAGACAGTAAAGAATTCTCCTGCAATTTGGCAGACCTGGGTTCGATCCCTGGGTTGGGAAGATCCCCTGGAGGAGGGCATGGCAACCTACTCCAAAATTCTTGCCTGGAGAATCCCCATGGACAGAGGAGCCTGGCGGGCTACAGCACATGGTATCGCAAAGACTCAGACACAACTGACTTAGCACAGCACATATAACTACAATAATTCTGACATTTCTAGGACATTCCAATTTTTAAATTGTCTTCCTAACTATGTGCACACTTGTCAGGCCACGGGTTCTGATTTGGGGCATGGAAAACATACTCTAACAGTATGAGGTTGGTGATTTTGACACACACTTACCCAATCTTGTATTTGCTTTTCTTTGGTTTCCATGTTCTTGCCAACAAATTCGGGTTAATATGAGGTAAAAGCTTTAAACAAGCTGTAGCAGAAAATGCCTGACCTCATGATGCAGCAAAATGAAGCAGGTTCAGGGCTCAAGAAGAATTTACTCACAGGGTGCCAAAAAGGGGTGGATGAAAAGGGAACTACCTACAGATCCTGGGGAGGACAATGAAAACATGTTTACAACATGGAAACAGAAATAGAAGTGGGGGAGGAGAGAGGAGTGCCCCTAAGTGGTACCAAGAGGTCAGTTCACTTCCAGTTTTTGAGGCTCTTTGTTTACAGAAGAATGAAGAATTCAGTTCTTCATTTAATATTTAACAATTTCTTTTTACACCCCATGGTTAAAATACCATGTAAATGTGTCATTACAAGATGACTGTATTTATTAAAAGCCAACTAATAAAACTTCAATGAGATAGCACCACATAATTCTTAGAACAACTAAAAATGAAATTGAAAACAAAACTGATCATACCAAGTTGTCAGGAGCCTGGGGAGTAAATGGAAATCTCAAACTTTGCTCGTGGGCATGCAGAATGCAGTCACTCTAGGAAAAAGTTGGGCAGTTTCTTATAAAATTAAATATCTACTCACCAGACAACCCAGGAATCTCACTCTTTCCATGAAATTCTCTAGGCAAGAATACTAGAGTGGGTTGCCATGCCTTCCTCCAGGGAATCCTCCCAACCCAGAGATCGAACCCAGGTCTTCCGCACTACAGGCAGATTTGTTACCATTACCATCTGAGCCACCGGGAAGCCCCCATTATGAAATACTTGTTAGCAACAGAAAGGAATGAATTGAAAGAAACCCTGGCCAAATTATTTTTTAACAATGGTACCAGGACTATATAATGGGGAAAAGACAGTCTCTTCAATAAATGGTGTTGGGAAAACTGGATATCTACATGTGAAAGAATGAAATTAGACCCTTACCTTATGTCATATACAAATATTTTCTCAAGTGTGGTTGTTGTTACATGACTGTATGTGTTAGTTAAAAATCAGAAAACTATAAACTAAAACAACTGTATATTGATGCATGAGAAAACCTGTATATAAAAAACTGCATATAAATTATCGCTCAATAAAACTGTCTAAAGGACTTTGTGGGAGAAGGTGAGGGTGGGATGATTTGAGAGAATAGCATTGGAACATGTATATTACCATATGTAAAATAGATGACCAGTGCAAGTTTTATGCTGAAGCAGGGCACTCAAAACAGGTGCTCTGGGACAACCCAGAGGGATGGTGTGGGGAGGGAGGTGGGAGAGTTCAGGATGGGGGAACACATGTGCACCTGTGGCTGATTCATGTTGATGTATGGCAAAAACCACCACAATATTGTAACGTAATTATCCCCCAATTAAAATTAATTAGTTTAAAAAAACTTACTAAAAAGAAATGTGGAGTAAATGTGGGAAAATGTCAAATCTGATCTTGGTGCAGTGTATAGTGGTCTTTTTTGTGATTAAAATGTTTTATTGTGATTGAAATGTTTCAATCTGAAAATTTTTTAAGATATTCTTAAAAAGCCAATTAGTTTATTCAAACTGCAGTATGGTCCAATAATAGGATGCAAGTTTACAGTTGTCTGGTAAACAAAGAAGTATTTCATTTTTGTCAGTGTATGTCTGTGACCGTATTTATTATTTCATTTTCAGAAAAGGTCAAACTTGTACATTTGAGACCTTTCAAGAATGTGGAGCCTGCTCAAACAGCCCTTCTGCCCCCATAATATTTCAGAAAACATTTGAAGAATAAGAATAGTATCTGGTGCTTGACAAGGCACGTGGGAAACAGGAGGAGGAGAGAAGCGGGATTTCTTTTCTTCTGGATGTTGACTTAGAAATGAATTACTTGAGCTGTTAACTTCAGTCAAAAACGATAGAATAAGTCCTTTGTCCTCACACAGCCTTGATCTTGTGTTGTTCTAAGAAATCCTTTTATAAAGATTAATGATTCTGCACCCCTATACATAAAATATTTGGCTCAGATGAATAAAGAGGGGTGGATATACTTAATATAGGCAAAAATGGATACTTAATTTTAGACAGATTAGAAGCCATGACTTTAGCAAAAATAATGAGTAAATTCACCCCAAACCACACCAAAGACCAAGACAGAGAGGTTATCACTGCTATATGAAGTTAGCCTCAGCTATTTTTCTATTAGCCTACTCCTGTCTTTGTTTTTTCAGGCTTCTCATATGTGGCAGCTTCCAAGTGCAGAATTCCAAAAAGCTGAAATTGTCTTCAATCCTCCCAACATTGGCACAGACTATAAGGAATTGAGAATGCCAATAATTCTAGGGAAACAGATGGACATTTTAAATCACAAACATTTACGCACAACCCAAATGCTACAGTTTTATCTTAGCCCTTCTTGGTGTCCTTCTATCTTAATGAGGGAACCTGCCAAGACCATGGGAGAAGGGAGGGAGGGAGAAAGGATCCTTTAGGTTGAAAGACGGAAAAAAAAAAAAAAAAAAACTGGCAGAATTGGGTTACCTGTGAAATGAAAAGTTTCAGTGTTTCCAAGGTTTGCAAAATGGATCTGAGTTGACACAACCCTCATTTTGACTGTGTAAGATGTCATAAAATTACTTCTGGACCACCTATAGAGTGTTTTCGTTTGAAAGGGGGTGGTGAGATCATTTCCCAAACCATACACAGAAAAATGTTAGAACTGAAGGGCACTTTATCAAAATTTAATCCAACAGCCTAAAAATTCAAAGCAGAAAATAGGACAATGTGATTGACAGATATTAAGGAACAGAAAAGAAAGTGGAGAACTGGAAGTCAAGAGATTTAAAAACAAGTCATCCTGAATTCAGAAGTTGTAAGATGAAGATTTGGAAAATAATTTTTTGTTTGTTTTTTAAAGGGAAGTGTTGGGACTTCCCTGGTGGTCCAGTAGTTAAGACTCTGCTTCCAAATGCACAGGGCACGGGTTTGATTTCTGGCAAAGGAGCTAAGATCTCACATGCCGAGTGGCGTGGCGGAAAAAACAAAGAAGCATCACATCAGTTTACATCAATTATTAAAAGTGGTTCAGAATTTCAGTTTTCAGCTCAGTCGCTCAGTCATGTCTGACTCTTTGCAACCCCATGGACTGCAGCATGCCAGGCTTCCTGTCCTTCACCAACTCCCAGAGCTTACTCAAACTCATGTCCATTGAATCAGTGATGCCATCCAACCATCTCATCCTCTGCTGTCCCCTTCTTGTCCTGCCTTCAATCTTTCCCAGCATCAGGGTCTTTTCAAATGATTCAGTTCTTTGCATCAGGTGGCCAAAGTATTGGAGTTTCATTTTCAGCATCAGTCCTTCCGATGAATATTCAGGACTGATTTCCATTAGGATGGACTGTTTGGATCTCCTTGCAGTCCAAGGGACTCTCAAGAGTCTTCTCCAACACCACAGTTCAAAGGCATCAATTCAGAATTTCAGGTAGTTGTTAAAGCAATACTCTGTAGGAAAGAATTGGAAATATCTGTATTACACATTTGATCCAGTTATATTTTAGATACTTTCTCTGGCATGTCATAGGAAGGTATTAAATATGTCATTTTGATGATTTAGCTTTGCTATTAATATATAAATTTAATAATCTAGGTATTTATATTGTTTTAGCATTCTTCTGAATTGGAAAATGTGTTTCTTGAGTAATTACCATGATATGTTTAAGTATTTTCACATTCACTTCTGAATTGTAAGGAGATGAAGTATCAAAGGTGTAATAACCAACATCCCTGGTCTGGAATACTTGTATAACTACAGCAGTTTAGAACTGAGGGAGTTCCCTGAGTCTTGTGGTCTTCACGTCCTTTTGTACGGATAAAGTAGATTTGCTTTGTTTTTTTCCTTTAAGGCCTATAAATCATTCTGTTTAATTTTTGTCATTTTTTTGTCTGTAAAAAACTTATTAAGTGTTCATCTGTTTCCCTTATTACAATCAGAACACAGTGACCAGAAGTTATCTGGCGACCTCCTGGTATACAACCCTTAGAGATAGACATCATTCCTGACATAAAACTGTAGCTCAGAGATCCTAAGGGAACTAAAACCATATCGGTAAAGCAAGTGTGGACACATATGAGATAGAGAAAAATTCAAGGATAGTGATATGATCTCTGTGCTTCAAAAAACCCTATTTAGTAGCTTTAGGAGAGTGGGTCCCAAGATTTCTGTCCCTCCACTGATTGTGTTAGTTGTCCCAAATGCACTGGTTGTGTTAGTTGTGTGTGTTATCCCATATGCACTGGTTGTGCCTTTGTTAAAAATATTGCTCCCTGAACCCTGCCCTTGGACTGAATCAGAATCCCCTGAGACGGAACCTGGAAATCTACATTTTTAAAACAAGCAGGGCAGTCCTCTTGGAAACCACGTGGGGAATTCACAGGAAGGACAGGTCCCCGCCCCTCGTCCCCTCCTCTTTTGGCCCGCCTCGCTCAGGCCCTGCCCTCGCCCAGGCCCCGCCCCCTGTCCCTACGTCTCTCCAGGCCTAGGGCGACCCTTCCCGTGATGCCCCGCGCCCAGCCGCCGCGGTTGCTAGGTAACGCGCGGTCTCCCAGCCACCCAGCCACTGTCCGCTCGGCTTGCGGCTGAGCAATGGGGCCGCGGGCCCTTCCGCGGCTCCTGCTCGTTCTCCTAGACTGCTGGGCCTCCGTGAGCGCCCAGGCCGGGACCACCCCGGTGGTAACGACGGAGGGCCTCAACTCCACCAAACCGGTCCCGACGACTCTCCGATCTGTAATATCTTCTAAGCCCCCTGAGATCCCCAGGGCTTCCAGGCCCTTCTCCGGCCCCAGACCCGCCCCGGTCACAGACGGTGGGTAACCAAGTACCAATTCCTGGGGATCTACAGTGGTTCAACCTGCGGGGGTTGGTAGCCCGGGTGAAGTAATAATAGCGATAGTTAACGTTTATTGACCACTTAAAGTGTGCAGTCATTGTTAAGTGTTTCATAGGTATTAATTCTCTCAACAACCTTTAGAGGTAGATGTTATTATCACTGTCATACAGATGAGAAAACCGAAGCTCAGAGAGCCAAGTGAGACAATATAAAAATCTTTAGAAGTACTTGCAGTGGTCCTGGAAGACACTAATGCCAAAGGTGTTAATGAATGAATACTTGCTTGCAGCTTTTCAGTTGAAATTGAAAATTTCTAGGCAATTGTGGGAATTAAGTGCATAGGATACGTTGAGCTTTTCAATTATGAAAAAGAGATGCAAAAAATCTAGTTTACAGAAAATGACTAGGTCAAGTCCTCCTGTGTTGAGTTGAAGGTAGGGAGTTAAGGGATGAGGGGTTATGCCCACTTCTTAAGATTCATCTTTAAGGATAATTAGCATATTTCTCAGAAAATGATCTAATCCTTGAGTTACACAGCTAGTGACTTTTGTAATCTGATTTAACATGGATGACTTCAGGGGATATCTGACTCCAAAATCGAGTGCTAACTTTTGTGAATATGCGTTTTTCTGGGGTGAAGGTTCATAGCAGTGAGTAGTTTGTCAAATGTGTTTGTGATCTCAAAAAAATCCCTTTTAAGTCCTCTGTAACCCCAATAGATATGCAGTGGTTTCTTTTTTTTTTTTAATCCCTTCTTAAGAAAGATCTTTCTTAAATTGAGTCAGGCTCAATATTAGTAAATAAAAAAGTCATCATTGGCTGACCTTCTGAACTCTAGAACTTAAGTTACTGAACCATTATTTCTCCTTTATAAATTGTGTAGTCTGTCAGAAAAAATACAGAGAAACATATTTGCTATTTTAATATAAAAACTTTGTTTTATATTGAGATTGTTGATTTGATTTAGCAGGGAAGTTAAGTGATAATTTGGGACAAAATATAGCAGAGTATTCAATATCTGAAAATCTCTTAAGATTTTTTTGGCTGAGTTGCCTATTATCCATGTAAGTATTTCATTTGTTAATGTACTTTATCCCCCAAATGAAGCTATTCTTGAGCCATCATTAATAGGTCATATGTTCAGGGCTGTTTTTCCAGTATGAGAGGATAAATTTGCACTTTTCCTTTGTCTTTTTAAAGGGCCTCTGGTTAGATCTGTGCAATAGTAATAAATGACAGCTGACATTTATTAACTACTTCCTATGTAGCAAGCTCTGTGCTAAGGATTTCTTCTGTGTTGTGTCTCATCTAATCCTGACAATTTTATGATGTTAGGTTGTGACGATTTTCTTTAACTTTTTCTTTTTTAACCTTTTAATGTTTAACTTTTTTAATTTTTTTTTTTAACATTTTCTTTAACTTTTTTTTTTTTTTGGCTGCACTGCACAGCATGTAGGAGCTTAGAACCCATGCCTCCTGCATTGGAAGGTATAGAGTCTTAACTGCTGGACTACCAAGGAAGTCCATGGGTTATTGCCATTTTTTAGGTTTATGAATTACTTGCCTCATTTTAGGTCACAACCTAGGTACAGGTTGTAGCAGGAGACTGACTCTGAGTGGAGAACTGGACCACCCTTTGCAGAATGGGTTACAGGTGCAAGAGAAGGATAACTTTCATCTCGAATCTGAGCTCTGTTCATTAGTACCCTGTAGCTGTGAAGAGGCTTGGAAGAGCAGCTGAGTGTTACTCAGACCCTGCGAGTACTCAGAAGATACTTGTTGGCTGATTAAGTACACTCACATCTTGGATAGAGACCCTTTTTTCTTTCCTAAGTAGAGTTATTAAACACTATTGCTTTGTCCCTAGTAGTCTTACAGCTACTAGGGACCTATAAGGGTTTTAGGTTTTGTAAAATAAATCAAGATTAGTTTCAAACACATAAGGCAGGGTATCTCAACACTTTATTTTTTACTCAACACTTTATTATTTAGTGTACATGAGAGGTGTTATAATTTTCTAAGGACACAAGGGAGTTCTTGGCTAGAGAGAAACATGTAAACTCTAGGGGGGAAACTTTTGTGTCTCTAAGAATGGATTGTGTATTCACTGACAAAAATTTCCTCTTCTCCTGACATTCATCTTCCCAGAGTTTATTATTGTACCTTTTTTGAGGTATATATTTTCTAAAGTTTTTTTTTTTTTTTTTTTTTGCCATACCACACAGACTGGAGTCTGGAGTTCCCTGACCCAGGATTGAACCGCCTTGGTAGTGAGCACTGAGTCCAAATCACTGGACTGCCAGGGAATTCCTCCCCCCCCCCCCCCCCCCCAGGGAATTCCTTCTAAAGCTCATTTTTCTTATAAAATAATTCATAAATGCTAATAAGAATGTTGTACGGATTGTCTACCAGCATTTGCTTGAGATCCCTTTTTAAAATTTATTTTTTGCATGAAATCCTTTTTCAAAAAAAAGCAACGTTACAGGTAAGGTTGAAGAACTTATCTTACTCCCTCCTTCCAGCAATAATTAAACTACCATGAGTTCAGTGTTTATCATTCTCATGCTCTGCTATTTAAGTTTCCCCTCACCCCCACACCTCCCCGTTTGACAGCCTGAAACAGGGAATTAAAAATCCAGATGGTCATCATTATTAAAAATTAAAACTTGCTAAGTGGGGCTTCTACCTCTTCCCGTGTTTTTACTGTCTGAATTACCAAAGATATTTCTAGAACCCCGAGTACAAGGAACTTGAGCCAGCTTGATTCTTGGCCAATAGCTTGTGAACATGGACTCAGCTTCAAAGCTGCAGGTTACATCTGAGGAGAGGAACAAAATTGAGAATTTTGATTCTTAGTAGCCTTAAGTGGGCCCTTCCTCTGAATTGGAATCTCCAGAGGAGCTTAGAAATCTGCAATATTAAACCAATGGCTCTTATGGTCAGGCAAGTGATTTACCCTGTTGATTCTCAAACCTATTTTAATTATCAGCATCACCTGGAAAGTGTTTGAAACGCCCAGGTGTCTGGGTTTCACAGTTAGCTTACCAAATCAGAGTCTTTGTAGGGAGAGTGCAAACAGAACTTTCCAAGTGAGTCAGATGATTGGCCACTTTGGGAAAATCTCAGATGGAGGCATGCTCAAACTGACTCATTTCACTTCACAGATTTCCCCCAAAGTGCAATAAGGGAATAAAACGGACCTTTGTATGAAATGGATTTTTGGTACTTTGCAGTGGCAGGGGGCAGTCACTGCCTGCAGATTGTGACGCTCCGCGCCCCACCTCTCTCGTTTCTGTAGTTGCTGCTCTGTGTGTCTGTGACTTGTCTCCAGCACAGTGTGACGTCAACTGCTGTTGTGATCCTGATTGCGGCTCCGTGGATTTCAGTGTCTTTTCTGCCTGCTCAATTCCAGTTGTCACGTAAGTTTGTAACATGAAATTTTGATAAAATTGGACCAAGATTATGAAATTTGGGGACAGAAAGTGAAAACTCCCCCAGGCTGAAAAAACCCAAATCAACCCAGGCTGATTTCCTGAATTCTGCATCATTCAGAAGCTGTGCTGTCGAAATCAATATATTGACGAGTTTTTGCTATTTAGTTGCTAAGTTGTGTCCAGCTCTTTACTGACTGAGCCACCAGGAAAGCCCTCGTGTCCAGCTCTTTTGTGACCCCATGGACTGTATAGCCCGCCAGGCTCCTCTCTATGGGATTTCCCAGGCAAGAACACTGAAGTGAGTTGCCATTTACTTCTCCAGGGAATCTTCCTGACACAGGGATCAAACTCTTGCATCAGCGGATGGGTTCTTTACCACTGAGCCACCTGGGAAGCCTGTGTAGAACAGTATCTATCCCTTATTTGCATCCAGCCAGATGATGATGCAGGCAAAAGAGAAGTGAGAGTGTACTTTTCACAAAGGTTATAATGAAATCTGTGTTCAGAGATTGAATTACGTTTCACTTTGATTTGTAAACAAATAAGGTGTCACATTTTTGTATCTGTGGATTAGTCTCATGTATAGCCTAGGGTGAAAAGTACAGTTTAATTTTACAGCTTTTGTTGTAGACATAATTTTCTAACGAAAATTAGAAGGGAAAGCTTTGTTTATACTTTTCTAGTAGATGAATCTACCAGGAATTCTCACAGTTCACATTGTGTAGGAGAATAATGGGAAATGACATTCCCAGTCGATTGCAAGATAAACAGTTTCTTCTCAGTTACCTGGTTCTTGTAATTCTGATTTCAAAGCTTTTTTATAAAATAACAGCACTTATAAGAAGTTAATTTATTCAGGATGGGACCAGTTTATTATTCAGAGATAGCCAATTTAAATTCAGTCTTGTACGAAGTTTTAGCAGTTGAAATTTGATAGGTTGAATGCTTTTTGGAAGCACAGTGTGTTTTTCCCATGAGAAACTATTTTATTGACCAATGGGAAATCCAATCTACTTCCGATGTTGTTAAAATGCCTGGAGCATGGGGTGTTGTAATCAGATTATTTTTCTGGCTACCTGAACTACACTGTGGTTCAGTCTTTGTTGAAAATCATTCTATTTTCCTGCATTAGTAAGTTCCAGGAGCTTGAGAGTGAGATATCTGTTCTGATTTGCGATCATTATTTAGAATGTAGTTCTTAAAAAATAGCCAATACTGTAATTTTAGATATAGACTATTTAGAATGGAGGTCAGCCAACTTTTTCTGTAAAAGGCCATGTAATATACACTTGAAGCTCTGCAGGCTGTGTGGGCTCTGTTTCAGCTTTTCCACTCTGCCATTGTTGAGCAAAAGCAGGCATGTAATGAATGGGTGTGACTACATTTCAGTAAAACTTATTTACAAGATTTGGTGTAGTTTGTGGCACCATGGTTTAGAAATTAGAACTGAATTCGTAGTGCTCTCAGGAAAGAACTTCAGGGTTTTTCTGAGTTAGTTTTGCTTGTGACCTTCTCCTAAATATGAAGTATAGAAATAATGAAAACTAATAGTCCTAATTAATTGGGTGTTTTTGTTATGTAGATTCCAGTTCATAGAAGACTTATTTACATATACTGAACTGTCATAAACTAGTCTTACCATTCAAAAAATTATAAATTTATCATTAAGATTAGTGGATTAGTGTCTTTTTCCCCTCATTAGATGTAAGCTTCTTGAGAGTAAGAATTATCTCTTTTATATATCATTTATCCCTAGTACCTAGGATAGCTCCTACCATGTAGTCGGCCTTCATTAAAAGTGAGTTGAATGGATGAATGAATTTCTCTGCTCCACCCTTAACTGACCCTCGAGTATCCCTTTGACTTTCTCTACCGTTGTTCTTTCAGGCAGAAACCCATGTCAGAAACCTAGAGGCTCCCCTGACTTGTGCCTTTTCCTTGCCTTCTCACGGCTGTCTCTTGCAGTTCACCATACCTTTCTTGAGCACCTCTCGTGTGCCAGTGCCAGGGATTTAAAGACAAGTGAGACATGGTCCTGTCTTCAAAGAGCTCATTGAGTAAGGGAGACAAACGAGTGGATGGCAGTTTCTGCACCAAACTCTAGGAGAACTGAGAGAGTGGCCTCTAACCCAGACAGCTGGACTAGGGAGGTCTTTCTAGAAAAGTAGCTGAGCTGAGTCCTGAAGGACAAGTGAAGTTGGTCAGCATGGAATCAGGGAGGGCATTCCTGGCCGTGGGAGCCACATGGCAGATTCCTGGGGCTGAAGGAGTATAGCCTGCTGCCTTAACTGCAGGTAGCTCAGCATGGCTGAGGAAGGCTGGAGCCAGAGGAGTGTGGGGAAGGGCAGGGGTCAAGTCCCAAGGGGCCTTGTGTGTATGCTGACGGGTTTGGATTTTTCCTGGCTTCTTCAGGAGTCTGGGGAGTGAGGGGATCAGATCCCCAATTTAATAAATTCTGCAGCAGCATGGACAGTGGCTCCCAGGGGCCAGGCCTGATGGCAGGGAACCAAGAAGGCTCTCACCCAGAAGGCTGTGCCGGTGGGACTGGAGAGAAATGTACGGATGCGATGCTGATTCACTGCACAGGATTAGAGTGCTGCTGACTGGAAGGGGAGGGTCAAGAGTCCCATTCTGCTGAATCTTCCTCCATGATTGCCGTCGCATCTGTCTGTTCCTGCTGCCTTCCTCCTCACAAGCTCACACCTCATCTTGTCACTCCCTTTCTAACAAACCTTCGAGAACTCTCATTACCTGTGGAATCCATAACCTGAATTCATATCCATCCCAGCCTCTCTCACATCTTATTTCCTAGCAACCCCATCTGGAATCCTTCGTCCAACACAGCTTTGGTACTCTGTTTCTAAACACCGTTAGTACAGCGCCTGTCCTTGGCCAATGCCATTCTTGCAGTTGGATTAACCTCCCATTCCCTCTCTGTCTGACTCCTCCTCATCGTTTAAGGCCCAGTATGACTCGTAGATTTTCAGTGCTGGATCTTTTCTTATTTATACTACTCATGGTTTTTCCGAAATACTCTTTATGCCCATGATAGCAACTCATTTACCATTAGAACTATATAGAGCATTTGGAAAAGAGGCCAGTTACAAAATAAATCAATCCCCCAGCAATACCCATTCCAGAAATATAGTGGAAATGGATTCTAATCATAACACCAAAAGAAATATAACATCATAGAATTAAACTTAACTATTCAGAATTTATGTGAAGAAAACTTCAAGATATAATGAGACATAAAACATTTGAATAAATGGAGAGATATAATCTGTGTAGTGGGATGGGTAGAATCATTACTTACTTATACATTTCAATTTATTATAATGTAATTCCAGTCAGATGGGAGAGGGATAATGTGTTAGAATGATTCTAAAATTCATCTGGAAGAATAAACAGATGAGAACAGCCAAGATATTATTGAATAGGAAGAGCAAACTACTAGGTTTAAAGCATTTGTAACACTATAATATTGAATATAATGTGTATTAATTCCTTATGGATAAGTAGGTCATTGAAAGAGAATAGAAAGGCCAAATCAGTTGTGTGTACTGATTTTACACCAGCCAGTTTTCTTAAAGTATTTTTTTCTACTTAAGTATTTAATGTAAACATGGTATTTATTGTAAACATGGTATTTCACATCTGTGGAGTAAAGGTTGGATCATTCAGTAAATGATGCAGGATGATTATTGAAAAACTAACATTAGATTCCTGCTTCATAATGTTACACTAAAGTAAATTACCAACAGGTAGAAGAGTGAAATGTTAAAAAAATTAATGAATAAAAAATATATGTGAATATTTATTAATCTTGGGTTAGGGAAATGTCTTTTTTCCTTTTTGGCCACACTATACAGCATGTGGGATCTTAGTTTCCCGACCAGGGATTGAATTCATCCCTCCTGCAATGGAAGTGGGGAGTCTTAACTGCTAGACTGCCAGGGAAGTCCCGGGTAATGTCTTTTAAGATAAACCCAAAGGCAATCTATAAAAGAAAAGGTTGACAACTTCATTATTTTAAAAAATCAGTTAATCATACCTCAATTAAAAGAGGAATGATGATAGTAAAAAAAAAAAACTTCTGTGTGACAAAAAAACACTATAAAACTGAAAGGTTAACAAACTGGGAAGAAATATTTCTAACACTCAGAAGGGATTCTTAATATGGGTTCTTAGAAGTCAAGAAGACAAACTTTCTCATAAAAATTAATCAACTCATGAAGAAATACCAGTGAGCAATAACCATATGGAAAAATATTTAATCTCACTAGTAAAAGAGAAAATTCAAATTAAAGCAATGAGATAACAGGCTTTTGCTCATGAAATTAGCAAACAGTAAAAACTGATAACATGCGGTCTTGGCAAGAGTACAGCCAAATAGGCGCTCTTGTTACTACAATGTTGGTGAGGTTGCATCTTGCCTTTCTGGAAGGCACTCTGGTAGTAATTCTCAGAAGCCTCAAATTTTGTACCTACCTTTTGACCCAGCAATTCTATTTCAGGAGATATTGCCTAAGGAAATAACTGGAGACATTAATACAAATGTATGAACAAGGGTGTCACTAAAGCATTATATATAATCAGGAGAAATTATAAACAGCCTAGGTCAACGGTAGAGGATTGGTTAAAAAAAATTGGGAATAGCTTAATAAATTGGTATACAGTGAAACCATATAATAATACGAAAACATTTGATATGGGAACTACTGGGCACTCTATATTAAGTGGGAAAAGGCCTTAAAGTGGTATGTAATATGATCTCATTTTTGTTGTATCTCCCTAAACCATGTCTGTATCTATATCAAATTGATTAGGGTTGCAAGGCTCATTTACATCAAAATCATTTCTCATCTGTATTCCATACTTGACAAGGTTTCCTTAAAGGTTATTCTAGTTGTCTTAATATTTTCACTGTTAGAGGAGAAAGTTTAAAATGCCGAACATTTTAACACTGAATAAACTAAATAAAAGTGGATTCAATTCTAGCATCACACTTTCATAAATATCCTCCATGTAGTTGTTAACTTAGTACAGTGCAAGCATCTGACAGTTCTAAAATAATCTTGCTGAGATTGTGTGCTTGTGCCTTAAAACTTTGTCTTATTATTATTTTTTTTAATTTTCAGGGGTGATAGTCACTTTTGTAGTCAAAAAGCAGCTGTCTATTCATTGAATTTTACAGCAGACCCACCTCAGAGAGTATTTAAACTTGTCGACCAGATCAACCCATCTATTTTCTGTGTTCATATTACAAACTGTAAGTACTTGATATTGATATACTGTGTGAAACTCTGGAAAATTTTTTCTTTTAACAGTTGTTTTATGGAAAAATGTCACATCAGGTTAGATTTAAAGCAGTTATTCTATGGTTTGGCTAGAGATTATCCTGAGGCCATTCCACAGACAACTGCAAGTAACTTTATAAACCTGTGGCTATGCATGTTTTCTTTAATTGTGCTTTTGTAGTTGTCTTTTGAAATCTCATGCTTTATTTCTCATATTTTATTTCAAAGGTGTTTATAAAATGTAGACATGCCTAAGAATCTAGATTTATTTGTGGGTGTGTGTGTGTGTGTGTGTGTGTGCGTGTGTGTGCCTGCATTTCCTCCTGATTTAATGGTTGAGAGTCAGGTTCAGCTTTGGTTTCAATTTCCTTTTTTCTCTTTTATTTTTACTAAGGGTATTTGCATGAAAACAGGATCTTTATTTTTATCTGAGCATTTAGCTCTATTAGATGTCTAGTTCCAAAGTATAAAACATTGTCAAGATCAGAGACACATTCATGGTTTTATCAATTAAACTTTATCATCTTTTCCAAATGTCTTTATATTTTGGTTTTGTCCCCTTGCACTTAAAAATTTAGGTGGATGCTCTGTGGTTTGTAATCTGCAGTAATGGCCGGTCAGTCACTGTAGCAGGCCCAGTGAACATAACCAGCCTGTTCCCTCCTCCTCCCACCTCTCACGCACAGAGCGCATCATCGTCCTGGGCTTCGGAGGTGGCTGTGTGAGGGTAGAAACAGGATCTTTCATTCCCCTAGCCATCTGGAGAGAGTTGCCCCTGAGAGGTTTATGCAGTTTATGAGTCCGTGGACTGGAGAAAGAGATTGATTAGTATTGGCTTCTGTTGTGCTGTTTACCTGCAGGCCTTAGAAACTCTTGCTTCCACAGTAGAGAAAGAGGCCATGCCTGGGGAGTCTGTTTAATAAGATTCCAGAAATCTTGGGGGAAGTGAATATTTAGAGACATTTAAATTTTTCCACAGCAGCCTTACTGCTACTAAAGATTGTTTCCTAAATACTATGTATGTATACTGTATATGCTATACATATCATATTTTATACTGATTTAAAATACTTTTTCTAAAAACAGATAAACCTGCATTATCCTTTATTAATCCAGAAGTGACTGATGAAAGCAGTTTTGATAAATTGATGAAAGCGCCTGATGGTTTTTCACTGAATGCAGAATCAGATGTTTCAACCAGACTGGATGCTCCCCAAACTGCAAAATATGAGGTGAGCCAGGAACCTAAGTCCACTCATCCTGTCATAAATATCTTGTTTTTATAAGTATGTTCCCAGTAAGCTAGCTTCCCTGAGACACAGAATTGATATTATAAACCAAGAAACAATGTTTGTGCCTGTAGATCAAAAATCATGAAAATTAAAATTGAGTAGTTGAATTCTAACAGAGTTTTGAGGCATATATTCTCTGGTAAGCTTTCATTTGTCTCTGCAGAATTTTTTATTCTCTACCTCAAAAGATGCAGCAAAGTGCTTGAGAGATGCTGCTGGAAACAGAGTGGATGGGCCAGAGGCCGGCTCCTCTTCTCAGAGTTGTGTGTAGTTTTACAGACTTTGGGAAGATGTGTGGTATTTGTTATCCATCCCTTCATAAGCCTTTAAATATGTGTTAACTTTGACTAAATGTCATAATTTTTGGAAACATCTTTTTAAAAGAGAAGTATACAACAACCTGTGCTAGTTCTAAAAGGTGAAGGCACAGAAGCACGGAAGTAAAAATGGAAAGGCCCCCATGTCCAGTTAAAACCAAAGCACACTGCAAGGAAGTTCCCTGGGGGGCCAGTGGTTGGGTCTCCATGTTTCCACTGCATATGGCCCAAGTTCGGTCCCTGGTTGGGCAAATGAGAGCCTGTAAGCCATGTGGCTTGGCCAAAAACAGATAAACAGTGCACACTGAAAATCACTGTTAACAGATGGGTGTATGTTCCCGGTTTTTTAATGCATCTCCTAAAATATACATATAATATTGTCAGAAATGAAATTTCTAGTTATCCACATTGTGCTATAAATTTCCTTTTTTATTCATGATCAATTTTATGCATCTTCCCACGTCACTATAAAAGTGGCCATTTCTGGAGCATTTCCCAGCTGCCAGGCACTGGGCAGAGCTCTTCAGACGTCACTGTATACAACCCTGGGAAGGATGCTTCACTTTAAGTGAAGTCCCCATTGAAGTGTTGAGGGAAACATGGGTATAGGAAGGAGCCAGTGTTGGAGCTGCATTTTACTGATACAGAGTATTTCTTCCAGGGATTTGTCATTATTTATTACTGAGCCATTCCACTATAATAGAGATTTGTTTCAAGTTTTTGCTATTATAAATAATCCACAATAAACATTCTTATAGATATTTTTTTGTCTGATTAAATCCATAAGGTATGTTCCTATAAATGGGTTAACTTGGTCAAAATGAATGGAAATTTAAAATACCAATACCAGCTTGCCCTCCAGAAAAATTGCAGGAGTTCATTCTTCCAGCTCTAATGAAGGAGAGGGCTTGTTCCCGGCTTGCTGGCACCTGTGTCAGCCTCTTAGATAACCTTCCAGTGGGATAGAAGTAGAATAGCCTAGAGAAAAAAAGCCTGCAAATTCTGTAACATGCATACACAGAAACACGCAGCCTTAAAAGGAAAAGGGTGGGGCAGCTAGATGTTTGCTCCCTGCGGGCAGGGACCGCATCTGTTCTTTAACCATCCCTGCAGTGCTGCTGGTCACATAGTAGCTGTGCAGTGAGTGTTGAACGGATGCCTGAGTAGCACCCTGACAGCTGTTGGTTGTTCTGTTTGCAGTATGGGGTTCATCTGCAGACTTCAGATTCATTTTTGAGATTTCCTTCTCCCCTTACATCATCTCTGTGCACTGATAATAACCCTGCAGGTAAGAGAGTGGGCATTTTTCTTTTTCTCTGCACACAGAGTTCGCTCTTAGTTTAAATTTATAGCAATCATAATAAACAAACTTTGTAACTAGAAACAGAGTCTTAGAGTTGAACAACACTTCAAAGATTGTGTAGTTCAGTCCCTCTGCCTCACCCCTGCCCGGTGCCAGAATCTTTTCTGCCACCGGTGGTCACTGCTTGAGCATTCGTCGTGATGGGGAAACTCACTACCGGCAACCAGCCCACTCAGTTGTTTAACTCTTGAGGTTGTTGGAAAGTTCTCTTGTCACTGGATCGAAAGTTTGTCAGTAGCTAACACTGATTAGCTGTGTGCTGGGTGTGGTGTTAAGTGCTTGCATGTGTTTTTCCCATTGATTCTCACGATGATCCTCTCAGGAGGGTTATCTTCATTTTTGAGATGAGGAACTGAGAAAATGAGTTTAGTTTCTTATTCAGGCAGTGGTGAAGCAGGGATGCAACCCACACAGCTGCCTCCCATGGGTCCTGCTTCTCCTTCAGGAGCATCATAGACTCTGTGGAGTAACTGCTCTTGGCAGCAGAAGGCAATAGGCCTGGCTCCCCCATCCTTAGCCAGCCTCACTATGCAGAAGCCCGCTAAGCTGTGGATGATAGCATGTGGCCTAAGGAAGCAACACGTGCTACATGAAGGAAAGTGTGTTCTGTTGAAGAGGCTTAACCTTGCTCACACAGTAGGAGCAGTGTAATTTAGACCCAAACTGAGATACCGTTTCCACCTAATGGATTGCAAAGCGTAAAGAAATTTAATGCTGTGGAGAAGTAGGCGCTTGTCTATATCTCTGGTGGGACTGAAAATTGGTACAGCCTTGGTGAAGGGCACTTGGGCAACATAACATCAAAATTGCAGACAAATATACCTTTTAACTTAGCTGCTCTACTTCTAGAAGTTGGTCCTACAGAAACTCTGGCCCACATGCAAAATGATAGATTGCAGCATTGTTAGAGCAAAACTGGAGACAACTTCCATTAGTGGGGAACTGGTTGGATAGATTATGGTGTGTCTGTAATAGAATGCGAGTTATCCCTAAAAAGAGGAGGAGGAAGCTCTTCATACTGAGACAGATTGAACTCCAAGATACATTGCTCAGTGAAAAAGACAAAGGGCAGAATATATGTTGTGAGTTTGTTTCCAAAAGGGGAAAGAAATACTTTTAAAAAGAGTATGTGTGTATACACACACAGACACAGACACACACACACACACACTTTCTGAAAATATAGGATATTTCCAGAAAGATACACAAGAAACTTCATGCAGACTCTCTCTGGGGAAGGGGACTGGTGGTTGCTGGGGGTTAGGGGTTAGAGGGAGACAACTCCTCAAATCTTTTTCTGAATTTTGAATCATGTGACTGTATTACATATTTGAAAAATAATTTTTTATACTCTGCTGCTGCTAAGTCGCTTCAGTCATGTCTGACTCTGTGCGACCCCATAGACGGCAGCCCACCAGGCTCCCCCGTCCCTGGGATTCTCCAGGCAAGAACACTGGAGTGTGTTGCCGTTTCCTTCTCCAGTGCATGAAAGTGAAAAGTGAAAGTTAAGTCGCTTAGTCGTGCCCGACTCTTCGCGACCCCATGGACTGCAGCCTACCAGGCTCCTCCGTCCATGGGATTTTCCAGGCAAGAGTACTGGAGTGGGGTGCCATTGCCTTCTCCGTTTTATACTCTTATCTGAAGCATATTGTATACATGTCATAACTTTGCAGTTTTACTTAGATTACAATTTCTTAGTTAGACATTTTTCTTCTTTTTAATTTTTTTTTTCTTTTTCCTTGGGAATGTTATGATTTCCAGCATTTCTGGTTAACCAAGCTGTTAAGTGCACCAGGAGGATAAATTTGGAACATTGTGAAGAAATGGAAACCCTGAGCATGACTTATTACAGCAGCCCTAAAATTTTGAGGGTAAGAATTATTTTGAGGTAAAACTTGATTCATTGGGTTTATTTTCTGTTCTTTGTACCCTTTTAAAATATGACAGGTAGAGAATCATTTCAGTACATGATTGACACTCAGAATTTTTCTTCTCCAGTTCTTTGGTGTACTGATAACAAAGATATTGAAATAGTCACTTAAAATAATTTTTATTTTTATATAGTCAGCTCATAATTTGCTTTCATTTTTTTCTTTTTTGCATTCATTCATTTTGATGGTAACCACTGATGTCTGTCTCCTGAATTAAAAAAGCCTTTATTAATAACCAAAACTTTCAGAATTATAAAAACATCTAATGTCTGTCACAGAAATGATCATACTAGCACCAAAAAGTTATATTTCTGATTGGCAGATAAAATAAGTACCCAGGAAAGGACAGGAAATAGGTTTGTTGAAGAAAGAGAAGCGGCCCTTTATTCCTGGTTGTGGTGACTGAAGCCTGAGCTGAATAGATGGGAGAGGCCACTGGCCCACTTGGTGGGTGACATAGAGGGTCGCAAGGGGAGAAGACATTTTTCAGTGATTAAAAATCATGTGATTATCGTGAAAGCCCCCATCCCCTTCTGATTTCCTTCTACTGAGAGGGGAGTATGGTGATGGTGGCTGGGGATGGGGGGTGTTCCGTGGCATCTGAACTTCACTTTTCAGAATCAAGTTTTAGCTTTTCCTCTTCCCACCCTTTCCCTCTTTCTTTCCTCGAAGTCAGCCATCTACGCCTGTGAATTCTTCCAGTGCATGTGGCCCCTCACAGTTGTCCTGTAAACAGCCCCCCAGGCATGCAGGCACAATTCTCTTTTCATCTCAGAGCCCCCACCCCCAGACATGTCTACTCAACCCCCTCCCCAAAAGCTCCCATTGGCCTAATAGGGCCTCTTGTGGTTGGAGAAGTGGGACTGGGGGTGTAGGGACAGGAATGGAGGGCGGCAGAGCCCTTCAGGAAGAGAGCTCCAGCCGTGCTGGCGAGTCAGGAGCTTGGCCTCCAGGGGGCTTGGGCTAGAGACAGGAAGACCAGGAGACTGTGGAGCCACCTGCGCAGGTGATGGTGTCCTTCCCATGAGGACAGACACAGCACAAGTGACCAGAAGGAAGGGAGCTGTGTCTTCTCTACAGTGTTATGTCACTGATGACCATGTGAAAAATACTGGATAATTACACTGAAGCATGGAGGCTTCCTGAGACACCCTCTGTTGGGCTGTGTTATTGAGCTCCCAGTCTGAAGGAAATGAATATAGAAGGAAAATGTAAAGTTACCTCTTTTATTTATTTATTTATTTTAAGTTACCTCTTTTATGATGACACAGATACAAAAATATGTGGGTGGCAAGCCTTGATTAAGGAAATTCTGTTTTTCTCTTTAAGAAGTCTTTAATAAGAGGAATATGCCCTTTAATGCATCATCTGAAAAAGCAATAACAGTGCTTCTTTTTGTTGTACATAACAAAATTTGTTGTTCTTTTTCATCTAGGTGCCTGGTTCAGGAATAGAGGTAAGAATACTTAATGGACTTATTGTCTTACCTTAGAGCCCTTTGAAATGAATACACTTACAGCTGGAAGGTACCTTACTGCCAGTAACAAAAACATTTGCCAGAAAGCAAGCAGAAATGAAATAGGGAAATTCCTTAGTAGACCATTCTTTTATTATCACGAAAGGGTCAGACTTTCCAATTCCTTTAGTGTTTGTAGTCCACACTTGTTCATGTTTAAATGGCCTAGGTGTCTTGACTGACACGGGGTGTGATTGGCCTCTGTGCTTTCAGGGCATCCCTTGATACCTTCTTGGCCTCTTGTCAGGAGGGCTGGCTAGCTCCCAGGATGCCGTCTGTCCGTGTAGAAGAGAGAAAGAAATCTTGTGCCCAGTGAACGTGCACACCTGTGTAGGAGATGAGCACAGTCAGTAGAGCTTCCAGGGTTGAGTTGCAGGTAGGTTCTAGTCAAAGCCATGGCCCCAGCCCATGGCCCTGGAGAGCCGTGGTCAGGAGGCTACAGTCTCTTTGCAGCTATGTCAGAGAGAAAGATGGTGGGGTTGTTCTTGTTCTTGGGGTTGTACCCTGTTCCTCCCTGTGAATACCACAGTCCCCAAGGAGGCCAAGGCATTGACCTTGTCATCAGCTCCCAGAGCGTTGGTTGGCCTTGGTTCAAAACTCAGCTTTGCTGTTATTTTCTCATATGACACCTGCCTCCGTCTCCCCAGTTGCAAGTGGGTGGATGGTAGTGTCTGCCCCAGAGGCTTGACGTAAGGCTGGAGGGAGAGAACGCACATAATGTGAGGCCCGGCTCTGGGTAAGGCGTCTGTTGCGCAGGAAGCACTGCAGACCACGGTGCCTGCTGTGACTGAGTTCATTCCGTCTCTGGACACAAACTTGTGAGGTAGACATTTGGAAAGGGATAGTCGTCTGACCTTGGACTCCACACTACTGTGTGTGGCCCTGGACTCCTCATCTGTGAAGGTGCTTTCAAACTTACTTTAGTTATGGTGCTTCTTCAAGTGAAATCTTAAGCAGAGCCTACCTAGTATGTAATACGAATCCAAAGCCCCTGGTAGGAGCAGAGGTGGGTCAGAAACCCTTTACCTGCCCAACTTGCCCACTTTTCTCCTTTCTGGCCCCTTGTGAGGAACACTACAGCTCCCAGGGACCCAGTTTGAGAGTCATATAATAGACTAGCTCTCAAATACCTCTGATCACTAAGAAAGTACTTTTAAAAAAGTTATTTATGTTTTAAAATTTTTGGCTGTGCCGGGTCCTCATTGCCATACCTGGGCTTTCTCTAGTTGCAGCAAGCAGGAGCTGCTCTCTAGTTGTGGTGCGGAGGGCTTCTCATTGCAATGGCTTCTTGTTGCAGCTCCTGGGCTCTACAGCATGGGCCCAAGGGTTGCGGTACATGGGCTTAGTTGCCCCATGGCATGTGGGATCTTCCTGGACCACAGATCGAACCTGTGTCCCCTGTATTGGCAGGCGGATTCTGCCAGGAAAGTCCTAAAAAGTGCACTTATTGTACCATTCAAAGTTGAACTGTCTGTGGGGACAGCTGCCCTGTCTGCCATATAGCATTGGTACTAAGGCGTGCCTGGAAGGTATTGGGCCCTTCATGGGTTGGGTGTTAATTGAATGACTAAGGATTGGTTCAGTCAAGTAGGGAAGACCTATTGTGAGGAATAATGGGACTTTACTCAAAGGCACGTACTGTGTGCCAAGTGCTGTTCCAGGTGCTCTGCGAGTCTGCAGTCCTTTGGTGTCCCAGTGATCCTGGGGGGCAGGTCCTGGTGTTGGCACTCTCTGGCATGTGGGTCACAGAGAGATGAATTGGTTTGCCCGAGGCCACACAGTGTAGGAGTACAGAGCTGGGATAAGAAGCCACGCTATCTGGCTCCAGAGACATTATTCTTAGCGATGACTGGACCAGCTCTACTGTGTGCCAAGCCCCAGGTTAGAAGTTTCGCACACATTCTTTCTTTGTATCCTATGGCCACGCAGTCAAGCCACGGCAGTCTGGGACTTTCAGCTCAGATCTGTGTGGCATCAAAGCTCCGAAGGACATCACCTAATATCAGGGATGTGTCTAAATTTTTTTTTTTAAATGAAGCTTCCAAAGTCTGTTAGAAGATCAGGAATATAAAAGTTGGATCCAGTCTTCCCACTAATCGAAGCTCATTGTGATTGCTTGGAATTGTTGTCAGTATTTGTTGAACCATCAACAAAAGATTGTCATGGCCCTGTAGTTTTGTTGCTAAGTGGGCTTTAGTTCTTTGCCAGTGGTTAGTTTGGGAATGGGATATGATTGAATAGGACATTCAGGAAACCAGAGCAGCCTTCCCATTTTTGTTCTCGAGACTGAATGCACAGTGACAGCCTCATGCGGTTCTTGCGCTTACACTCCTCTCTCAGTCTTTACAAAGCTAGTTTAAACTGAGCCCTTCGCTTTCTGCCAGTCACACCCACACGCCGCGGGGATGGCTTCTTCAGAGGGTGGTATGGAAAGGTGTGTGCTTGCTTGGAACACAGTATATCATTGCTGAATCAGGGCATTTCAGATAAAGGAATCCAGGGTTATCTTTTGATGACTTCCTTAAGAGCTAATTACCCTATAGCTAATTAACTCCTGTTATGCAGAGGACTTTCTTTGTAACGAGTGGAGTTGCCAACCTGCAGCTCTGTCGCATGACAGCTCACCTCTGCTTTTGAACAATATCATGTTCTTGGATTAGAGCTTTGACTACCAAGGGAGAGTTGCAGGTCTTCTTGGTCATGGGAACAGACACATAAGAACTACTTGTTTACCTATAAAATGACAGCTTAAATACTTAGTAATTTTGAATTATAATCAGCATGGTACATGGTTGAGGGCAAAGTTCAAAGCAATATAAACAAACAGATGCAAGTTAGGTTCCCTCCTAAACAGTGGTTTCTAAGAGCAGAGATTTAGAGCAAACATCAGACTTGTCTCATGATACAAAGAGGCCAAAATATCTAGAGGTTCAAGCCATTGAAAGGATTGCTTGGTGCTCCATCACTCCACTGGCGATGGCCGTAAGTGAAAAATGTCCTTTAGTAGCGTTGATCTAACCAGGGTTTCTTGATTCTGCTTAAAAAAAATTGTTTCTGTTTTTCTTCCTCATGATCCCACCACGAGTATGTGTGTGTGTAAGGGTGTGTGTAGAAGTTGTGTATAAACTGGGTCAAGCGTACATTCAGAGAGGTGGTGGGGGTTTAGGAGGATGGATTCTGGGACTCTGTGAAGAATGTGCACGTGTGTGTAGAGAGCAAGTGTATCTATCAGTAGGAGCTGTGGTTGGAGGTGAGAGTGTACGTGTGTCTTTGGTGGCATGATGGGAGGTGTGTGTGTGTTTGGGATATAATTCACTTACCATAAAACTTACAATTTAAAGTGTACAATTGAATGGGTTTTGGTATATTCACAAGGTTATGCAGTCATCACCATTATCTAATTCCAGAACATTCTCACCACCCCAAAAAGAAACCCTGTGCTCATTAGCTATCACGCTTCATTCTACCCCAGCCTTCTCCCCCAGCCCCTGGCAACCACTGTATATACTTTCTGTCTCTATGGACTTGCCTACTCTGGACATTTCATGCAAATGGGATCATATAGTACGTGGTCCTTTGTATCTGGCTTCTTTCACTTAGCACCGAGTTCTCAGGATTCATCTACCTTGTTGCATGTGTTAGTGCTTCGTTCCTTTTTATGGATGATTCTTATGGACAGTATCCTTTTGTACGGCTAGACCACCTTTTATTTATTCATTCATCAGTTGATGGACATTTGGGTTATTTTCAGTTTGGGGCTATTATGAATGCTGCTGTGAACATTTGTGTGCATGTTTTTGTGTGAACGTTTTCAGGGGTAATCACTTAACATTTTGGTTATATCCGTCTCAGATATTTTCTATGTGAATGTGTGCATGTTTTACATATAAGTAAACATTTGTGTTTTTGCAAGTGTGGAATTCTAGTATGCATATTGTTCTATAGCGTGCTTTTCCTTCCTTGGCAGTGTGTCTGTGGAGGTGTGTTTCAAGTTTTACACTATTTTTACCCATTAACTTCCTCTGTTCAGGTATGTGTTTAGTAACCCAGGACTTTACTTTGCAGGTCCCTATCACGGTTCAGTCCATCGTCATTCGGTCTCTAAATAAAACACTAACCCGACTGGAAGACACGGAAATACTGAGGGTATCAAAGCAGGGTGTTGTTGAGGCGGGGCATATTAAAATCTGCACTAACGTCGTTCTTGAGGTAGGCACCCAGTTTGGCTTTGAAAGTTCACTGTCTGTGGCCAGCTCAAGCCAGGTGTGGTCCTGAGGGGTAACTGGCCACCCTCTGGCCCATCCGATGGTATTGCTTTTCTTGTCTTGGCCTCCTGCTTGCCTTTATTCTGTCTCATCAGAGGTCACTTCTTTGTCCCTGAAGTAATCACATGTGATTTTCTCCACAAACCTCGTAACTTATAAGCATACATCATAATTTGTTGCTACTGCTGTTGTTTTAACACATTTATCTGCAGAGATAGGCTGCTTACATGCTGCTCAGGCCAGCTGACTTGTACCTTCTGTGATTGGGCACAGAAAGGCTCAGATGCCCCTGTCAGTGGGGGCTTATGCTGAGCTAATACCTCCCATAATCCGGTTGGACAGGAGACACACGCTTCTCTCTCTGCATGAGAAGTGGGAGGGGATAGCCTCCTAGATGTATATTTTTTTAATGTGAGTTATTAATACAGCTACAGAAACATATTGGGAACAGATGTATCTGAAGTATCCTTTTGTTTTTAGGTGATGTACAGCCTCACATATACAGATGCAGGTGAGGTAATAAAAGCTGATCTCTTTCTTCTTCTGGGAGCAGTGAGCAGTGCAATGGTTCCACTCCAGCAAAAGTTTGAAATTTATTTTATTCAGGTAAGCTTGATAAATTTTCATATAAGTATCAATAATTGCCAAGTATAAAGAAATCATGAATTAGTGGGAAAAAAATCTCAAATTAGAAGTATTACTACAACCATTTGTTCGGAACAAAGGGCTCACATGTAGCCTGTGGAAGCTTGTCACAAAATCCAGCCAGAGTCCTTATGCCTTTTCCACTTGGGAATAAGCTTCTCCTCCCTGTGAGCTTGTTCTTATACAGCATGATGTACTCCTACACTCCGCAGATATATTTATAGTTCTGAGTAGGGGGAGAAATTCTTTCATTGGTTGGTAATCCCAGATTTCATTATGAAAACCATTTCATTTTCCCTCTGCCATTTCCATATTAAAATGAGAATTGCTTGGGGGCATTTCTGCACTGTCTTTCAGCAAAACGCAAAGCCAGTTCCTCTCAGTGGAAACCCTGGTTATGTGGTGGGGCTCCCGTTAGTTGCTGGATTCCAGCCGCAGAAGGGATATCCTTTTTGGCTCTGTAGAGAAGCTTCATTTCCCTGTCCATGCATGTGGGCTGCACTTCTCCTGATTGCTGAGGGTCCTGAGGGCTGGAGAGGCTGGTCTCAGCTAGAGCTGCCTTCGGGGGGCTTGGCCTGCACAGCAGGCAGGGCTGTGTGGAACCTGATGGGGTGGGACAGCGTGGCCCAGGGGACTGGCAGTGTCTTACGTGAAAGCCTTCAGACAGAAGGGTTGACAGACGTTTAGAGGTATTTGATTTTACACTTAAACCGAGACTGTTAAATTAGTGGTTTTGAAAATGTGGAATTAATTTTGAAGGGCCAGTTTCTGAGAATTTTTCTTCTGAGGCTCCTCTAATCAAGGAAAACAGTTACAACTATTTTTCCTTCTCCTGGGAAATAATTATCAAAATCCCCACGGCCTAGAGAAGGGATACTTGGGTCTCACTCAAATCTCATGTCACACACGTAACACCATCTCCTAAGAATCTGCTGCTTCAGTACCGGGCAACTCCCTTAACCTTCTGTGAATGTCTGGGATCATTCAGACCACAAACAGATATGGACAACTTACTCTTCTTCGTAGTACAACTGAGCAAGACTGCTTAGCAGTAGAGGGGACCCGCGCCCCAGTATTATTTGGTTACAACATGCAGTCTGGCTGTAAACTCAGGTAAGAGAGTAACTTGCTTCTGTTGGAGCCTATTTTCATTGATCAGAAAAAACAAAAACACTCTTACTCTTCCCATTGTTTTCCCTGTGTTCTCCCACTGTACTCCGACTTTATGTAATTTTTATTGGAGTATAGTTAATTTACAATGTTGTATTAGTTTCAGGTATACAGTAAAGTGAGTCATTATACATATATCCCCTCTTTTTAATTTTCCCATATAGGTCATTACAGAGTATTAATTAGAATTCCCTGTGCTGTACAGTAGGTCCTTGTTAGTTATCTAGCCCTTCCCATTTTAATCAAACCTCTGCATCAGCTGATAAGCTCATTAGCATATTATTAGTGGTCATGATTCAAGGGGAAATTGTTAAAACCCTTTTTGCTTATCAGATATGGCAGAGTAAAAATATCAAGGCTTTGTATGTTTTGTTTATCTTTTTATTGTCAAACATGTTGAACAGCTCTGTGTGGCTTGTTCTAAAGACAGCACTTCTTACCTTTATTTTCCCTATCCCAGAGTCCCAGAGGCAATCACTTTCAACTCTTATGGTTGAGTTTTTGAAAATTGGTCCCCAAATCTTTAAATAACCCATATATAGTGCTTCTTCTTGATTTTTTTGGTTTTATGACTTTTGTTTTTTATTTTTTTATTAGGTATAAAGTTGATTTATAATGTTTCAGGTGTATAGCAAAGTTATTCAGTTATATTCTTTTCAGATTCTTTTCCATTATAGGTTATTATAGCATATTGAATGTAGTTCCCTTTGCTGTACAGCAGATCCTTGTTTACTTTCTTATGACTTTATTTGAGTTCCCACTATGGGAGATGAGGATTTGGCTCTTTCTCTTTTGGTCCCCTACCCCACAGGCCACTTGCTTCCCATCCTTATGTCTCCCCAGGATATCTACATCATTATTTTGATTAGACCAAAATTCACCATTTACATTATTCTGATCGTGTTAGACTAGCATTTCTGAAAGGAGGTTCTGTGGGATACATTTCCATAATGTCAGCAAGGGTCAGTCTGTGGTTTAATATTTTGGGAAACACCAAATTAAAGTTCAAAACATGATTCCTTACTAAGTAAGCACTTATCAGAGTCTTTAGTAATGTCAGTGTACTTCAATGGGGACATGGGTAAGTAATATTTCTCAAATGTTTGGCCATGGAACCCTTCTTATACAGAGCTTCTCCATGGAATATAGTTTGGGAGACTTTGTTTTGGATTCATCTCCCTGGCTAACCAAAATTTCACAAAGTGAGAGACACTTTAATTTCAAATAATCCCCTTTTTGGAGAGTGAGAAAAGAAACTAAAGAGAATATGTGTATCGTTAAGGAATGTAAAAATAAAAAACTGCAGGTACAATATTCTATAATCAGAGATATTATGGGTACTAACACTGTATTACAGAGAAGGCAATGGCGCCCCACTCCAGTACTCTTGCCTGGAAAATCCCATGGACGGAGGAGCCTGGTGGGCTGCAGTCCATGGGGTCGCTAAGAATTTGGGCACGACTGAGCGACTTCACTTTCACTTTTCACTTTCACGCATTGGAGAAGGAAATGGCAACCCACTCCAGTGTTCCTGCCTGGAGAATCCAGGGATGGGGGAGCCTGGTGGGCTGCCATCTACGGGGTCGCCCAGAGTCAGACACGACTGAAGCAACTTAGCAGTAGCAGCAGCAACACTGTATTAAAGTGAGGTATTTGGCAGATGTAACATGGAGATGGCTAATACCTTGAGACAGATGCCCTTGTTTCTTATTTTTAGTATTTTGTGTGTGCTAGAGAAATGTCATAATTAAACATGACCTTGACATTTATTAAGAAAAGAAAAAACTGTAGGTTTGAAGAATCACCTCATTTGACCTCATTCTCCTTCCCAAAAGACTGACCAAAGCTCTCACATGTCGGCTGGTGGCACAGAAGATGAAGAGCCTGCTAAAGGGTCAGGGCTTCCCAGACTATGTGGCCCCTTTTGGAAATTCCCAGGCCCAGGATGTGCTGGACTGGGTGCCCGTCTATTTCATCACCCAGACGTCCCATGTGAAGGTAAAGCGGGAGAAGCTGAAGGCCACTTGCTAGTGGTCTCCAGCGTGCACCTGCCCCTCTCACTGTGGGGAGACAGAGGCAGTGGCGAGGCAGGGGGCACCCGTTGAGGAGGTGGGTGGCTGTGGGTGGGAGTTTGGACTTTGTTGTCAGATGGGCCTGGATCTTGAATACTGATTTTGCCCCTAGTTAGCAGTGATTCAGCCAGCGATTTTACGGGTTTGAGCCTCTTTTTCCTCATAGCTGTATTACTGCCCTCAGGGCTTGTTAAGAGTTAAAATCAGGTAATATTAATGGTGCCTAGTGGTCACTCTATAAACGGGGACCACTACCAGTCACCATCCTGTTCCTTACTGGTGTTGTGCAAGGTCTTCTCTAGGTATCATGATATGATAGATGAAGTGTTCTGACTGTTTCAGTAAGACTTCCTCCCATCTGCAGAGCTGTCCCATCCATTGTTCCTTGGTCTATAAAAGCACTCCACCCATGAGAGCTTTCAATTCTAAAGTTCCCAGAAGAGTTTAATGGAAATTGACATCCTACAAATAGGTTCCAGATCACATGTGGTTCTTCTGCCCACCTTTTTCTTTTGTCTCAGCAGTCAGAGTGTGGGCTGGCCCCGTCAGCGGAGGCGTGCTCTCCATCTTTATCCTTTAATTGCCCAGCTTTTTCTTGTCACCGTTTCTTCAGGCCTCTCATTATCTGCTTAGCACATTTATAGCATGGGGACAGTGGGGTGAGGACTAGCTCACTAGCTCCGATCCCACCCTCCCCACTGAGTCCCCAGCAGAGACCCATGATTACTCAGTTCCTGCGGTTCAGCTAAGTCTTGGCTCAGCTCTGCCGCCTCAGTGAACCAGGCAGATTGCTCCTAGCTTCTTGCAGATGGGTTAAGATGTCCAGTTGTTACTTCTCCCTTAGAAGGGAAGACATAAGTTGTGGCGGGACAGGCAGCAGCATGGACACAAGCACTGCTGGGGGGTCTGTGCCAGTCGGGAGCTTAGAGGGCCCGGAGCGGGTTTCATCCCAGCCTTCTAGGCAGAGCCGACAGGAGGGCATCTGCTGGGCTCAGTTGACACCACCTGCGTGCTGCATCTTCTCCTAATGACAGGATATTCGCAAGGATTTTTGAGCCTGCAAATTTCTTAAGAGACAGTGCTAAGCCAAGGAATTCCACCCTTGCCTTTTCAGCTGGCACCAAATTTAGCAGGTATGCTAGCTTTGCATGCCCCAAAGAAATGTATTTTTAAAAACTTTTCATTGTGGAAAAATTTCACACATACATACACAAAAAGTAGAATACTCCAGTGGAATTCCATCTCCCCATCAGGCAGCTTTAACATGATCACATTTGCCAACTGAAGAAACTGTAAAGACAGGAAAGAGGTCTGGAAGGCCCCCTTCACCCATGTTCCCCTTAGGGCTGAGCAAACAAAGATCCTGGGGCAGAGGTCTCAGGCCCAGCTTCCAGTGTCCAGGCCTGAACTGGGCAGCTCCACTGTGGCACCAGTGCCCTCGACTGAGAGTGAGAGTTAACTTCTTTGAAAACTTAAGACAGCACCTGTATACCCCGATGTAACATCTTAATTGCCAACCAATGAAATCAGATAAGCGAAAAGAAAGGACTTGAATTTCCTCTAAGTACATTTTAACATGATATGCAGTGAGGTTTAATTTCTGACTATTAATAATACTGTATTCCCTTTCCTCCTCCCCCATGCCAACTCCTTTCCTAAAGAATCTCTGAGGTAGATGTAAATGGGTGGGTGCAGTTAGACTTGTCAGGGCCCCAGAGGCTCCATAGTTGGGGGTACAACTCCCAGGTAAGGCTGATCTCTTTAGAAACAAGAAGGGCTGGAAAAATTATGCCTTAGGTATTAAAATTTTTTTGGAGCATTGAGTACTTTTAAAATACATGCTGCTTCTAAGCTGTTTTTATCTGAACTTCTAGAGTCTATTCATTCTCTTGTTCAGAACATTTTGTAATATGGGAAACATTTTATAATTAAAACTCTGAACTGCAGATTAAGTTTGACTTAAGGTTGTATAATACTCAAATTGATTAATGGCCTATTATTGTACAGGATTCCTGCCAGCTCCCAGTGGCTTTGACGGTAGAAGTGAAGTGGACTAAATACGGATCTTTATTGAACCCACAGGCCAAAATAGTCAATGTAACTGCAAAGCTAATTTCATCTTCCTTTCCTGAGGTAGGCCTAATTTTAAAGATACAAGACACAAGGCCAGACAAAACTCAACTGTGATAGGTGAAATTTATTATTTTGTAAAAAATAATAATTAAAATTTAAACAATCTGAATTCTTAAAACAATTTAGCAGTTATCATTTACTTAGAGGAAAAACCTCCACTGAACAAAATGGTTTTGTTCACATTTGCATTCTTGTTTAGATTTGATCTTTAAAGTTCTTGTCAGAATTGAGTTATGAATGAATGACATCAGTGTGTGAGGGACAACCTGAGTGAAAACTGTCTCTCTCCTATGAGTTAGTGACTGATGAGCCCTCCATGTACCTATCAGATTCATGAATGACAGCTATTGGGTGAGGAAAGGCATGGAAGCTGTCCCATCTTTGTTATCCTGATAACACACTGGAGGGCAGGGCTTGCATTATTCTGATTTTGTATTACAGACCAACTCAGGAAATGAAAGGACAATTCTTATTTCCACTGCGGTTACTTTTGTGGATGTGTCTGCACCTGCAGAGGCAGGCTTCAGAGCTCAGCCAACCATCAACGCCAGGCTGCCCTTTAATTTCTTCTTCCCATTTGTTTGATGTAAGTCATTAAATAAGGAAACTATACCGTATCTGCAAAATTCAGCACGTGTGGGGCCCACAGTCCCTCGGAGACATTCCACTTTATTATAACCCTTGAGATTGCCCCCAGACCAGCACACTTCCTCTCCACTCACTTCCCTCCTCTTGTCTCCCTTCTGGAATGTCATTCTACTTGGTCTGACATTAGAAGGGGGCATCGTCTGGTCTTAGCCAGTTCCAGTACCCTCAACACATAGGTCATATGTGGAAACCCAAGTTGCACCTTTGAGAAGACACGAGGACAGGCCTTCAAGTAGTGCAGGCGTTGAGGGTTTATCCAGTTTATTAATCCCCTGCTTTAAATGTGAGTTATTTTTAAAATATTATTTTTAGTTCGGATTTTCCTCCTTTTCAGGTCCTGCTGAAATGAGTACAAAAATAGCAAATTGTTTAAAATCATGCGAGTAGAGGACAAGGCCTCACAAGGGGATCTTCCCCCAAATGTCATGTTAATTACAGTGGAGTCTTGGCTCTAATTGCCACTTCTGTGCCAGGCACCGGAGCTAGCTTGCTCTCCAGTTAGTGGGCTGGTCTGGGATGCCACCAAGTGATTCCAAGCAGTTGAAGCTGGAAAGGATCTAGTAGGAGGGCCCTAGGGAAGGAGAGAGTTTATTTTATACATTAATTGTACAGTAACTGAGGAAAATGTTGTCAGGTGGCAGAACTAGGTGGAGCCAGCTAAAAGCTGGAGGATGCAGAGGAGGGGGCTGGGTACTCGAGAATGGCCTCCTTGGGGGAAACTGTGGTTAGCTATTTAGAACAGCTTGGACATGTAAAAGACTTCTAGAATGTGCTGATAGCTAAGATAGCTTTCTTTTTTGTTTTTCAGAGTGCTCATATGAAAGGATGTACTGATCCCTCAATATACATGTGAAAAGTGAAAACTGTACATTTGATGAGATTAAATTTTATATATGGCTAGTAATTGTCCAGCTTGTTCATTTTCAAGCAAGAGTAAAGTGTTCAACATGAGGAAAATATAGTTTATGATACATTTGTTACACAGTGTGGGATGGGACATTCTCAGTCACACCAAGGAAGAAATAGAGCCTCTAAAAGGCTGTGTCCCCCAGAATCGGAGCCGGCAGCAGTGAGGCAAAGCCATCAAACCAAATCTCTCCCCGACATGGCCCCAGAGGGGCGGCTGTCTTCCTTGTCACAAGCCCATGAGGCAGGTCTTCCCTTTGAGCTGGAGAAGGCGTGCATCTAGTTCACCTCCCCGAGAAGTCCATGCTGTCTCAATAGCTTGTTAAGTCTCTCAATTTCTTGTTCCTGTTATTACAAAAGCAGACAAATAACCGAATTTACCTTCTGAGCCTCCCCAGGCACGTGGCAGTCATGCAGTGAGCCGCAGAGCTGAATGAAAACCACACTCCTCATGGAAATCACTCAGTCGGGGCCCAGCAGTGACAGCAGAGAGGAGAGACACTAGAGGAGGGGGGTTCCTGGCGGAGCTGCAGGGGCGGAGGCAGTGCCTGGGCTGAATCTGAAAGGACAAGGAAGGCCTGACCCAGGGAAGTGGGGCTCTGGGCTAACGGCCCCACGAGAGCAGAGGCCTGGCTGGGAGGGAACAATCTGTAAACGGGGTGTTTTCCCAAGCGCCTTCTTACCTTCTCAGAGCAGCTGAATTCAAGGTGCTGGATCTTGGTGGCCAGTTGTATGTTTATCTGTTTTAACCTTAACAGTTGCCGTTCTGAACGTGTCTTAACCGAGATAATTATCCCTGAAAAATAATGGTGAGGGTCTCCATGATACCAGTTTCTGATTTAACCACTTGGGAAAAAACCCTGCATTCCTTATAAATGTATACAGTTGGGAAGAGCAGTGACAAGTAAAACAATCATAGCTTAAAGGCATCATAACTAGGAGGGTCAGGTTTTTCATTTCTGAGCTACTCAGTACCCAGCTGAGACATACTTCTGTGGCTTGCCTGGTGTGAGAAATCCTTAAAAATAATCACTGACCAGATGAGGGTTAAGCTCCTTAAGGGACCTTGTTCATAACATTTCTGCTACTTAGCAGCACTTGCTCAGGAGGCACTAAGTACAAGTCTGGAAATGCTCAAGCTTGGGGCTGTCACTCTCCCCACTTTCTGCCTCCAGGGCTGTGGCCAGTTTAGTTGTCAGGCACTAACCTGAACCCTGGTTGGGACAGAGCTCCCCGATGCCCACACCACAGTGGGGACAGAGCTCCCCGATGCCCACACCACAGCGGGGACAGAGCTCCCCGATGCCCACACCACAGTGGGGACAGAGCTCCCCGATGCCCACACTACAGGGGGGACAGAACTCCCCGATGCCCACACCACACGGGGGACAGAGCTCCCCGATGCCCACACCACAGTGGGGACAGAGCTCCCCGATGCCCACACCACAGTGGGGACAGAGCTCCCTGATGCCCACACCACAGTGGGGATGAGGCCTCAAAGCCTGTGCTGCAGTGGGGCTATTCTGCCCCCTTCCAAGTGTGAGTGACCGAGTCTGGACCGTCACCCATGTGTGTGGTGCCCACTAGGCCTGGAAGTAGCCATTCCTGGTTCACAGTGTTCCTGGCTGTCCCACCGAGTCTGGTTTAGCCTATGTTCCGTCACGCTGAAATCTGACAGCAGTGTAATAATGGGCAGTAGCCAGTGCTCCTATGCCTCGCAGCCATTTTTTTTTTTTTTAGACAAAATGAGTACTTCTCACAACAGTGTGATGTGAAGAGTACTGGGTAGTAGCTGGTTCATGAGTCATTTATAGTCTGTCACAGTCTAGGTACCTCACATAACCTTTGCACACAGTATGTTTCTGTCTGAAAAAAATCAGTTGGCATAAGCATCTTCCACATTATCTGAAAAGCTTCCTTTATTTCCTTTGACAGAACCCAAATAAATGTTCTTAATAGGCTTTACTCTAAATCACTAGATCTGAACCAACAGGTTCCAAAGCCCACGTGCCCGACAGAGCCGCTGCACAGGCCCTTACCCTGCCGGGTGGCACCCAACACAGAAGGAGCCTTGGGACTCACTGTGCCTGGCAGGGGACGGGCCCACGTCTAGCAGGCCTCACTGTTGCTCACTTGGTCTCCTGACAACCAGCCATAGCCCATCAGCTTGGGTCCTAGTCCACGGATTCCCAAACTGCTGGACACCGATCACCTGGGAGTGCTTCGCGAACAGACACCCCGCCTGGGCTCCTCTGCACCAGACTCGCCACTTAGTGCGCTGAGGGTGATTCTGACACGGCAGGTCCATGGACGGGTGTTCACTGACGGCCGAACCACTGACCGGTCACTGAGTCCACATAAAATCACAACACAAACAGCTGCTCTGAAACAGAGGCTCCCACACCAGCAGGGAGTGTGTGAGGAACAGGACCTGTGCCTAAAATCCGGGAAAGCGGTGTTTCCCCCAGCGTGTTCTCCAGAGCCAGAGTCTACAGCAGGCTGATGGGTGTTACTTCCTCCCAAAGTGTCAACTTGGAAAACAGCTACGGTTCTCAGAGCCTCCATCGTGCTCACTCATGTTGTGATTTTCTCCAAGCTGGTAGAATCTAATGTACCGTTTTTCTCAGCTTCCTTGCTCCCCTCCCTGATGGTTCCCCTCCCAGGGTGGGATGGGGTTTGATAAAACACTCTTCAGGAAACACCTCGCGAGAAACAAAAGTACTTTGGCAACAGATCAGGGATTGGTTTATAACCCTTTTTATTAACATCTTTCATTAATCGTGAAAATAGAGCCTAAGGAGAAGGGCCCTTCCTCTCAGAGCACGTGTACTGGTGTCAATTTGTAACCACAGAGGTGGCAGTGGGACACCAGAGCAGACCATTGCATGTTTCTCTTGGCTGCCAGGAGGAGGACCGGGGGCCCTGCGCCCCTTCCAGGCTCTACCCACTGTCCTACCCCCCACCTCCCACCCCCAGCTCCCCGGCTCAGGAGCGCAGGGGACATACCATTGATGATCCGGGCCACCCGCCACAGCCGGAGCAGGATCAGCAGTCCTAGAGCCTCGAATTGATGCTCCCGGAACAGGAGGACGAGGTCGAGAATGAAGGAAATGACCACCACGATGGTGTCCAGGATTTCAAACTTGTGGTGAAAGAACTCCAAGCGGAAGACAAATATTTTAAAGAAAATCTCCATCATAAAAAAGGTCAGGATGGCAAGGCTCATGTAGTGGAACACCTGAAGGGGACAAGGAGACACATGAGAGTAGACTCAGGCTGATCACCGGCTGAGCTGGTTCACACGGATGAGCCAGCTTTGAATGAACCTGCCCAGTCACCAGAGAGAATCCATTCCCTTCACCAATCCCACATTCCTGCCAGCACCAGGCACTGGTTTGGGGCTCCGACTGTAGCTGGGAACAGTACAGACACTGCTCCCTGAAGGGCAATGGGGCAATGGCAGAACTGAAAACATCCACCATCCCCTTTGGCCCAGCAGCTCCACTGCTAGGAATTTATCATACAGCTAAGTTCACATGTGCACAAAGACAGTAAGGATATTTACCGCAGCACCATTTGCAGAACAGACGATTTTCTTCATTATTGGTAGAACAACAGAAATGTTCATTAGACTAGGGTCCTTTTAAAAGCATTACAGTACCTCCCCATGGAGTACTACATAGTTGTTCAAAAGACCAAGGCTGACCCATAAGTATTTACTAGAAATGATCACCAAGGTGGGTGATAAATGAAGAGAGTTCCCAGATCTAGATTCATAAATACTAGTCTTCACTAAAGTAACCATTTCCATTCTGGGGCAGGGAAAGTATGAAGAGAGCTGAGACATCATCCTGGCCCAAAGAGGCTCACAGTGACCAAATCTGGGACCATTTGAAACTGAACACTGAAAAGAATGACTGTGTTTTTGTGATACACACTAAGAAAGGCAACGCCAAAGAATGCTCAAACTACCGCACAATTGCACTCATCTAACACGCTAGTAAAGTAATGCTCAAATTCTCCAAGCCAGGCTTCAACAGTACACGGACCGTGAATTTCCAGATGTTCAAGCTGGATTTAGAAAAGACAGAGGAACCAGAGATCAAATTGCCAACATCCACTGGATCATCAAAAAAGCATGAGAGTTCCAGAAAAACATCTGCTTTATTGACTATGCTAAAGCCTTTGACTGTGTGGATCACAACAGACTGTGGAAAATTCTTGAAGAGGTGGGAATACAAGACCACCTGACCTGCCTCCTGAGAAATCTGTATTCAGGTCAAGAAGCAACAGTTAGAACCTGACATGGAACAACAGACTGGTTCCAAATTGGGAAAGGAGTACGTCAAGGCTGTGTTTTGTCATCCTGCTTATTTAACTTATGTGCAGAATATATCATGCGAAATGCCAGGCTGGATGAAGCACAAGCTGGAATCAAGATTGCTGGGAGAAATATCATTAACCTCAGATATGCAGATGACACCACCCTTATGGCAGAAAGCGAAGAACTAAAGAGCCTCTTGATGAAAGTGAAAGAGGAGAGTGAAAAAGTTGGCTTAAAGCTCAACATTCAGAAAACTAAGATCATGGCATCTGGTCCCATCACTGCATGGCAAATAGATGGGGAAACAATGGAAACAGTGGGAGACCTTATTTTGGGGGGCTCCAAAATCACTGCAGATGGTGACTGCGGCCATGAAATTAAAAGACGCATGCTCCTTGGAAGAAAAGCTATGACCAACATAGACAGTATATTAAAAAGCAGAGACATTAATTTGCCAACAAAGGTCTATCTAGTCAAAGCTATGGTTTTTCCAGTAGTCATGTATGGATGTGAGAGTTGGACTATAAAGAAAGCTGAGCGCCAAAGAATTGATGCTTTTGAACTGTGGTGTTGGAGAAGACTCTTGAGAGTCTCTTGGACTGCAAGGAGATCCAACCAGTCCACCCTAAAGGAGATCAGTCCTGAGTGTTCATTGGAAGGACTGATGCTGAAGCTGAAACTCATTTGAAAAGGCCCTGATGCTGGGAAAGGTTGAAGGCAGGAGGAGAAGGGGACACAGAGGATGAGATGGTTGGATGGCATCACTGACTCAATGGACAGAGTTTGAGTAAACTCCGGGAGTTGGTGATGGACAGGGAAGCCTGGCATGCTGCAGTCCATGGGGTTGCAGAGTCAGACAACACTGAGCAACTGAACTGAACTGATAAAAGGATACTGACTAGTCGATGTAGAAGGAAAGGCATGATTAGAAATCACTGGTTTGCAAGCCAGTGTGTTCAGACTCACACAATGATCATCAGTGGATGCTAACTGGGGAAGAAGTTTGTATGATGTTAAAATGTCATCATGTGGATTATATACAACTGCAAAGTGCCCCTGGACAGTGCAACAGCTCAGCATTTACAACCTGAACCAAGTGATCCAGTAGACTAATAGTGGGTCCCTGGCCCAAGGTGCCATGAGATTTAAAAATAAAAATAGCCCACCCTTGAGGAACTCTTGCTTTTTAAGCCTCTTGACCTAACCTGTGTTGTACGGGAAACAGAATAAAGGAACAGGGTGGTTCAGATGGTAAAGAATCCACCTGCAATGCAGAGGACCTGGGTTTGATCCCTGGGTTGGGAAGATCCCCTGGAGAAGGGAAAGGCTACCCACTCCAGTATTCTGGCCTGGAGAATTCCATGGACTGTATTGTCCTTGGGGCACAAAGAGTTGGACACAACTGAGCGACTTTAACTTTAAAAAAGCTCAAATATAATGTCAGAAATCTAGTTTGCAAAAAAAGCACTATGAGTGAGGAAATTTGAATGAAAACTAGTTATTAGATATTATGGAATTATAAATTTTTTAGGTGTAATAATGCTATTATGGTTCTATAGGAGAAAAACCTCATTCTTAGGTATTGTTGAAGTACTCAGGGAGGCATTGTTGAAGTACTCAGGGATGAAGTGGCACGATGTCTGACTTTCAAATGGTCAAAAATATATGGGCATGTTTGTGGGTATGTATATAAATGTATGTTTGCCATTTTTCATAATAAAAAGTAAAGAAAAAAGGCACAAGACAGTGAGCATAGGTGGTGGGTTACTGATGCTATTAAACAGTAGAGGGAGAGAAAAGATTATCCATCTATGGGAGGACTCAAGTGTCACAGAAGAAAACGTTAACGACTGCCTTGGTCAAAGGGGCCACGAGTAGGAAGGAGGTTTAATGTTTTCTTCCTGTCCTTTTGCTGGTTGAAAAGACACTTATGCACAGTCCACTGAATTTTTTTTCAAAGGGTGTGGGGAGATGTTTTTTAGCCCCTGGCCTCCTCCCAGTTACTGGTGATAGGGTCACAGAATGCACCCACTGCCCTCTGGATGACTGACTGGGATGGGCCAGGCAGTAACTGTGAATCAGGGAATGAATGGCGGGCGTGTCCCCCCAGTGGCTCCAGCACAGGGACCACGTCAGCATGTTGACAGGACAAACAGCCCGTCCTCTGGGGAATGGGAAGGAATCCTTCTCTTGGTTTGAGAATCAGTGACAGACTCCAGCTCAGTGTCTTGGACAGCTCAAGATGCAAGCCTGCAAGCCATCAAGTGACCTGAGGTATCCTGCTTGTAGGGAACTCATATCTACAACCGGGAAAGGAAGACATGTGCTCTGCTCTTTGACTGAAAGCACCCCATCAAACTACTCTCAGAGAAGCCCTGGTTGATTTTCTGCGGGTGCTGCCCCCCTCTGCCCACCCTCAGTGCAGGTAACAAGAGTGAACCATGTTAAAGGGCTGTGGACACACTACCTTGGGGGCATAGTTATTCTTGTCGGGCTCGATGATCTTCAGGTCCAAAACGAGCTCTGCAAGCACCAGGAGGGCATCCAGGACGACCAGGCAGATGATGATAACCTGTGGACCGACGGAAGAAGCAAGAAACCATGAGACCTAAACAGGGACCTTCCTTCCATCTCTAAGGGCTGTTAACACCTGGATGTCAAGGATGGGAGGCCAGTTGCCCGCAGCAGCTCCAGCGCCCTCTCAGGAGGCCTGCTGGGGGCCAGCTCCTCTCACTGGAGCCCCTCCTTCCAGCCCATGGCCATGCCTGTCCTCCTAAAGCCTCCGTGCAGCTCACTCACTGACCCTTGGTCACCACTGGTCTTTCTCTTAACTTGGAAGTTCACTGCTTCTCAGCATCTCTTGAACCAAACTGCTAATGCCTAGATGGCAAAAAATAAGTAGTAATGTTTTTTAAAGCTTTTGTGTTTCTAGTTCTGGGAATTGCTCTTGCCAGGGTACACCCAGAACAGAGGCTCAATAAATAAAACATCCATCCTCAAGAGAGCCAAGTTGCAGGAGGATCTCTAGGGATGCCTCCTCCAGGCAGCTGGGTTAGGGTGACATCCACTGTGCCCATCAAACAGCTTCAGACTGGAGACCTGAGGTGCCCACCCCAACCCCATGTGCTCACTGCGGGGGGAGGGGGCAGGGAGTTCTGGGTGTCCTGGGAAACAGAGGAGCTGCTGAGGGAAAGACAATCTCGTGGGATTTGTGACCTGCTGGAGCGGGGAGCTGGGGGGGACCAGAGTGAAGTGAGTGGGTGGTCTCAGCGATGGCGGTGGGGGTGGTCATGGTGACGGAGGCAGTGATGATGGTGAATCGGATAGTGAAGGTGGGGTGGAGGTGATGGCATCTGGGGTGACCACAGGCATGAGGTGGGAGTGGTGGAAATGGCAGCAACAGGAGGAACCCCAAGGGGGGGGTTCCCTCTTTTTTCCCTTGACCCTTGCGTGACCTCTTTCTTCCCTTGAACATACTGGACTGTCAACTTACTTCCCTGGGGGCCTTGCCTCTTACACTGTCAGGCAGATAGATCTTGACCTCTGAGAATTAGTCTGCCGTTATCTTGGCAGTTTCTGCAGTTTCAGGTCGCAATTGAACCAGTTCAGGCCTATAAAGAATGGACTATTAAACTTTTTGACCATTTCGACCTGTAACAATTATGTCACTAATTATTTGATGATGTGGTTTATTGTTGAAAATTGTATGGCAAAGTGCTCTGTAATGAAATATTCACACAAATCCGAATTCAGTAGCTTAATGAAGACTCAAGCCTCAGACGGCATCTTTCCTTCTTTCCTCGCTCCCTCCCTCCTTGGTTTCATGTTGGAGCTAAAGGGATCTAAGAGCTCATCTAGTCTAGAAGCAAGGCATGGAGATATTAAAAACACACTGGATATTCAGCCGTAAAAAGGAATGGAGCACTGACGTACACTACAGTGTGGATGGACCCAGAAAACATGCTAAGTGAGAGAAGCCGAACACAAAAGATCACATACGTTGTAGGATTCCATTTACATGAAATGTCCGGTAGAGGTGAAAAGTAGATTAAGGTTTGTCGGGGACTGGGGGTTACTGTTTAATGGGTACTGGGTCTCTTTGGGGGTGATGGAAGTGTTCTGGAACCAGACAGTGGTGATGGCCACACAACATCGTGAATGTACTAGATAAATGCCACTGAATTATCCACTTTACAGTGATTAATTTGATCATAAAATGATTTAATTAATTAATTTTAATTTCACCTCAGTTTTAAAAAGTGATCGAGAGACAGACCCAAGGTCACGAAACCGCAGTGCCTGGGTCCCAACCCCAGCCTCTATGAACTGACCCCTAAGGCTCCGAATCCACCAGTTGACAAGGCAGGACAAGTTCTGAGGGGAGCCATGTCACATGGGAAAACGCTGAGAATTCAGGGAACTGGGTTAATTCCAAATCCTCACTGGAAGTCAGCCATCCCTAGCAGCAGCACCCAGAGGTGCAGGGGAGCCAGTCCTGAGCCGGCTCCCCCGTGAGCCTGGACCTTGGGCACAGCCCTCAGCTCTGCCGTGCCTTGGCGTTAGCTCTAACAAGCTTCAGCATCCTTCCGGGGGAGATGGGACTTCGCTGCATTTTCCACCCCGACTGACAATGGCAGCATCGAGTGAGATAAAGTGTGAGGTGTGCTCAGCAGACGGCCTGGCCACAGTCAGCAGGTGATAAAAGTGAGGCTCCTCCCAGCCTTCCTGGCCATGCTCCCCTGCCTGTCTGTGGCTACCACGGAGGCCTGACTCACCCCAAGTTCTCTCCTTTGGTTGGTTGTGCCATCCTGTGAGAAGTGACAACAGTCAACTATATATGTCACCTTGGTCACCTCAAACCATGGGAACAGGTGGAGACTGCACCCAAGAGAGGGCATTCCAGAATCTCTTGTATGTGGATTCTATCTGCACAGATCAAACCCTTGAATCCTTACTCCCTACCCCGAGGTAGCCTCCCTGCTTCCACTTGGGCCCCTCTCCAAACTGCTCATGTCGCTGCCTCCCCACCGCACACTCGGACTCTGATGGCTGCCCACTGCCGGTGGGTGGACTTCCAGCACCTCCGTTCCCACTACTGGATACATACAAGCCTGATGGACCCTTCTCAATTCCTGCAAAACTGAAGCCTCTTTCCTCCCTCAGGCCCTTTGCAAACACGGCCCCTCTGCCTGGGAAGCTCCTCCCTTCCCATCCACAGACCTCACTCCTGCCCAGCCTCGTGGTGTCAGGTGAAGTATCACCTGCTCTGCCTCACATCCTAGATTGGGTCTCCCCCACCCTGAGGATCTCTCAGAGCCACCCTGCTCTGTTTCCCTGCAGAGGGCTTCTCTCCACTTGTATCCAACATCTGTCTGATTTCTGGAATGCCCACCTCTCTACAGAGCACCCATCCTCTGCAAGTGAGGGCAGGGATGTGTCCACCACGCTCACTGCCGTGACCCTGGTGCATAGCAGAAGCTAAGAAGTGACTGTTGAGTGAATGAATAAACACCTCTCCTATGCTCTTCCCCAGAGCCATGTGGCCTGGGGGGCCCAGTCAGGAGAGGGGGGACCTCCCCAGGGCTCCCCTTGCAGCTGGGAGGAAGCTGGCTCCTTCCTTCTGCTCTTGAAATTGAGGGTTTGGGATTTCAACCCCAACAACATAATACCACGTTTCCTCTTCTGTCAGAGCTACAGAGGAAAGTGCTGAGCTGCCAGGAGTGCTGGGTTGCCTGCTTTGTTTCTGTAAGTCACACGAGAGTAGGAAAAAAAAAGACCAAAATAATTCCTTCTCTTTTACTCTGGAACAAAGTCAGTGATGGGAGAGGCAAGGGCTGCTTCTCTCTACTTTCAGAAGGGACACCAGCTCCAGGGAGGAGCTGGGTTATCATGGTTGAAGGGGGGTAACCTGCAGCAGGGGCCCCCAAAGAGTTCCATTCTGGGAACTGACAGACTGGGCTGACAAGGAGCCTCCCGCTTTCTGCTGGGTCTCAGTACATGCTTCCAGATACCTGCTCACCCACACTGGGGTGGCGGGATGGGGTTCAGACAGGGCTGGCCAGACTCCACTCACGTTGGGACTGACACTGAGCCCTGTAGGAAGTCCTATTCCTTCTGCTACTCTCTGAAGCCTGCGTCTCCCTCTCAGGGTCTCCCCATAACCATACCTAGAGATTGGTGGCGGGTTGGTTATGCCAGGCAGATATTTTCAGCATCACTTCAGAAAAGAAGAGACTGCCCCCACCCCCCAATTTATCCTTTCATTTCCTTTGTGTGTGTAGGGGGTAAATTTTGCATAACTTAACATTTAACATTGCAAAACTTAACGTTTTCACTCCTTTACGGTTGGCATAAAGTTCACAGGCCTTAAGTACATTCACAAGGTTGTTCAACCATCACTGGTATCTAGTTCTAGAACATTTTCGTTACCTTAACCGGAAACTACATCCATTGAGCGGTCATTCCCCCTTCCATTCCCTCTACTCTGTTGTCTCTGTGGATGTATGCATTCGAGACATTTCACATGAATGGAATTGCAAGACACGTGGCCTCTGTGTCTGGCTTCTTCCATTTAGGATCGTGTCGTCAAGGGGCATCCACACTACAGAACACATCAGTGCTCCATTCCTTTCTGCAGCTGAGTAGGGACGGAGCACATTTTGTTTAATGGATTGATTCATCAGGTGATAACTGACTTTTGGATTAGGACTTACTCTGCCCCTGACAACAGGGGACCCGCCCTGCACACGATCCATGCTGGGTAGGTATCTGCGGAGCGACGGAACTGGTGACAGAGATGGGCCCCCTCCCACCTGACCTCGTGACTCTGGGCTGATGGCTCTGCCCCACCCAAGGCATTTTGGGCCTCTGCCCACCTACCTGAAACCTGTGGGCGCTGAAGAGCTTCCTCAAAGTGGTCCTGAAGTCTAGGCGGGGCCTGGGCACAGGGGCCGGGGCTGGGGTGGGGTCAGTGGCTCTGCCCTCCTCGGCCGAGGCTGAGGCCTCAGTGGGCGGCGGCTGCTCTTCTTCCTCCTCCTCCTCCTCATTCTCCCACTTCTTGTAGTTGATGTTCCAGGCGTGGTAGTCGTCCCCGACGACGGTGAAGTGTTTCAAGAACTTGCTCATCCTCTCGGCGGGAGCCACCCTGGCCCTGCGGGTGACTGCCTGAAGAAAGGGGGACAGAGAGCGAGCGCTCAGGCAGCCTGTCCGTCAGTCTCCGGGGTAGCAGAGCCCCCGCTAGGCCGGGCCCCGGGGTGAAGACGGTCCGGTGCTTAGAGAACCCTGAGAGCGCAGACCGTGAGGTCACAGTGGTTTTTCGTGCACTTATTTTTGGAATCCAGGGTCTCAGCGCCGGTGAGGCAACAGGAAACCCCAGACTCCGTCAGGCCTGCCACTGTGGTCTGGTTGGCAGTAACCAACAGGAGAGGTACTGCCTCCCAGTCGCAAAACACCCACCGCAGGCCCGCATGTAAATACCGGAAGACCCAATAGCAGCCCCTGGTGCAGAGACATCACAACCTAAAAACCCAGAGGTGAGAGTTGGCAGGCCAGGGAGAGGGCAAAGGCAGAAGTAAAAGTGCCCAGAGTTTCACACAAAAGCGAAGCCACCCTCGCCACTGATTGGTCCTAGAAAGGTCTGGGCAGCAAGTGGATTTTTCTAAGTTCAGCCAGTGCTGTTTTAAATAATTACAGACAGTTGTTTAAAAGACCGATGACTTCAAAGTGAAAAAGCAAATAAGCTTCCCACTCCTTTACCCAACTTACCATCCCAGACATCAAACTTTTTCTAAAGTTCAATAATGAAAACTTCCAGGTATGGCTAAGAGAAGAGGCAATATGATCAGAATAACAGGAAAAGAGAGCCCCAAACAGACCCAGCTCACTGTGAGAACCTGGATATGATGGCAATGGCAGTCCAGATCAGTGAGAAAACACTGGCGAGGTTAGGACATTTGGCTTTTCCAACAAGGGGGGAAAAAATCCTACCTCACGCCACACAGAGAATAAATTTCATTTGTATTAATCTATATAAATGCATTTAAAAGTTTAAAAACAAAATACAGACAAGTATCTTTATGACCTCAGTTCTGTGAAGGATTGCTTAAATAAGACAAAAAACACAAAATAAATCAATAGACCTGACTCATCAAACCTAAAAATGTTTGTCTCTCACACATATACACACCTGTACAAAGTAAGACGCATCACAGACTGGGAGTAAATATTTGCAATGCATTTAATAGACAAAGATTTTAGTATCCAGAATATAGAAAGAAATCTTACCCACAAAAGACAACTCCATGGAAAACTAGTTAATGGATATTACTAGTCAGGTCACATGAGAGGAAACCCAGATAGCCCAGACACTCAACTTTACTAATATTTAGGAAAAGGTGAATTGAAGTAACAATCACACACCTTTTCATTCCTCAGATTGGCAAGAATTTTAAAATCTACAATAGCAAACAGTGAATGTGTGAGGCAATGGGGGTCTCTTGAACCCTGAAGGTAGGAACAGACACTGGCACCACTATTTTTCCAAGCAATCTGGTACTGTTTTGTCAAATTGAAATTATATTGTTAATGATCTAGTAATCCCACCCCTAGATAGGTTTCAAAGAGAAACTCGCCCACATGTACTCAAATCAGTGACATGTTCAAGAATGTTCACTGCAAATGTTCACCTAAATGGTAGGAGATAGAGAAGTGAATTTTCTCTATTCACGTGATGGAATTTTATACAGCAGTTAAAATGAATGAACCATGTCTCTGTGTATCACTGATGACATCCATGTGTACCCCCTCAGCAGTACTGAACACAGAAAGATCACTCCCTTTCTTCAAAAACATCCTTCACTGGCTTCTCAAATCCTACTTTCTGAGTTTCCTGCTACCTCAATGGCTACCAAATACTACCATGTATTATTTTTGGAATGTGTGAAAATGTGAGCATAAACATACGAAAGAAGGAGATTTCTGCTTCTGACCAATGACACAGTAACCGGTATAAACAACCATACCAGTTAGAGCAACTGCCGTAAGAGTAACTATACCAGTTAGAGTACCTGCCATAAGACTAGATAAAATATAACTCTACAACTGGGTAAAATGTATGAAATTTACTGTGATCCTTGAAAGAAGAGAAACAAGTAAGATGAGCCCCACAATCACTCTAGCCTTCTGCCTGGAGGTACTTTTTGGACTGTGGAGACAAAGATTATAGTTCAGGATTATTGAACTTTACTTCCTCAGGAATTTGCATGGCAAGGTACCAGAGAAAAGGAAGCAGTGCAGAGAGAAAACACTCCAAATATTGCACTTAGGCTGAGTCCTAAACTTCACATGTGCAGAGCAAGACTCCATGAAACAGGGCAAAATATAACTTTCAGGAAAAAAACAAAGCATAAAAAAACTCTCAGGGAACTGTGAGCTGAACAACTACCAGAGAGTTACACAGGTCTGGGTTGGGAGATCTGTGAGTTTCAAACAGCGAGAGCAGAGAGATCTTGTTGAATACTCTTGAGTGCTCAGTAGAAATTCCAGAAAAGTCATGCCTTATATATAGACCTAATCTAGCCCTCCAGTCAGGGCTACCTTAGACCTGTCCCAACCAAGCTTAAAAATAAGGCTTTTAAAAAGATCATGCTTATCTCTAAGTAAATTAACTGCCTCTTGGAACAAAACTCAGTACTCTGTTGAAGAAGACAGCAAAATACTCTCAACAACATAACATTCATAATGTCCAACATATAATACAAAATTACCAGACAGATAAATAAGCAGGAAAATGTGGTCATAAACCAATAAAACATCAGCTTATTAGCTCAAAAGGGATGGAGATAATGAAATTGGCCAACAAAGGTTTGAAAATAGTTAATTATAAATATGTTCAAGGATTTCAAGGAAAACATGAACTAAATGAGGGAACAAATGGAAAATCTCAAAAGAAAAATGGAAACTATAAAAAATCCAAATGGATACTCTAGAATTGAAAAACACATATATGAAATGAAAAATCACTGGATGGGCTTAACAGCTGATTAGATGCTGCAGAAGAAAAGATCAGGGATCTTAAAGATAAAAAACTGAAACTATCCAGTGGAAGCAAGAAGAGAAAAAAAAGCTAGGGCTAAAAAAAAAAAGAACAGAGCTTCAGGGACATTAAGTTCCTAATATACATGTACCTGGAGTACCAAAAAGAGAAGAGAGGGAAAATATTTGGAGAAATAACACCTGGAAAAAATCTCCAAATTCAATGGAAAAATACAAACATACAGGTCCAAGATTCTGAGTCCCCAGAGTACCACGTGACCTAGAGCAGAAGCCCATCAAGTGCCTATTGGTGGAGGGCCCTGGGGCCTCCAATTGCTGGGTTCTCAAGGTTGCCCAAGGACCAGGCCCACAACCAACCTGAATCTTTCTGGGTGGTTAGTGGCCATGATGCCCTCCACCAAAACACTTCATCTGGCAGATAGAAACCTCTTGCACTAATTCTCAGCATGGTGGGAACCTCAGGGTGTGCTACAAAAACCACATTCATATTTTATACAGAAAACTTTTTTTGAAACTTTGCATCCAGTAAAGAAGCAACTTTCAGTAATTTGGAATGAAAATATGGCACCCAGCAGAGCAGAAAACAACTCTAGTTTTAAGTCAAAAATCCGTCATGCCAGAAGCAGCCAAGTTCCAGAAAAGACAAAGATCATGAAAACACTGTGAGCTTCGGCAACTTCACCACCCACCCTGGACTCTCAGCTCTCAGCACCCGCCCACCCCCAACCTTGCCCAGGCAGATGGAAGGACTGACTCATCGAGTTGCGGGGACCACCAGCCTTAGTCCTGGCCAGGAGCAGACCCTCTGTAAGCACCCGCTAGTATTATTAGTCCTCAATAACAAACACTCTCAGCTCCACTCCTCCGACTTCTTCATCACCTGTGGATATCTCGGTTCACTGGTTACTGGGCCCAAACTGTCTGCCTCTGCAGCCCCATGTGTTTAGTCACATGGACTGAAAGACTCCTTTTCTGGCTGAAACTAGATTTAGTTGCTTCTATCATGTGCAATCCGGAGAATCTAGACCAGTGGAGTCCCTGGCCCTGAACTGTCCCCACTGCTCCTGCATTAGCCCTTGCCGTCCCAGTGTATTCTCGCCCTGCTCTCTCTGGGGTCACTTTTCAATATCAAAGCCCACAACTGTGGTTCCCACCTGGACTGGGCTGTCCCCTCTCACAGTGTGGACTTTCTGTTTGACAATCTTGCCTCCTCTTGATTTTCCTCCCATCTCTGGCTGCTCTTCCTGTACCGTGTCCCTGCCCCCACGCCACCGCAAGTCCTCAAGTCCCTGACCCTGAGTTCGCCCTGGCACAGGGCGACTCCCGTCTTTGGTGGTCTCTGCACATCTGTGTTCTCAAGGCTGCTCAGGTGCCAATCAGTCTCCAGTCTGCCGTCTGATTTCCTGCCACGTCATTAGTCTGCTGTGATCCAAACTGAACTAAATTTTTTTCTCCCCCCCCTCAAATCCGCTTCTCCTTCCACACTGGCCTAGGTCAGAGAGTCACATCCGCCCTGCCACTCAAGTCCAGAACGAAAGATCACTCTTGGCTCCTCTCTCTCCATCAGGCCTGTCAATCCAACCTCCTGAACACCATTCCTCCTGCACCTTCTCTTCGTCTCTCTCCTACCACTCTCACCTCTTTTTGGGACACTTGCGCCAACCTCCTGACTCGGCCTCTTACCTCTGACCCTTTCTCCACCCAGTGGTGGCCAGGTCACCTTGCTCCAGTGCTGGGCTGGCTGCGTCCCTGCCCTTGCCTATCTCCCTCCCCTCCTTCCCATTACTTTCAGTCCCTCCACCCTCACCCCCTGCCAACTGCTGCCTTCAGGACAAGGTCAAAGCTCTCTTGGTCCCTTCCCCAGCCTCCACCACACTCCAGTTACACTAAACGCACTGTGGTTCTGGAATAAACCACTCTCTCTTGCTTCCAGAACGTCACACGACCCGCGCTGCCCCCCCCCCCCAACCCCCACCACCCCGCCTGGAATACCCACCATCTGCCTCACCCCAGTTCTTCTTCAGGTTTTACAGAATCAATTTTACCTCCCTTGGGAGGACTTCCTTAACTGCCACATGTTGGGTGAGGGTCCTTCCTCTACTTCCCCATCAAGCCACTAACGAACGCTGTGACATCTCAAGGTTGTCTGTCTCCGGCACTAGTCTGTGAACCCCGGGAGGGCAGATGCTGTTCCTCCCTCGGTCACAGGGAGGGGCTCAATATTTAATAAACGATTTAACAACAAAACCGCAGGAGCTACCCATCAAAGGTAATTGCCTACTTCTCCTTTAGACATGACAGGTATTATACCAGAAAAATTACTACCTGGGAGAGAGGGGGAAAAACAAACAAACAAACAAACAGACCTACAATTGATGCGGAAGAAAGTATTCTTGTGAATGTCTATCTTTCAGACTCTGAAGCTGTCATCTGTAGGAGGGGGAAAGTCCTTATTTCATGGTCATCCAGCAATCACTGAAATAGGTACTTTTTAAGAAATTCATCTGACTGCTGATTCCCAGGACCGAATGTCTGCTAAGTCCCCATTTCCCCATTCCCTCTCAGAGCCTACTTTTGGGGACTTAATTTGCTTATTAATAAACACGTGTGTGCATGCATGCTAAGTCACTTCAGCTGTGGTCTGACTCTTTGTGACCCTATGGACTGTAGCCTGCCAGCTTCCTCTGTCCAAGGGATTCTCCAGGCAAGAATACTGGAGTGGGTTGCCATGACCACCTCCAGGGGATGCTCCTGATCCAGGAATCCAACCCACGTCTCTTATGTCTCCTGCACTGGCAAATGAGTTTTTTACCAATAACGCCACGTGGGAAGCCCCATTAATCAACACTCCCACCCCCAAACAAGACACAATAGCAGCAACATCTATTACTGCTGATTGTTTATAATTTGTTATAACAGCACGCTGGTAAGTTCCTTAAATGCACTATTTCATTTTAATTCCTAACAACTCTCTGAGGTCAAAGTCATCATTTTGGGTCTGGGTGAAAAAGGTGATATGTCCAAAGTCACACACTCAGAAAATGGCAGAGCCAGGACCTGCCCTTGGCTGGGCTGTACGACTTGGAGGCCCCCATGTTACAAGACATGGCTGAGAAAAGGCCAGGCAGGCTGTGACCATAGATCTGTCAGCTAGGAGGGTGCAGTGGGTTGAAACGCGGCTGTCCCAAATCCATGTCTACCTGAAACCTCAGAATGTCACCTTGCTTGGAATACAAGCCTTTATCAAGATCTTGCTGGGAATAACCTGGAGGTCCCAGTTGTTAGGACTCCCTGCTCTCATGGCCAACTGCCTGGGCTTCAATCCCTGGTCAGGGAACTAAGATCCCACAAAGTGCACGGTGCAGTCAAAAAAAAAAAAAAAAAAAATCTTGACATAAAACCATGCTGGATTTAGGATGGACCTTAAATCCAGTGACTGGTGTCCTTATAAGAAGAGGGGGGGACTTCCTTGGTGGTCCAGTGGCTAAGACTCTGCACTCCCAATGTAGTGGGCCCACGTCTGATCCCTGGTTGGGGAACTGGACCCCATATGCTGCAACTAAAGAGCTGACATGCTGCAACTAAGACTCGGCACAGCCAAATAAATAAATATTAAAAAAAAGAAAAGAAAAGAAGGGGACACTCAGAGGAGAAGGCCATGGGAGGATGGAGGCAGAGACTGGAGTGATGCATCTACAAACCAAGGAATGCCAGAAACCACCAGAAGCCAGGCTTCCCAGGTGGCACTAGTGGTAAAGAGCCCACCTGCCGATGCAGGAGACTGAGAGACTCGGGTTCAATCCCTGGGTCAGGAAGATCCCCTGGAGGCGGGCATGGCAACCCACTCCAGTATTCTTGCCTGGAGAATCCCATGGACAGAGGCGGCTGAAGGGCTACAGTCCATAGGGTTGCAGAGTCGAACACAACTGAAGCAACTTAGCACGCACACACCAGAAGCTAGGAGAAATGGAGCTGACCTTCCCTCTGTAGGGCCTTTCCCTGGTGGCTCAGAGGGTAAAGCGTCTGCCTGCAATGCAGGAGACATGGGTTCGCTCTCTGGGTCAGGAAGATCCCCTGGAGAAGGGAATGGCAACCCACTCCAGTACTCTTGCCTGGAAAATCCCATGGACAGAGAAGCTTGGTAGACTACAGTCCATGGGATCACAAAGAGTCGGACACGACTGAGCGATTTCACTCACTCACTCACTCCCTCTGAGCCTCCAGAGGAACTGAGCTGGCCAACCCCCTGATTTTAGAACTCTGACCTTGAGGACTGAGAGAATAAATTTGTTGTTTTAAGCCATCTGGTTTGTGGTCATTTGTTATGGCAACCCCAGGAAGCTAAGACAGAACGGGTGTGCTCGAGTCAGCTCAAGGGTGCCACAGATCAAGTGCTCTCTCTTCCCCTTTATATTCATGGGCCACACACCAGTCCCACACTCCTGGAATGAAGCAGGCTCCTTTGGAGGTCAACAAAATCACTTGGAAGAAATTTATTTCTTTTTGTTTGCAGCGTATCAGCCACCTCCATCTCCTCTTGCTCTCACTGGATGCTAACAATAATCCTGAGAAATTGGCTGGGCAGGGAGAGACAGTCTCTTCATTCTAAAGAAGAGGAAACTGAGGTTCAGGGAGGAGAGATCTACTGCCCAGAGTCGCCTGGTGTAGCAGGGTGACAGAGGTGGAGGAAGGAAGGCATGTCTCTGCACCACCTGGTGGGCACAGAAATGGGTACGTCCTTCTTAGGAGGGTGATGAGGCAGTTTCTTTCATCTTTTCAAAGGACATTTGAGTCTCCCTAATGTGCCAGGTGTGGGAGCAAAGGAAGGATCAGCCTTAAACTAGTTTCTACAAAACTTTAAATGTTTGTATTGTTTGACCTGACACAAGGGACCCATGCACAAGCACAGACACTCACACATGTACTCACTGCAGTCCTGTTACAACCTTAAGGTCCATGGTTAAATACGCTGTGGTGGACCCACACTATGGAACACCACACAGCTGTTAAGAATGCCCTACGTCAGTGTGGCTGCAGGGACTGACACAGAAATGTCTCTCTCCACTATGGTCAAGTGAAAATCGGCATAGTACTAACTCTAACCCTAACCAGGCCACAGTGTATAATTCCATGTTTGTTAAAAACAAAATCAACAACCCAAACCAAATCGTTACTTCTGTGAAGCAAAAGGGATTGGGACTGGGTTGGAAGGTGAAGAGAAACTTTTTTTTTCCCTGTTAGATTTAACAATAAGAAATAGCCATTTTTGGAGTCAGATCCAACCTACAGAGAATGAAGTATTTGGGTGAGGGGAGAAGGGAGAAAGAATTTTTTAAAAATATATGTACACACACACACACAAATCCAATATATACGTAACTGGAATCCCTAAATAAGAGAACCAAAACGATGGAACAGAATGGTTCAAGATATAATTCAAGACAACTACTGAAACAAGACTTCTTTAAAAATTACCATTTTTGCAGATTAAAACTGGTAGAAACTGACAGTTATGTGGTTCAACCTAATATCTACCTGTTTGTTGTTTTAATTTCTTATACTGAGAACTTGTTTGTGTAGTTTTTGAAAACAAACATAAGTAGTAAAGCTGACATATGAACTCAATTCTACTAGCTTTGTTCTGAGACACTCTGTCAATGAGAGGAAAACATGCCAGAAGAGCTGATTTTTAAAGCAACAAGAATGATGATGTTGAAAGAAGTGGAATCAAGGTTCTGAGATGCAATCGTTCTTCCCTCAGTAGGGGAAAATGAGGACTTGCCGCATGGCAATCACCACCACCAGCGGACAGCCGAGGGACTTGCATCTCTTACCTTCTGGGTCCAGGGGTCTTAACACCCACCCAGGCAGGGTCAGAGACGTTGTCCCAATCCCTGCCTTCCCTCCCTCTACCACAAAGCTCACCTAATCACTAAGCCCTGTGCATTTTAGCATCTAAATAACCCTTGAATCCCGGGGAAAGCAATGGCACCCCACTCCAGTACTCTTGCCTGGAAAATCCCATGGATGGAGGAGCCTGGTAGGCTGTAGTCCATGGGGTCGCAAAGAGTCAGACACGACTGAGCGACTTCCCTTTCACTTTTCACTTTCATGCATTGGAGAAGGAAATGGCAACCCACTCCAGTGTTCTTGCCTGGAGAATCCCAAGGACAGGAGAGCCTGGTGGGCTTCCGTCTATGGGGTCGCACAGAGTCGGACACAACTGAAGTGACTTAGCAGCAGCAGCAGCAACCCTTGAATCCATCACCTACTTCTCTCATCTTCTGCCTCAGCCTCCCTGCTGGGGCACCTCCCTGTCTCAGCCTGCACATTTTACTTGGAAGATGTACCAGCCCCTCACTGTTCTCCCCATCGCTTTTACACTCTTGTCAACAGCCTGAGAGCACTCCTTGAAACATAATCATGTCACTCCCTGTGCAGAAAAGGCCTGGGGCTGTGGCCTTAGAAAAGTCTGCCTGGCCCCTGGCTGGAATCTGGGAACTTGTATTTTGGGATGGTTCTCATCTGGTGAGAACAGCTCACTGTGCCTAGACTGTTTTTGTAAAAGACAGTGCGGTTTATGCTGAATACCTGCTTTCCTCAGGGCAGTCTGGAACTTCTGGAGTTTGGAAGGCACCCATGTGACCACCTCTTAAATAAAAACCTCGAGTGCTGAGTCTCTTAACAAGCTCTCCCAGAAGATAACATTTCACATGTGTTGTCACAACTTCCTGCTGGAGGAATTAAGCAAGTCCTATAAAGAGTCAGACATGACTAAGCGACTGATCTGATGTGACTCCCATGGGAGAGGAATCTGAAAGCTTGTGTCTGATCTCCCCTGGACTTCACCTCATGTACCTTTTTCCTCTTCTTTTGTAAAAATCTTAGCCATGAGTGGAACTGTGTGCTGAGTCCTATGAGCCCTCCCAGTGAATCACTGAACCCGGAGTGATCTTGGGGCCCTAATGTACTCCCTCATTTGAAACTCTCCTTGGGATTGCCACTGATCTTAAAGACACAGGGAATTCCCTGATACTCCAATGGTCAGGACTCTCTGCTTTCACTGCTAAGGGCCCAGGGTTCGATCCCTGGTAAGGGAACTAAGATCCCACAAGTTGTGTGGCATGGTAAGGAGCAAAAAAAAAAGAAAAAAAAAAAAAGACCAAAGTGCCTTCCAGAGACCTACAGCCATTGCACAGGCTGTGACCTCTGGCTGCTTATCTGATCTCACCTGTTACCGGCCTCTGGTCTGGCCACATGGTCTCCATTAGCCCTCCATACTCAACAGGTTCCTTCAACTACAGGCCCTTTGCACGTGTGATTTTCTGTCAGGAATGCCATCTTATCATTTTTCTTTGCATCCTGCAGGAGGCCTCTCTCAAGCACCCCAGCTCCAGGAAGCTGACCATGTACCTCCCTGTTGCACTCACGCATGGCCCACACCTCCCTCGATAGAGACGGATGCACCCATTTGTATAATGGAGTCGCTTCCTCCCCCAGCTCCTCATTAGGGAGCTGGTTGGGTGGGCTCCTGCTCATGCTACATTCTCCACAGCCCTCATGCCTGGAAGACTGCAGGTTCCCACTAAACATACCTGGAGGGTGGAATGAATCCCTCGAGCAACTCTCTCCTCCTGGGGGACTCCTGTACCCCAGCAGCTCACGTTCTCTTACCACCACCTCCCCACCCCCTAGTCCCCAGGGATTTGTGTTCTGAGGAATGCCTATTTTTAAAATCAGGGAAGTCTTTAAATAAGCGTAGCAGCTTTTCCTTCTCTAGGGTGGGGAGGAAGTTTGAGGTTCATGAAAATAACCACCACGACGGCTGACTAGATTGTGGGGGGTAGGTGCTGCTTGCAGACTGAGAAGCCTGACCAGCAGCCCAGGTGCCCCCAGAGATGCATTCTCCAACTTTCCTCTCCATCCCCTGTGGGTCAGAATCACTCCTGCCTTGATGGAAGAGTCTGTTGACCTGGCAAGACAATCATGAGGCTGGGGAGGCAATGTGGGAGTTAATATTTAAGGTAGTGCAAACTGCAGAGATTGGAACTATCGCCAAAGCATCTGCCATTTTCTGAGCTCTGTGCAGAAGCCCGTGACAACACACAGCAACAACTCCATGAGGCAGAGATGGAATCCTCTTCATTTACAGGTGCGGAGACTGAGAACAGAGAGGCCAAGCAACCTGCCCCAGGTCACACAGCCAGTGAGATGCAGAGCTCAGATTCCAAGCCAGGCTGCCTGGCCCAGAATCCCCTCCCTCCTCCATGACCTCTATGAACGCTGCTCTGGACTCAGCTGGTGAAGAAGGCCAACACTGAGTCGGGAGTTCAGCCTGGTGTTACTCAATAAGAAACACATTTTATACCCTGCCACTTAGGACATGCTAACATATATACATTCTATAACCAACATTAAAGTTAGTATGTGAGAGACTTAAGTTCTCCGCTTTGTTCTATTTCTTAGGAGGCTGATTGAAGCCCATTAATGGATTTCAGGAATCACCAATGGGTTGAGTCTGAAACACATGGGTACAGTAGAACATGTTTTGTCTGTTTCCCTGGAGGAGGGAGAGGATAGCTGTTGGAAAGCTGGCAGTCCTGCCCCAAGTCTGTGATTTGGCCATGTTAACTGGGAAGCACAAGTCAGGCTGCTATTTGTGTTTTGAAAGCATAGAAAGAAATGCAAGCATAGAAGTAAAAATATATAGTTACCCAGCTAGAAATTAGGACCTGTCACCAGTATGACTGAATCATCTGGGCCACCCCATCCCCCAACATCTTAGTGATGCTTCAGCTGCGGAAAAGACGAGATAAACAAGAGTTCAGGGCGCCCCCTTTCTTGCCCCTCTGTGGCTCAGTCCTTGGAAGGAGTCCAGTGCAGCTGCAGTTTAACCAATGACTCTCAGATCTGCTGCACATTGGAACCACTTGGATGCTTTAAAAACAAACAAACAAACCCCAGTGCCTGGCTCCCAGGCCCCAAGACTGTGATTCAGTTGGCCGGGGAGTGGCCTGGGTGGTTGGGATCTCCATTGTGCAGTCAAGGTCAAGAACCAGCATCATGAATGAACCTGGCACCTCCAAACACCTTATGAGAAAGGTGCCAAAGGGCCACAAGGATTTCTAAGCACATCCGGAAACCAGGTTGCCCAGATGTGGCTGGTGACAGGTGACTGAGCTGAGGACCAGGGCAGCTGATGGGCTGAAAACCCACTTGATCCTCATGATGGCGTCAGCAGCTCCTGTGTATTAGGACGGCACACTGCTACGTGCTCTCTAGGCGCTATCTTGTTTGATCTTCACTGTTCCCATTTTACAAAAAAGGAAAAGGGAAGCTCAGAGAGATGGGCAGGGGCAGGGAGGGCCTCTCAGGAGGGCAGGTGTCCAGAGCCTGCTGAGGGCCCCTCTGATTAGAGCCAGCTACAGCAGATCAGGAGTGAACCATGGCTAAAAACCCCACCAGTTTCTCCTACAACAGAGCTATTTTGCTCCCTAAAGCTAGAGGGGGCTGGATGATTAAATAGCTCCTAAATGCAATCCTATTAAAACAATTTTTTAAAAAACATAATTAACTTCATTGGGGTAAATTATTAAAAGGAATGTGTTTTAGAACCAGTAAGAGGCTTATTTGCTAGAAGTGGCCCTGGTCCAATCTTCCCTAGCTGCTCAACAATGCGGCCGGGACCACCCCTTGTTTTGGCCTCTGTGCGATGAAAGACAGGCTCCCACCCCCAGGGCCCCCCTGAGGTGTGTCCCTAGTTCTGCATTCCAACACTGCTTGCCCTGATGTTTCTGTGTCTTTACCCACACTCCTGAGACCTGTCCCTGCAGCCAGACCTCCTGACCCATCCGGACCCCTAAGTTCTACCTGCTGTCATTCACCCCAGTGAGCAGACCGTCACTCCACATCTATTTCTTTTAGTATTACTATTGTGAAAACATGAGGAAAAACAAATTCATAATTCCAACACACCAAATTTATCATCTACTTATCTATCCATCTCACTCTCTAGTCTTTTCCAATTATAATCAAAGGCTACCCACAACTTTGTATCTTTTTCCCCCCACTACTTATATGCATCAGACTTATGCCTTTTTAATGGCCGAGGTTTTTTAACCACAGAAGTCAGTGCTCTCATTATTGTGTTTTCTGACTGATCATTTTCAGCATCTTTATCACCAATTCAAAGGCCACATTTTTACACATGTTAACATTTCTGAAATCTGGCCTGCAACTGCCCAGGGTCAGTTCTGTGTCACAGTAGATCACAGTAAACAGGCGGCCCTTTTCTTCCTCACAGCACATGAAATAATGGTGCATTTACAGTCAAAGGCATCTTATGGACTAAGAAACACACACGTTTCTAAATTGTGCTCTAAATGATACTTTTGCCTTTCTGTGGGTTGCTTCCTTTCCCATAAGTGAGATGACCAGGTTTGATTATGACCATTTTCATGACTCCTGATACACCCAGTCAAGTTTTTTCCAGCAGTTGTGTGGGCTGATCCAGCCCCTCGTGAGATGCCACAGTGAGCCGGTTTCACCACAGCATAACCATCGTTGAGAATTTCCACTTGCTTTTTTGTTTTGCTTAGTAGGGAGCGATAAATGAAGGAAACTCTTCCATTTGCCTTTCTGTGAATAGTAATCATAGCTGGAACTCAAGGAGCACCTGTTACTGGGTGGCAGGCACTAAGCTTACGGTATCTTATCAGGAATTGTCACAATACGGAGGGTGATTGTCATCCTCTACTGGAAATGCCACCGAATTTCATTAATGCAAAGATGGACATTTTCCCCTTATTTCAACATTTCTGAAATCAGAATTGGTAGCATGTTGTAAGGGGCATTGGTCACTTCCCCCTCCCACACTGTAAACAGCTTTAAATCAGAAATACTCTTACAGTTAAAGGGGCCACCCATTTGACAAAATGAAAGATCATCACCATTGTCTCATGGTCCTCTGCCCCATTACTCTGCTGCTACCCTGAGCCTCTGGCACTGCCCTGACAACTCCACCTGGCCAGGCCTCTAGAAACTCCAAGAGAACAGCTGAAACGGAATCCACCGTTCAGCTGTCCTTCCCACCTTGCCCTACCCTTCACAACCAACGTCTCTTCAAATCCAACAAGCCTGCGCCTCAGATATCAAGGACAGAAGTTATTAGTCCTACTCTGGACAGCCACACAATACAGGAGGCAGAGCATTCGCTTTGCCATCAGGCTAGGTTGGAAGCCCATTTCTGCCACTTCCTGTGTGATCTGGAGCAAGTAGCTTTCCTTCTCTGTTCCCAAGCATCTCTACCTGTAAAATAAGTGGTCAGGAGGAGTCCTGATGAGCTCATTATCGGCCTAGCGATGGTCTCCTCAACTTCTCTGGACGCGCCTTCAGGAACAAGGGTGGTAACTTGGTCTCATTTTCCAGATAAGGAAACTGAGGCTCAGGGAAGTGAAGAGCATGACCAAAGGATAGTGGGCTATTAAAATGCAGAGTTGGGCTTTGAACAGTCTGTTTCTGATTTTGAGGCTATCTTGAGGTTCCTCCCGTAGCTTTCATCTCTTTAAACACTTTGGTATGGTGCAAGCACCCTGAACACGTGTTTTCCTTCCATCCTGTTAGAAACATCAATTATCTTCTCAAGGCTGGGAGCTCCATTAACTCTGCTAGTCCACCCGAATTAATTTACCTTTTCATTCCACGTGGCCATTTTCCTGTCTTCTCAGGATCTGGAAAATAAGAAAACATTTGTCCAGATCTGTCATCCTGCCAGCATTTGTCTTAGTATGTGTTTTCCAACACTTTCTTACAAATTATTTTTAACTTGCTTAAGTTAATAGTGTCTGAAAACAGTAAAGTTCAAGCCATATGTAGAAGAATGACCTCCTGAGTATATACTCAAAGAACTGAAAACAGGCACTCAAATACACGCACACAAATATTCACAGCCAAAAGATGGAAACCATCCATGCCCGTTATCATATGTATGGATAAGTAAAAGATGTTATATCTATACAATGGAATGTTATCCAGCCATAAGAAGCAATGAAGTACTTTTGCAATACATACAAATTATCGAATCATTATGTTGTACACCTGAAACTAACGTTGTATGTCAATTATATCTTAATCAAAAAGAAAGAAGATACGAAGTACTGACACATGCTACAACATGAATGAACCTCTAAAACATTATATTAAGAAGCCAGACACAAAATGTCACACATTACATGGTTCCACTGATGTGTAATATCCAGAATATGCAAATCTATACAGACAGAAGGCAGGCTGGTGGTGGCCCGGAACTGGGGGAGAGGGGAACAGGAGAGTGACTGCCTAGTGGGGACACAGGTTCCCTTTGAGGTGACGAGAATATTCTGGAGCTAGATGGAGGTGGTAGGTGTACTACATCAGGAATGCGTTAAATGATACTGAACTGCTCACTTAATTTTAAAACTTAATTTTTTAAAAATTTAAAAATTAAATTTAATTTAAAACTTAATTTTTAAAAAATTTAAAAATTAAATTTAAAACTTAATTTAAAACTTAATTTTTAAAAAATGTAGTTTGATGTGCATTTCACTCCAATTAGGAACCAGGCAGACATGTTAGTGTTGAGACTGCTCTGGAAAGCAGGAAGGAACCTAAATGTTCACCACTGAGGCGCTGGTCAGGTCAGTCACAGTACATCTATGGTACATCCAGTACTGTTAAATGTCCATAGGCGGATGAGGAAAGAAGTGAGGAATGTAACAAGTCTCCCATCACTTTATAGCATAATATGATCCCATCCATGTGAAAAGATGATATATGCGTTAAAAAAAAAATCTGTTAAGGATAGAGCTGAATTCTTCACAGTGGTTACTGATGGAGATTTGAGGGTGTGGTGGGTATTTTCTCTCTCTTGGCTTCTTTCTGAAAGGTCTGAACTTTTACAATGACTATGTGTGACTTCTTAAAGTTTATTTTTAATGCAGGTGACATATACAGTAAAAAAATGGACACAAAAAGATATACTATGATAAGTCTTTCTATTCCTGGTCTTTCCAGAAACATCCTCCCCTATCAGTTTCCCATGTAGCCTTTGGAGCTATTCTATGTCTTCCCAAGCACAGTCTTATTTATTCTTTTTTTTCCCTTTAAATGTGAGTTCTCACACTGCTCTGAATCTTGCTTATTTCCCTTTAGGGTGTGGGAGGCTGAAAGATGCCCTGCCCAAAGATGCATGGTCCAAATTCCCAGAACCTACGAATGTGCCCATTTACATGGCAAAAGGAACTCTGCAAGTGTGATGAGACATCAAGATGGGGCATTATCCAGGTGGACCCAGTGTGATAAGAAGGGTCTTCACGAGTAGAGTGAGGGAACCATAAGAAGAGATGTGATGACAGAAGCAGGGACTGGAGTCAGATTTGATGTTATGCTGTGTTGAAGATTGAGGGAATGGGGTTATGAGTAAAAAAAAAAAAAAATTAGATATAATTGATAGCTTGTGGGAAGGTGCTGTGTAGCACAGGGAGCTCAGTTCGGGGCTCTGTGATGACCTAGAAGAGTGAAATTGGCAGGTTTGTGTATACATAGAGCTGATTTGTGTTGTTGTACTGCAGACACGAACACTGCAAACAGTGCAAAGCTTTCCAATTAAAAATTTAAAAAATAAGTAAGGGCAGCCTCTAGAAGTTGGTAAAGGCAAGGAAACAGATTCCCCTCTAGGAGCCTCCAGAAGCAACAGAGCTCTGCTAAGACCTTGATCTCGCCATACCGTGACTGATTTTGGGCGAGAGATCCCTAGAACCGTAAGATAATAAATTTCTGTTCTTTTAAGCCATCAGATTTTCGACCCTGTGTTACAGTGGCCACAGGAGACTAACACAGTGAGCCAGAGACTGTCTTTCGCAGGATGTTCTAGAGCAAATGCAGCCTTTGGGTGACTGCGTGGGATTCCCCTGAGGGAGTGTGTAGTTCCCACTAGCAACCAACATTTAGATTGTTTCCCAATCTTTTGCCGCCCCAGTGCTTCAGTGAATAACCTTATACGTTGTGTCACTCAGTCATGTCCAACTCTTTGCAACCCCAAGACTGTAGCCCACCAGGCTCCTCTGTCCATGGGCTCCTCTAGGAAAGAATACTGGAGTGGGTTGCCACTTTCTTCTCCAAGGGATGTTCCCAACCCAGGGATCAAACCCTGGTCTCCAGCATTGGAAGGCCGAATCTTTACCATTTGAGCCATTAGGGAAGCACCTATATGTCATGTACTACTTTTATAACTTAAAAAATATTAAAATTTTTAAAAAAATCACAAAGACTTAAACAATAAAATAAAAAAAGAGTTCTTTCTCTCCCCACGGTAGCATGCTCAGGGCACAAGGGACTCTCAGTTTCTTGCTGGTTGACTGGCAGAGCAGCCTCTGCAACCAGCACAGCTCACCTGGGTGTGTTCCTGTTCCAGCCCCTGGGGGCCCTCACCCTGCCCTCAAGAGATGGGGCTCAAGTGGAACCACCACAAGTGAAGGTGAAGGGAAAAATTCAGGTACCCTGGAGATTTCCTTCCTCCACAGGACAGGAAACAGAACTAGCGCATGCATAGAAAAACACCCAGATTCACTCATTCAAGCAACGGAAAATTTAAACGTGCCATGACCTCCCCATTATACTAGACAAAATAAAAATGAGAAGAAAAAAAAAGCCCCATGCTCATGGGACTGTAGGGAAACTTGCACACAATGCTGGGGATAATTTTTCTAAAGAGCCACCTGGTAATAAGTGGTGTACGTCTTTAGGATGGCCCTTGACTGGAACACACCAGTTTGGTGACTGTGACTCAAAAATCATTTGAACCTGAAATTATCACAACATTGTTAACTGGCTATACGCCAATATAAAATAAAGTTAAAAAGGAATTTGAAAGCAAGAAAAAAAAAAAGTGCTATTTGGATCACACTGTTTTAAGCAAAGTTGGATAATGGCTAGAACCTGGAAACAGCAGCTAGGTCCCATAGTAGGGAAAAGCTGAAGAAGGCAGTGATGACAATTCTGAGGTTTGTGTAGAAATGTAGAAAGAAGGTTGTTAAGCAATGAGAAGCAGAACTGTCATGGTTGCGCACACTGCCTGCAACTGTACAAAGTCATCAGAACTTTTATCAGTGCAAGGGGCTTTCCAGGTGGCTCAGTGGTGAAGAATCTGCCTGCCAATGCAGGAGACACAGGCTTGATCCCTGGGTCAGGAAGATCCCCTGCAGAAAGGAATGGCAACCCACTCCAGTATTCTTGCTGCCTGGAGAAATCCATGGACAGAGGACCGTGGTGGGCTACAGTCCATGGGGTCACAAAGAGTCAAACACGACTTAGCAACTAAACAATAATGACAATTCAGTGCAAGGCATGGCCCTGGCTTCTGGGGAATCCAAAGTGAAGAGACAAGAAAAAGGTCTGGGCCCTGGTAGACTGACATTTTAGCCAAGAAACACATAAGCAAGATAACATCACTTGGAAGGAAGAACAGTAATGCAACAAAGGACAGGCAAAGAGTGGCTCCTGCATGTTGGGGGAAGGAAAGGCTTCCAAGTAGGTGACTTTCATGGTGGTCTCTGAATTGCAAGGAAGTATGTCACAAGAAGATGGAAGGGATGAGTGTTACCGGGAGAAGGAAGGGCCTGTGCACAGACCCTGAGAGAGGTTTTCATATGTCCCAGGAAGGCAGAGGACATCAGTATGGCTGCAGTGAGCAGAGGAATGAATGAGCATGGGAGAAGAGTCAGGAATCAATCAAGGCCTGGCTGTGCAGAGATTTCAGAAGACAGTGCTGAGGGTCTGTGGGTCAAGGTGGGGATGCAGAAGAGTGACCAGATTCACAATATGCTGAGGCGTAGGACCTGCGGCTGGCC